>NC_090244.1:30823031-31145016 GCF_024489055.1 Chanodichthys erythropterus
ATTTTAAATACTTACAGTGTACACAACAGTCTCCGTGCTCACAGCGTCACAGACATTAATATTTTAACGAATTATAAAAGATGAATCATTGTCTGGCCATCTGGAATTTTGGTGTGGAGATAAAGGTTATGATTATAATTTTTTTGTAGTATTACACCACATCGTGTGTGTATATTAGCACCATTTGTTTTCTTCAGGTATGAGATAAAAGCTGCGTTCACGTCACCTCGTATTTACCGGTCTCTTGAAATGACAACACGTGACGTTATATTCGGAGCTGTTCACGTCCTTTGACTGGGAATTATGCGTTTCCATGGCACCACTATCAACGCCTTAATGAATCTACAGCGGTCAGGTGGTACAGTGGCCACGTGGTACATGTGGGAGCTTTCAGAAAACTCCCAGCTTACAAGCTGTAATTACGATCTCTACGAGGACGTGAACGCTTTTTACAAGCTAGAATCTCGTAACTACAGGAATTACGAGGCCGCGTGAACGCACCTAAAGCATTTTTTTTTTTTTTCTTTATTGAAATGACACAATTGCTTACAAAGTACAAAAGTGAGAAATATTCAAGAGAAAAGAGCCAGGGGTTCAGGGACAGCCAAACATGACATCACATTGAAAATGAGAAGAACAAATAATTAATAGTAATAAATAATAATAATAAAATTTAATTAAAAAAAAAAGGATAAAAATAAATAAATTGGGAAATATCAATTAAACAGATCACATAAACAATCCTCCCCATAAAACAAAATAAAGATTATACAAAGACACCAAAAAGTGAGCATACATTTAAAGTTTTAGTAGCCTTTTTGTTACAGGAGGTAGATAATGATTTAATATAGATCTTAACATCTTCTTGAAAGTGACAAAAGTGGGGGGTCACTTTCATAAATTTACATTTGTGGATAAAGTATTTTGCAAGTAAAATAATTAGGTTGGAAAGAAAAAAAACATTTTCGTGCTGCTTCTCAAAAATAACAAATCCAAACAAGACATCCTTAAAATAAAGCTCAAAGTCTTTATATATATAGTCTACCATAAATTGGCAAATGTCTTGCCAAAGTTTTCTTGTATGATCACAATGCCAGAAAAGATGAAAGAGAGTTTCTGGTTGTGAATCACAGAAAGTACAGTTCACATCTATATTTAATTTAAATTTAGACACAATGAAGGTTTTTACAGGATAGTACTGATGAATAAGCTTAAATGAAATCTCTTTGACCTTATTTACCAAAAGGTACTTGTTAGGAAGAATCCAAACCTTCTTCCACAATATGTTTTCCACAAAATTTTTCCATATTGAAATGACATGAGGGGTGGAAACCCAATCATTAAGAAAAAGAGAACGAATATCTCTATTACTTTTTAGTGTAGATTTAAAGCATATTCTGCCTATATACGTGTCAGCCGGGTCTGGGAGAGGCATTTCAGAACTTGTCAAAACACTATTACAGCTTCTAAATAACATAATGACACCATTAGGGATAGCACCAAATACAATGGCAAACTGTTTTGGAGTAACAGGAATATTATAATGGGAACGGAGACGTACGTCAGTAGTGACCGACGAATTGGGATATCGCTTAGAGAGCCCTATCAGCTTCGTATGAACTAAAACAAGCCAATGGAATTGGCGTGCGATATTTGCATAATGCGCACCGCCCCCGTCAGGTGTATATAAATAGGAAGCGGATGCAATTGCACTCTGTTTTTCGCTGAGGAGACAACTGGTGTCCGCACTACAGCGAGGGTACAGAAACTGTGGCGACGGGACGTACGTCTCCGTTCCCTCCTTCAGGGAACGAGGGTTACATACGTAACCGAGACGTTCCCTTTCAGTCGGTCACGTTCGACGTACGTCAGTAGTGACCGACGAATTGGGATCCCAACTAAAGCGCCACAGTTACGAAACCCCTTCCAGTGCCCAGCGCAAGCTCTGCCAGCCATAGCACCAGCTGGAACGGTGAAGGGGGCGAGCTTACGCCGAGGGAGTCTACTGCTGTCTTACCGAATACCCACTAAGTAAACTAGACTACACTGGGAAAGCGAACCCGTAGGGGACGCTGCGGAGGCCACTACCTACCCAACGGGGGAGGAGTTTACGTGGAGAATACACATATGGACTGGCCCGGGGGGCAGTACGCATATGGGGTCCCTGGGATGGCTCCACCTGGGTAGGGGGAGACTCATCTGACAGGTGACAGCAGAGCTGGCTCTGCTAAGGGAAAGACACGGACTCGCCGTAGGGAGTTTTAACCGTGGAAATTACACATATGGGACCGCTCACGTAGAGGGGTCACGACATATGGGCCCCAGCCAACAGACAGCGTCAGCGACGGATGTAGGCCTGGCATCAGACACTCCGCAATGTCCGAGCCGAAGGGGGAGGCGGAGGAACTCGACAGGGTTCGCCAAGCGGGGAACACGACTGGAGTGAAAGTATGCACGTATCCGGCCAGGAGGCGGGAATGGCATTGCAAGCCGACACTTAGAGCAGGTACAACACGTCTACCGACTAGTGGATGCGAGTACACGTGAAGATACTGGCTCTACACGTAGGCTATAAAACCTAGCGAACGTGTTAGGTGTCGCCCAGCCCGCAGCTCTACAAATATCTGTCAGCGAGGCGCCATGAGCCAGCGCCCAGGAAGAGGCCACCCCTCTGGTGGAGTGGGCTCTCAACCCGAGCGGGCAAGGCACGCCCTGGGAATCATACGCCAAGGCGATGGCATCCACTATCCAGTGGGCCATCCTCTGCTTGGAGACAGCCTTTCCCTTCTGCTGGCCTCCGTAACAGACAAAGAGCTGATCTGAGGTCCTGAAGCTTCGTGTTCTGTCCACGTAAACACGCAGAGCACGGACGGGACAGAGCAAAGCTAGGGCTGGGTCTGCCTCCTCCGAGGGCAGCGCTTGCAGGTTCACTACCTGATCTCTGAAGGGAGTGGTAGGAACCTTGGGCACATATCCAGGCTGGGGTCTCAGGATGACGTGAGAATCACCGGGCCCGAATTCTAGGCACGCTTCGTCGACCGAAAACGCATGCAGGTCCCCTACCCTCTTAAGGGAAGCCAATGCGACCAGAAGGACAGTTTTCATAGACATTACTTTCAGGTCGACTGATCGCAAGGGCTCAAAGGGATGACCCCGGAGAGCTGTGAGAACCAGGGTCAGATCCCAAGAGGGTACGGAGGAAGGGCGAGGAGGATTCAGTCTCCTAGCCCCCCTCAGGAACCTGACGATCAGATCGTGTTTCCCCAGGGACTTACCCTCAACTGCGTGGTGATGCGCAGCGATAGCGGCGACATACACCTTCAGGGTGGAGGGAGACAGCCTTCGCTCCAACCCTTCTTGCAGGAAGGAAAGCACAGATCCGACCGAGCATGATCGGGGGTCCTCTCGGCGAGAGGCGCACCATTCGACGAACAGGTTCCACTTCAGCGCGTAGAGGCTCCTAGTGAAAGGAGCTCTAGCGGAAGTGATGGTGTCTACGACCGCTTGCGGGAGATCACTCAGAACCTCCACATCCCGTCCAGGGACCACACGTGGAGGTTCCACAGATCGGGACGCGGGTGCCACAGGGTGCCCCGTCTCTGAGTCAGGAGATCCTTCCTCAGAGGAATCGGCCAGGGAGGGGCTGTCGCGAGGAGGATGAGGTCCGAGAACCAGGTCCGAGTGGGCCAGTACGGAGCCACTAACAGAACCTGCTGCCCGTCCTCCCTGACCTTGCACAGGAGTTGTGCGAGAAGGCTCACTGGGGGAAACGCATATTTGCGCAGACCCTGGGGCCAGCTGTGTGCCAGGGAATCCGAGCCGAGCGTGCCGCCGGTCATGGAATAGAACCACTGGCAGTGGGCAGTTTCGGGGGAGGCAAACAGGTCTACCTGGGCCTCGCCGAAATGCTGCCAAATCAGCTGAACCGCCTGGGGGTGGAGCCGCCACTCGCCCGCAAGTGGAGGCTGCCGTGACAGCTCATCGGCTGCACGGTTGAGCACACCTGGGACATGAGTGGCCCGAAGGGACCTCAGATGCTTCTGACTCCACAACAAGAGATGGCGGGCGAGTTGCGACATGCGACGGGAGCGTAGACCACCTTGACGGTTGATGTACGCAACGGCCGCAGTGCTGTCTGAGCGGACGAGAACGTGCTTGTCTGACAACAGCTCCTTGAAGCGGGCCAGCGCAAGACGTACCGCTAGCAACTCGAGGCAATTGATATGCCAATGCAGCTGAGGCCCCGTCCAAAGGCCCGCCACTGCATGCCTGTTGTACGTGGCCCCCCATCCCGTGGCAGAGGCATCTGTGGAGACCACAGCATGCCTGGACACTTGTTCGAGGGGTACTCCGGCCCGCAGGAACGAAGGGTCCGACCACCGGACAAGGGTGCGGCGGCAGCTCGGTGTCACGGGGACACGGAGCGTGCCGCGCTGCCACGCCCATCTCGGGACCCGGCCGCGGAGCCAGTGTTGAAGCGGCCTCATATGGAGCAATCCGAGCGGCGTGACCGCGGCTGCAGATGCCATATGCCCCAGGAGCCTCTGAAAATCTTTCAGTGGGGCCGCTGTCCTGCGCTTGAGCGAACTCAGGCAGTTCAACACCGACTGGACGCGCGCCTCGGTGAGACGCGCAGTCCGTGCAACCGAGTCTAGCTCGAGACCGAGATAAGAGATCCTCTGCCCGGGGGCGAGTTTGCTCTTGTCCCAGTTGACCCGAAGACCCAACCGGCTGAGGTGAGCTAGAACCATGTCCCTGTGTTCGCACAACTGCTCTCGCGAGCTGGCCAGGATCAGCCAGTCGTCGAGATAGTTGAGAATACGAACGCCCTGTTCCTTGAGGGGAACAATGGCCGCCTCCGCAACCTTCGTAAAGACGCGGGGTGACAGGGCCAGCCCGAAGGGTAGGACTTTGTACTGATATGCCCGACCCTCGAACGCAAACCGCAGGAAGGGTCTGTGTCGAGGCAGAATCGAGACATGAAAGTACGCGTCCTTCAGGTCTATTGCTGCAAACCAATCCCGGGGACGGACGCATTCGAAAATGCACTTCTGCGTGAGCATCTTGAACGGCATCCTGTGAAGATACCGGTTCAGGACGTGCAGATCCAGGATTGGCCGTAGCCCACCGCCCTTTTTCGGTACAATGAAGTAGGGGCTGTAGAACCCCGACTTCATATCGGCTGGAGGGACCGGCTCGATTGCATCCTTCGCCAGCAGGACAGCAATCTCCGCCCGGAGAACAGGTGCACTGTCCAACGACACCTGAGTGAAGTGGACACCCCTGAAAACCGGGGGACGCCGGGCGAACTGAATCGCATAGCCGAGTCTGACAGTGCGAATGAGCCAGCGGGACGGGCTGGGAAGCGTGATCCACGCCTCCAGACTCCGAGCCAGCGGGACCAAAGGCACCACAGACGCACCGGGGGTGGGGCAGCGAGGCAGAGTGGGACCCGACTCGGACGGCATGGGAGCGGCCCGGGGCGTGGTCGAACTCTGCGAGGCAGCAGTGTGTATGGGAGACGGCGCACGAGACGCGGCCTGCACCAACACACTGGCACCTGTTGGCGGAATGGGAGGGGGCTGCAAGCGGCGAGGCAGGGCCTGGCACACTGGCAGACGCACCCTGTTGTGACCTGGAGTTTGAGGAAACTGCTCTTTTTGTGAAAAAGTGGGTACCGCTGGACTCCGGAGAGGCCTGGGATGCATCTGAAACGATTCCGATAAAAGTAAAAATTATTATGACCCTAATTGACTTGTACCAGTATATGTGACTTGGTGGTTTTGGAGAGTACTTTGTGGTTTCATCACGTAGAAGTACAGCTTTTGTTTTGACCAATAACCGCCTCAAACCTATTGCTAACTCTTTTTTGTGTGGGTTTCAACTGTGACCAACAATGGCTGACAAAGTAAATAATTTGATCAGCCCTGATACAAATAATGAGATAAAAGAGAGCACTCGCTGTAAACAGCTTTGCTCTGAGGCTCTCACTTCAAAGAAATATGCAGAGCTAATCAAGAAAATGGTTAGTCAGGGCTTTGATTCTGATTGGAATGTGGTTCAACAACTTGACTGGCTACAGACCAAGAAAGAGCCAGAAAGATTCAAATTTCTAGCTGTTTGTTCTTATTCTTGGATTTGCAAAATGGGAGGTGTACCTTTAACTTCTGAAAAGAAGATCCCAGACGTAACTGAGGGATGGTACAGTTTGGTTGCCCAATGTGATAAAATAACTGAAATCACAGGAATTGATGTAGGGTGTGATCTGAGTGGTTTGAGTAAAGGGCTTGAGATAGTGTGTGAAAAAGCAGATAAAAACATGAAGTGTGAATCACTGTCCACCTTATCTGCCCCCTCCGCTCCCTTTCTCTCTTCTCAGGCTGTTCAAGTCACGGCCGCTTTAGGCAGCGTCACACAGACTGAGAACCAGACTGAGAGCCCTTATGCAGAGGCGCGCAGATTGCTAGAGGTCACTGACCACAGTACCCCTCCCCCTTATGTTGCCCCTACAGAGCTTCCTACCATGCAAGCAAAGCCCATGTCAGCACCTGGGGTCAGAAATCTTGAACTGGCACCCATGGAAGAGAGCGGGGTCTCCCCAAAAGGGACGGCCTCGGCTGCCCCAGTCAGACACACCTCCGTCTATGAGAGAGATACGGAGATGGGGGCTGGGGCAGAGCGGGGAGAATGGATTAGGCTCTCTGCGTCTGAGAAAAACAATTTGCTTGCAGGTTTGGAATCTTTTAAGTTGTTTAACCCAAACAAAAATGTGTGGGATAAAATTGAGGCCATGGCTAGACAGCAAAATTTGGGAATAGTTGATGTCCGGTCTCTGGTAGAAAGTTTAGTCCCCACGAGTAAATTGCGTGATGTTCAGAAAATCTGCATTGATCAAGCTGTCCCATATGAATGGCGAGAATATTGCATAGCTTATGCAGACTATAAAGATGAAGTGAAAAACCTTTTGGGTCGGGGCTCATTTCCCTGGACCAGTGTGACTCAAGTAAAACAAAAACCTGGCGAAAACCCCTTAGAATATGTTGAGCGTTTCCGTGCTGCATATGACAATTACTGTGCTGCAAATAACACTTGTGAAGATTATGACTCTGCCATTGTTATCGAGTCAGCTACAAGCGGGCTGAGCAAACAATACAGAGACCTGCTTATGAGCAGCTCTGTGGATTTTTACAATTGGGACAGTTTGCTCCGCTGGTGCTCAGTAAGCTGGAGTCGATTGCAAATGTCAGAGGATTCCAATGCTGGTAAAGTATCTGCTGCTGCAGTTGAAGTCGAAACAAAGCCACAAAACACTGTAACATGTTTTAATTGTGGGGAGCCTGGTCATTTCTCCCGTGAGTGTGATGGCCCACTTACTAAGTGTAAAAATTGTGACAGGAATGGCCACTTGACAAGATTCTGTCGTGGTAATAAACAAAAAGGTCAGGGAAGGAAGGGAAATAAGGGTGATAAGAAGGAACCTTCCAAGGCTCCCACTCTGTCTGAGGCTGAAATTGAGAAACTGAGAAAGCTGCTAGGTGACGATTAGGGGTCAGCGGCCTCCGGTTCTTGTGATAACACTGATACTCGCCCTTTCGTTCACGCATTGTTAGGAGGCCGGCAATGCATAGCTTTGATCGATACAGGGGCAACTGTGTCAATCACAAATATTGATCTTGAAACAACTTCTGAATCTTTGTATATAGAGGGTTTAAATGGTAAAACTGTGTATCATAAATCTGTTCCTGTTCCTCTTACTATTGCTAATTCTGAGAATGTGTACTGGACTGAATTTTGGGTTGGGAAAAACACTGTGGGTACGATAATTGGTGTTGACATTTTGAGAGAGCTAGAAGCTGATGTTTTGCTTTCAAAAGATAAGCTCGTGCTTGGCTGCAATGAAACAATTCGCTTATCTCAATCTGGTCCCCACCATGAAAAAGGGTGTGCTGTGGCTGAGACAGTCAGTATAACTGAAACTCGTCCTGAGTGGAAGTTTGTGATTTCTAAATTTCCTGAAGTTTGGGCAAAAGACAAATTTGATTGTGGTCTTGCTCAGGTCCAGCCACTCAGCATACCGGGTCCCATGCATGAAGCCAAACGTCAATATCCTCTGAAAAATGATGCTCGAATTGGAGCTGAAAATGTTGTAAAAGAATTGCATAAACGGGGGATTGTCATTCCTTGCTCCTCCCCCACCAACTCCCCCATGTGGCCTGTCAGTAAGCCAGATGGTAGTTGGCGCTTAACTATTGACTATACCGCTTTGAATACTGTCTCTGTAAAAATGCACCCCCTGGTGGCTAACCCAGCAACTATCTTACATGAGATAGGATCTGAACATTGTTATTTCACTGCTTTGGACATTTCTAACGGTTTTTGGACTTGCCCCTTAGCAGAAGAAGACCAAGCTAAATTTTCTTTCAGCTGCGGTGGTCGTCAGTGGACCTGGAGTCGCTTGCCACAAGGATTCTGCAACTCACCGACACTGTTTCATCAGGTACTGGCATCATTCATTGACCCTATACGAAAGACTGTTGAAACTGATGGCTCTGTTATCTTGCAATATGTGGATGACATTTTGACTGCTAGCCCCACAAAGTTCAAACATTTGACTGCTGTACAGACTGTTTTGAAGGCCCTCAAAGACGGGGGTTTCAAGGTGAACCTGAAGAAAGCTCAGCTAGCACGACCTGAAGTAACCTATTTGGGTCAGATTGTCGGGGTTCATGGTCGACGCATTACCCCTGACCGAATTAAAGCCATCATTGAACTTCCAAAACCAAACACTGTCACTGGTCTGAGGCAAGTAATGGGGTTACTAAATTACTGCCGCCAGTATGTTTCTGAATACACTGAACTGTCTAAACCACTTGCAGAGGCTTTGAAGGGAGGAAAACCTGGGCCGGAGCTGATCGACTGGACGGAAGAGATGGAGGATGCATTTGTGAGTATCAAAGAGACTCTTGCTTCCTCTCCAGCACTGAGACATGCTGATCCAAGCAGACCGTTTCATCTATGGACCTGGGTGGGAAACAAGGCCTACTCAGCTGCCCTGGGTCAGAGGGTCCCAGGAAGAAACTCCTATGGGATGGTAGGATATTATTCTGCTCCGATTCCTGTTTCCATGGCAGGACAGCATCCCTGTTTGCTGACATGTGACTGTGCCGAGTGGGCAGTGAAAACCACAGAGGACGTTGTCGCTCATCAAAAGGTTGTATTACACACCAGACATCAAATTCTGAAACTGTTGACAAACACTCGCTTAGGCTCTATTTCTAATCAACGACGAGCTAAGTGGGAAACCACCCTCCTGAGTAAGAATGTGGAAATAAAAATTGACTGTGAAAATGCTATCAACCCTGCCTCTCTGTTACCAGATGAAGGAACTGCACACAACTGTGTCCAACTGCTTGAAGAGGACAGCCAGAGCCCCCTCCACTCTGAACCACTCCCTAATGCCATGAACTTGTTCGTAGACGGGTCCAGCTTCCATGAACACGGAGAACGCTTCACAGGCTGGGCGGTCGTAAATGAACATGGTGAAACTGTTGATTGTGGTTCTCTTTCAGGAGGGAGGGCTCAGGTGGCAGAACTGGTTGCTTTGACACGTGCACTGCAGTATGGCAAGGGGAAAAGAATCAATGTGTACACTGACAGCCGTTACGCTTATGGCACTGTCCATGACTTCGGACCTGTGTGGAAAAGATGAGGATTTCTAACCACTGCAGGTCTTCCAATTTCTCATCAGCAGCAGGTAATAGAGCTTATGGCAGCATGTGATCTTCCAACAGAAGGAGCTGTTATCAAAGTCACGGGACACGCCAAGGACAGCTCTCCAGAATCAAAGGGAAATCAAGCCGCTGATGGAGCTGCCAGAGAGGCTGCAAAATTAACTGAAAAATGTGTGAGTGTAATGGCTCTTTCTCCTCAGGAGGAGGAGCATTCCAGAGACATTTTCAAACTGTATGCTGAAGATGATGCGGAAGAGAAAGAACAATGGGTTAAGTTAGGTGCACAAAAGAGTTCAGATGGACTTTGGAAATTTAATGAGCGTTATGTTTGTCCTTCTTCTGCTCGTACTGAATTAATGTCTTTGTATCATGGCTTGGCACATGCGGGTCCTGAAAAATTACATGCAATGATTTCAAAAACATGGTGGTGGCCAAAGATGAGAACTGCTTGCACTGATTTTTGCAAAAGATGTTTAGTATGTCTAAAAGTAAACTCATCTTCAAAGCTAAAAATTCCTTTAGGGCATGCACCACGCCCACAGGGACCGTGGACACACCTACAAATTGATTTCATAGGTCCACTGCCTCCTAGTGGAGGATACACTTACATTCTAATGATTGTTGATCTGTTTTCTAGATGGGTGGAGGCGTTTCCACTGAAAAACTGCACAGCAGATGCAACAGCCAAAGTTTTGTTGAATGAAGTTTTTCCGAGATGGGGTTTGCCAGTTCAAATCGATTCTGATCAGGGCACACACTTCACTGGAAAGGTCATGAAAAATGCTATGAAGTTAATGGGGGTAAAACAACATTTTCATATAGCTTTTCGGCCTCAGTCGAGTGGTTCTGTCGAACGTTGTAATAGAACGTTAAAAACTTCACTGAGAAAGAGATTATTGGAATGGGGGAAGGGGTGGCATGCTGCCATCCCAACAATTCTGTTAAGCATGAGAGCCAGCCCTAACAAAACCACACAGATCAGTCCCTTTGAGATAATGACAGGCCGCTACATGCGGTTGCCGTGGGATGCTCCCTTGCAACATGAGGGACCATCTAGGCCATTGAAAGATACTCTGCAAAATTATCTGAAAGCTTTGGATGATAGTTTACGTGACACACGAGTCAGTGTCAGTATCAGGCAAGCAGATAAAGATAACACTGAGCAGAGAAACATGCCTGTCCTGCCTGAAATAGGGGACAGTGTTATGCTACAGAGAGAAATCGTCTCGCCTCTAGGTCCAAAATTTGATGGGCCTTATCAAGTATTGTTGACGACTAATACTTCTGTTCTTCTGGATAGAGGTGTTCTAGGTACTGTCTGGAGGCATTGGTCACAGGTGAAACCACTTGAAAAGGGTCAAAACCAAACTGATAGCTCATAACAATCATAATACCTCATGAGCCTTGAATGAAAAGAGTATTTAGATTTTATACTCACTGAAACTAAATGTAACTGACGTATTTTGCTAATTTAATTCTGGAACCAGTGTTTTGTTATTATTACAGATGTCTGGACCAGAAGACATATTGAAGCTGCTAATTCTTCAAGAAGAAGTGCGAAAAGAGAAACGACTGAAAATGAGACGGGCTTTTGTACGACTGGTAATCCCGCTCTCTTTGGTAATGTTAATCTTGATCGCATTATCGTTCTTGTTGTGGATTCAAATTTCTCTCTGGACAGGTCGATTTCATGCTTTTTCGACCAATTGGGACTGCGAAATAAGTGACAACCGTCCATCATGGGTTCAATATCCATGTCTAAATTCAACTGAGGGACTAAATTTAATTCCTAGTATGTATCAGAACATTAATGACCGATGTTATCGTTTGGACGGCAACGAAACAGTGACCTTTTGGCTTGGTCACTCCCCAAATTATCCAGAGAACACCCTCATCATGCAAAATGGCCGATGGATAAACGATAGCGGGCTAGATGTTTTTGACAGCAACTTTAGCTCACTGAGTTGGATTCCTATTACGATAGCCAATGAGAATCAAAGTGTTTGTCAGTCTAGACTAGACAGAGTTCACAGGTACGTGATACACCAGACATTTGCTAAGGGTAGATCTGAACGAGCAAAACGAGCCACTGATAAGTCTGAAGACTCCCACGTAATTATGGGAGGGAAAGCCGTTCGACTGCCATTATATCCCAGGGCACCTGACCCCCGCCATATTATGTCATATTACCTTCCTAAGGCTAGGGATCAATTTAGCTTTAACAAGGTGGTTAGGACGATCGCCCAGAGTTATATGTACTCTAATGTTGTGTTCAGAGAAGATCCGAATTCTGACTGGTACAATAAAGTGTTAAATGATAAATTTCTGATGAGGTGGGGAGTTTTGACTCCAACTAAGGTTCATTTGGTCCGATGGGACGCTGATCGATCTTACGGAGCAGTTTGTGACAGGTTAGGTCGGATGGACAAGTCAGATAAGAAAAACTTTGACCTAAATGGTAGTAATAATAATTTACCTCTTGTGAATGCTCTCTCCCTCGCATGGCCTAGATATACCAGTTTTGATGACCCGTGGAAAGAGACGGTACATGTGGAGCGCTGTCTGGGTAAGGAGATCCAGCAGTGGTTTATTCAAACCTTTCCGCCAGAGCAGACTACTAAATGTAAGAATGTCGCTGCCAGCCTCACCGGTGTCAAGGATTTGCCTATTCCATGGGAAATTTGTAATGCTTCGTTTGTTAAGCCAGATTACACTTGGGCCAGTATGATGGATGTTTTGTATCAGTATGATTTTGCTATTGCCATGGCTAATAAATCGATAATTAGGATAGAACAATTACATGATCACCTCGAACGTAAATGTAGTAGTCCCACCTCTATGGTCTACAATGTCACTGCCTGGATGCACATTAACATGCTCCATTTGTTCTTAGAGATAGCAACTAGTAGAGTGACTATCTCCCGGGTACCTGTGACTATTGATGATTTGATATGGAGACACTTTCAACCTTTTCAGGTGTTTATGTGGCCGCAGGTGTCTGAAGTGGCATTAGGAGATGAATGGTTTGATCGAGAGAAACAATTTCGTCAATTCCTGAGGCCTATTCCGTCAGTTGAGGAGATAAGAGAGATCCATTCAAAACCCGATACAGGTAATTGTGCTAACCATAAGTTGGTGCATCCAATGGGACCTTCATGGTACCCCGCAAAGAAATGCAAACATGGTAATTGTGCCGAACTTGCTTTATGCTTTGCTGAAATGAAGCATAAGACTGAATATTATCCAGAATTGAAAGCTAAACAAGTCAGGGAAAAATACATTGATTCGTTCCTTAAGCAAATGAAAACGACTGATGCATTTGCAGGTTATGAATATTTGAATTCGGTGTGGTTGAGATCCAATGGGTCTCCATTTGTCACGGAACCGGACGAGCCTTCGAGTCTTGCCGTAGCTTTTATGGTAGCTTTCAGTATAGGTTCAGTATTTACTGATGTTACAGAAACGGTTGGAGAGTTTGTAGAAGAAGCCTGGGAGGAATTTGTGACGGCGTCGGAAGATATGGCCCTGGGTATTGCGAAGTATATACTATATGCCTTTGGGGCATGTATGGGATTGGTGGTGCTGTGTTTGTGTACATGGTTGTGTGTCCGTTTCTGTTTCTCATACATTTTCAGGTCTGCCTGCCGAACAGTTAACCCTGTGGAGGAGGAGGCTAAATTGCTGAAGCTGACCAACCAATTGAACAACCAGCTGGCCAAAGAAAAGATCAACGCCCTGTTGTGAGTGGAAGGTGGGAGAGCCCCTGCCATGGGGACCGGAATTTTTAGTTTCCGGCTTGTCCATGATGGGGTGAAGAGACAAGTGTGACCCGTCAGGGGAGCATGCGTCACCGACTCCGCCTTCCGTAGTGACCTCACTGAATAGACCGGACGTGGCGGTATTGGACCACACACTTTGGTCTAAAAACGGGGGAGTGAAGGGAGATAATCAAAATTCCCTTGCCTCTTCACTATATATCCATATATCCTTTCTTGAATGATTGACATGAGTGATTATAATAAGAGTGATAATCAATAATCAATATGTAACCTCTTTTATTATTAAACGGATTTGAGTGAATTGTTTTATATACACCCATAGAATGATTATGTGGCTGTTGAAATGTTCTTTTCAGAAGTTCTGCTGATGTCTGTGTCTTTGTCTGTCCATTTGGAGACACTCTCACCAAGGTCACCCTAGTAGCTGGGCTACGTGACCTTTTCTCATTTTACAGTGTTATCCTGTCTCTATGTCCTTCTCTCAAGAATAAAGATGAATATTATATGTAATTCTCTACAGAACTGGAACATGTTATCTTATGTTTTGAGAAACCTTCCTGTTTACAGTCTGGAGCCTGGGTTGATTTCAACCTTGGAGAAGATGTGAAGCTGTGTATCTGTGTATGTGTGCTAATAATCTGTGCAGGTCCGGACAATTGGCAGTTCAAGCTGGAGACAGAGAGACGCCATCTCACGACCTTAAAGGGACATCCAGTCCCTAAATCTAGGGGTCCTTCGTCAGATTCTGGACGCCTGGAGATACTCTTCTGACTATCTGAAAACTTCTAATCTTGTCTATCTTCTCTTAACCAATCAGAATCCTGTTTACCTTAGTAATGACGTAGTTAGTAGTCTCTGTTAGAGTATAATTGTTGTGGAAATGTGAATGTATGCAGAGCGGCCTACGAACTCCTTGTGAGACCTGAAGCTGACTTCTGCTGATGAAACTGCAAACTATTCTTCATTAAATTTTTCTTCAATTTATTAATTATTTTAAAAACTTTGACTCCGGGTCTTTATTCAACATATCTGGTTTCAAGGGTCCTAAACTGTTCGTTCCCCAACAGAGAGAAGGTGGAAAACTCTCCCGAAGAGCAAGAACCTTCCCCTCCAGGTTGCCCGTCTCAGGGCCGTGACTTCTTCTTTCGTTTGCCACCTGGCTTGGCAGAGACGGGCTGGGCACCACGTCCGCGACCGGCACCCTGCTGTTTGGCTGGTGTAGACTGCTGCTTTGCCGACTTAGCAGGGGCGGAGGACGACGCAGACGGGCGCCCTCGGCGACGAGCAGGCTGAGGCTGAGCCACGGGCGGGTGGGTGGAGGCAGCAGCGGCCTGCCGTGGCATGACGTGTTTGATAGCCTCGGCCTGCTTTTGTGCAGCGGAGAACTGTTGGGCGAAGCTCTCCACCGCGTCGCCGAAGAGGCCGACCGGGGACACGGGGGAATTCAGGAACCGCTGCTTGTCGGCTTCCCGCATGTCCGCCAGGGTCAGCCAGAGATGGCGTTGCTGGACTACCAGGGTAGACATCGCGTGACCAACGGCGCGTGCTGTCACCTTCGTCGCCCGGAGGGCAAGGTCGGTGGCAGCGCGCAGCTCCCCAAGTAGTTGTTGGTCAGGCCCTTCCTGGGGCATCTCCGACAGCGCTTTTGCCTGATAGACCTGCAAAAGCGCCATCGCGTGCAGGGCGGAGGCAGCCTGCCCACAGGAACTGTAAGCCTTCTCAGTCAGACCGGCTGAGAACTTACAGGCCCGGGACGGGAGACGCGGCTCACCACGCCAGCCAGTGGCCGTTGGACACAGCTGCATCGCAACGGACCGCTCGACTGGCGGGATCCTCGCGTACCCCCTGGCTTCCCCGCCGTCCAGGGAGGTGAAGGCGGACGAAGGACCGTGCCTCGAACGAACACTATACGGTGTTTGCCAAGACCTGGTCACCTCATCATGCACTTCCGGGAAGAATGGCATTGGGGCGGGACGCTGGACCTGACCAGCGCGATCCCCCCCCAAGTACCAATCATCCAACCGAGATGGGCCGGGACAGGGTGGAGGGTTCCACTCGAGCCCGACGCACAAGGCGGCCCGGGAAAGCACAGCCGTCAACTCGGGATCCGACTCGGGCAACGCTACCGTCCCGGAGGGCGGCAGCGCGTCCGGATCTTCCTCCCCCGAGGACTCTTGCTCACCTTCCGATGCAGAGATCGACATCTGTTCCGCCGCCGGCGCACCGAAGGTAACGGCTGGACAGTCCGTGGAGGGCCCAGCGGAAACCAACGGTGGCACAATGGGTTGCAGTGCTGATGAGCCGGCAGGGGCCCGCAGAGCGTTTCTGCTCGGCGGGGAAGCCCTGACCGTAATCCTCAAGTCACCCTTCCTATACACCGCCGAACCGTCATTCCGCCCGGGTCCGGAAAAAACGGTCGAACGGGGCATAGGGGAGGGGACCCCCACTTCCTGAGACTTCAGGAAGGAGAGTCTAGACCTCAGCACCGCGATAGTCATATTCCCGCAATGGGAACATGAACCATCCACAAAAGCCGCTTCAGCGTGCTGAACGCCCAAACACGCGATGCAGCGATTGTGCCCATCAGCAGGGACCAGGGAACGACCGCACCCAGTAACGCACAGACGAAATGACATACTGTCAGGGTTCGTCTGTAAAGCTCTTTTAGAAGGGGAGAGGTCAGCTCACTCGTGCTGAAGCACACAGGGAGTGACGCGATATGCTTAGGTACACCACTCCCTAAGCACACCGAGGAACCGGCCCAAATCGCAACACACATACTATTTTCAGGGTGTTGCTGTTAAAACAGCAGTTGAGAGCTTTTATAGCTCGGCTCCTCGGGAGCTCGCGACCTCGCTGAAGTGCCTTCCTTTCCAACACCAAACAGCTCGCTGTCAATCCTCTTCTGAGGCAGTTTTAGTTTTTGAAGAAAAAGAGTCTTCTGAAGCAGGACACCAGTGTATGGCTCCGAAGCGAAAGACAGAGTGCGATTGCATCCACTTCCTATTTATATACACCTGACGGGGGCGGTGCGCATTATGCAAATATCGCACGCCAATTCCATTGGCTTGTTTTAGTTCATACGAAGCTGATAGGGCTCTCTAAGCGATATCCCAATTCGTCGGTCACTACTGACGTACGTCGAACGTGACCGACTGAAAGGGAACAGATTTTTTTACATAATGAGTCTTATTTTTCCATACAAAATTACATAGTAGTTGGTCAATCTTTTTACAGATCACTCTATCAAGTTCTAAAGAGATGGCGGCATATGTCAGACGTGAGATGCCTTCTGCCTTAGAGAGCAGAATCCTTCCTTTCAACGATAAGTCTCTCTGAAGCCACTGATTAAATTTTCTTTTAGTTTTCTCTATAATAGGCAAAAAGTTTAAATCACATCTAAGTTTGGGATTTTTGGAGATTACTATTCCAAGGTAGGTTATTGTCTCTTTGACTGGGATATCACAAATGCTGGAAACGGAGAATTGCTTGATTGGCATTAATTCACATTTGAGCACATTAAGGTGAAGCCCAGAAGCATTGGAGAACGTTTTGATAGTATTAAAGGGGTGGTTGCATGCGATTTCACTTTTTTAACTTTAGTTAGTGTGTAATGTTGCTGCTTGAGCATAAACAGTATCTGCAAAGTTACAGCGCTGAAAGTTCAATGCACACAGAGATATTGTCTTTTAAAGTTATGGCAGTTTAAAGCCTACAAAAACAGGCGGTTTGGACTACAACGAGCTTCTTCCCGGGTTGGTGACATCATAAACCCTTGCTATTAACATAAACACTGCCCCCAGGAACACGCAACAAAGTGGGCGAGGCCATGTGGCGCAGCATAATGGAAGCGGAAGAGTTGTTTACACCGAACGCGAGCTGCGCGACGCGACGCGACAAAAGATATAGAACCCATTATTATCTGTGATATTTTCTACACTGGATGCGGTGCTGAAGACAGTTTCCAGAATCTACACGAGTTTAATGCTGGATTTACACAAAGACTTTTACTGAAAGATGAAGCAGTTCCCACTTTAAAAGCAGAAGCAGTTGTTTATCGCTCCCAAACTGTAAGTACGTTTTATTGTCTTTTAAACGTAATGTTATAGTTCTGTTGCTGTTTTTAATGCATCAAGGACATATACAAAGAGCAACTCGTTTTTGCTAGCCGGTTAGCTAAGTTCTAGTGCAACAAACACCAACAAACTTCTATGTTCATAGACAAACAGTTGTTCATGCTATAAATTAAAAGATACCTTTACAAAAATGCGACTACTCAGTCATGTATTCAGCAACAGTAAAGCTTTAATCAGGATAAAACTGTATATTGAAAGCTAACAAACAGCAGTGACAGCATCTAAACACTTTGACACAATTACTAAATGAAATACCATTCATAAACGTCCTTTAAAAGCTGCGATTGGAGAGGTTCTGCTTTATCCTATTCATCTGGGTCTGATTCGGCTCAATTTGATACAGCAATATAGGCGCTATTATTTACTTTCCACCTAAGCGCGTAACTACGAATGGTAAGGGGCGTGGCGTTTCCGGACGCTTCAGCGAATCACGACAGACTGGGCCAGTTACCAACCTGCTGACCAATCTGAGCACATTGCGTATGTCGGAGGGAGTGGCTTCATAGAAGCAGGAAATCAAACGAGCCGTTCATATGACAGTGGAAACTGAGGTGTAGAATTAAGATAAAATATATGAAAAATACAGCATTTAAAAAAAAAACGAAGCATTAAGACATGTTAAACTGTGCACCCAAAACACAATAAAGCCTAGAAAAAAACCATGTAACCACCCCTTTAAGAGCTAAAGAAATCTGGTCTGAATTTTTAAGGAAAAGGGTAGTATCATCGGCCAGTTGACTGATGATGATCTCCTTTCCCATGATACTAACTCCTTGCAAGGCACTATTCTTGACGTATATGGCTAGCAATTGTGAAGTCAATATAAACAAGTATGGCGAAATGGGACACCCCTGACGTATCCCCCGCTGCAGTTCAAATCTTGGAGAGGTGCCGCGTTTAAGCTTAATGGAAGAATTACCGTGGGCATATAAAGTTTTAATTGCTCTAGTGAACAGGTCCCCAAAGCCAAATTTTTCTAAGGTTTTGAAAATAAAACCATGTTCGATAGAATCGAAGGCTTTGTAAAAGTCCAGAAAAAGCATATAACTATCATCACCTACTAACTCCGAATAATCTAACAAATCAAGAACTAATCGAATATTGTTCGAGATGTGTCTATTTTTTAGAAAGCCTGATTGTGTTTCATCTATTATGTCCTCTAAAATAGCTTTTAAACGTTTGGCAAAAATAGTGGCAATAATTTTATAATCACAATTTAAAAGACTAATCGGGCGCCAATTATCAATTAATAGTAAACCCTTTTTAGGTTTGGAGATAAGAGTTATTAAACTTTGTGTTAGGGTAGAAGGAAGAGATCCCATACTAATACTTTTATAAATTACTTCTAACAGAAAAGGGGCCAAATCTTTTGCAAATCTATGGTAAAATTCTGAAGTGAGGCCATCTACACCTGGCGATTTATTTACTTTTAAATTTTTTATAGATTCAAGAACCTCAACTAGTGTGATGGGGCGATCACAAAAATCTTTATCGGAAGCACTAATACCATCAATGCTACCTACCGAGGCCATAAAGGATATAGTGCTGTCACAACAGAATCGGCTGCTATAAAGATTCTTATAAAATTCTGAACAATATTTGGCTATTTCTTTCGGGTCTTCAGAGAGAGAGTTACCAATTTTGATGAATATTGTTTTTAGTCAGAGATTTTTCCAATCTAAAAAAGTAAGCTGAATTTTGTTCTCCTTCTTCGAGCCAGCGTCTTCTGGACCTTACAAAGGCACCTTCAGCTCTTGATTTATAAAGTTCATCCAATTTGTGCTGATGTTCAAAGAGAGTATTACTTTCTTCCACAGATAAGCTATTAGGGAATCTAGAAGACAAGTAAGCAATGGTGGAAATGATGTTCTCTTCTTGGGCTCTTTTAAGTTTGGCAATATTACTACAATAATTTCTGAAAAATTTGCCCAATTCAAATTTAAGCAACTCCCAATGTTTACCATAGACCCTTTCTGCTTTAGCTTTAGTCCAAAAGGAAATGAATAAATTTCTTCACTTCTAGAATAACAATCTCATGTTTCAGTATTGAGCTGTTAAGTTTCCAATAAGAATTATAAAATTTAGTGGAGGATATCGGCAGTAGATCAATTTTGATTTGTATCGCCTTATGATCAGATAATGGGGTAGACAAAATATTAGTACTTAGGTTATCTTCAAGCACATGGGAAACTAACCACAGATCAATTCTCGATTGTTTAGACCTTGAATTATTACACCAGGTAAAAGAAGTGTTATTAGGATGCTTAACTCTCCAAGCGTCAATCAAATCAAATCGTTGCATTAACATTTTTAGCTTTACATTTGTGTTAGAACAAGATCCTGGAGGCCATCTATCAATCACGTTATCTAATGTGATATTAAAATCCCCACCCAAAATTATATGTGCATTAGGAAATTTAGCTAACCAATGAACAATTCTCTCTTCTACCCTATCTAAAAGAATGTCATTTTCTGCCTTTGTATTGTACCCATAAATATTTATGACAATGAAATTAGAGTTATGAATTTGAACAACATGACATAGAAAATGTCCATTAGTATCATTGTCTGTATAGGGAAGTTTTCCAGCAAATAAGTTTTTGAGTGTACAAACACCTGCAGAGCGTTGAGAAGCATGAGAACAAAAAATGTCATTTCCCCACTGGGATTTCCAAAAAGGCACATCCTCAGAGATGCTGTGAGTCTCTTGAAAAAAACAAAAATCTGTTTTATGTTGTTTGGCAAATAAAAAAATGGCTTTCCGTTTTAAATTGTTCCTAAGTCCCCTGGCATTGAGAGAAATTAAAGACATCAGAAAAGCAAGATTCGAATAGAACAGCAGAAATAGAAGACACTTGAACAAATTTCTCAAAACAGAAGCTCAAAGACGACTACTACACGTGATGAGAACAGAAAGCACCACATCAACTGTAGCTTCGTCGGTATAAACGGACGGAATAAGGACATTAGCTATCGGATCTTGAGATGAAAATATGGTCACCAGAAAATATGGTCTTGAACAAAAAGGACCATGTGCACAAAAGCACCATTTTTAAATTGAATTTAACAAAAAAAAAAAAAAAAAAAAATATGGTGAAGAACAGAAAAGTTTGTTTTTTATAAACAAGCATGTAAATACTTTATCTCAAAGTTGAGAAAATTCACCCTGATGGAAAAATCTTTTTTCTCCACAAAGGCACGACCAGCTACAAAGTAGGCAATCTTTCCTGCTTTCCATGCGTTTTTAGACGCGGCATATGAACGGTCCCTAAAAGAGTTCAAATGGGTCAACGCGCCAAATGCGAGTAGAAGCAGCGCTGAAACGTGTTCGGTAACTTTTTTATGAATGGTGGTGAGAATTTAATATATAATTTGCAGCGTCTGTGATGTAATTATATAAATAATAGTCTGATGCGCTGCATGTTTGCTGTAACAGTGTGTTTTCATTTTCCATTCACTGTAAATGCTACTTTGTTTGTGACGTTTACATTTGCATTTGGAAATGCAACATTCGTCATTAGAATCGTATATAATTCTGTTGTTTACAAATATGTTTCAGTGTCACGTGATTCTTCAGAAATGGTGATTTGCTGCTCAAGAAACATTCACTATTTATATTATTAAGGTTAAAATGCAGTTTTTGCTGCTTAAAATTATTGTGGAAATCCAATTTAAACATTTGTGGTAGGATTTAAAAAATAGAAAAATTAATACTTTAATTCGTCATTCTTTAAAGTGAATGAATGTTACAGAATATTTATATTTAATAAATACTTTAATAAATAATATATTTGATAAATACATGTAATAATTTCCAATAAATGCTGTTCATTGAACTTCCTATTTTTCAATGAAAACTAACAAATATCACCATTTCCACATAAATCTATTTATGTAATTAAACAATTATCTAAATTAATTATTTAACACTATATATATATATATATATATATATATATATATATATATATACACACACACACATAATCTTATGTAATTTTTCTTATCTAAAAGCATCTTGATTTAAGATATTTTTATATATATTTAAATACTAAGTAAGTAAAGCATTGTTTGCAGTGTATTGCTGCTGTTCTATAAGCTCCACCTTCTTGTGTGTGTGTTTGTGTGTGTGTGTGTGTGTGTGTGTGTGTGTGTGTGTGTGTGTATGGAGGAGGGAGGGCTTCATGGACAAAAGGTTGGGAACCACTGTTCTAGACCATAGAGCTGCACAATTAATCAAGTTTGAAATCCTGATTATAATTACAGATGCCACAATTATGCCATCGTTCAAAGACGCAAATCCAAATCATCAGACTAGGTAAGCAAGCAAGAACAATAGTGAAAAATGGCAGATGGAGCAATAATAACTGACATGATCCATGATAACATGATATTTTTAGTGATATTTGTAAACTGTCTTTCTAAATGTTTCGTTAGCATGTTTCTAATGTGCTGTTAAATGTGGTTAAAGTTACCATCGTTTATTACTGTATTCACTGAGACAAGAGCCATCGCTATTTTCATTTTTAAACACTTGCAGTCTGTATAATTCATAAACACAACTTCATTCTTTATAAATCTCTCCAACAGTGTAGCATTAGCCGTTAGCCACGGAGCACAGCCTCAAACTCATTCAGAATCAATGTAAACATCAAAATAAACACTGTACTTACGCGATTAGACATGCTGCATAACGAACCCTTTGTAAAGATCCATTTTGAGGGTTATATTAGCTGTGTGAACTGTGTTTATGTTGTTTAAGGCAAGCGTGAGCTCTTGGGGCGTGGAGCACGAGAATTAAAGGGCCACACACCCTGAATCTGTACATTTCTAATGATGCCCCAAAATAGGCAGTTAAAAAAATGAATTAAAAAAAATCTATGGGGTATTTTGAGCTGAAACTTCACAGACACATTCAGGGGACACCTTAGACTTATATTACATCTTTTTAAAAAAAAGTTCTAGGGCACCTTTAATACACACTGCTCAACACTGAATAGTGTTACTAGAGTTCAACACAAAAATTAATTCAGATTAGTGTTAATATTTCACTTATGTAGAGTTTATTTACATTTGTAATAGTGAAAAATCTCAAATTTTAAAACCCTATTGGTGTTTTCAAAACAGAAAAGAAAACAAGTTCAACGAAATCACTTTTAAAATATTTATTTAAACGTTATCAGGCTCAAGAAACATACACGTATATGCACAGAAATACATCACATCTGCATGAAATGACAATACATCACTATATGCAGTACAAAATCTGTTGAACCACCTAGCTATACAAGGACTTCCACTTTGTCAACATCTTTGTTGTACACTTTCATTCTGACAACAAAAGTGTACATCTTGTGTAGAAGAGTTTTATAAATGGTGCCAAAAACAAAGTGTGCCTTAAAATGTTAGTTCACCAACAAATAAATTCCCTCCTTAACTCACCCTCATGTCATTCTAAACCTGTAAGGCTTTTGTTCATTTTCAGAACACAAATGAAGATATTTTTGATGAAATCTGTCACTTCATTAACATGCTAACGAAACATTTAGAAAGACAATTCACAAATATCACTAAAAATATCATGATATCATGGATCATGTCAGTTATTATTGCTCCATCTGCCATTTTTCACTATTGTTCTTGCTTGCTTACCAAGTCTGATGATTCAGCTGTGCACAGATCCAGATGTTAATACTGGCTGCCCTTGTCTAATGCCTTGAACATGGGCTGGCATATGCAAATATTGGGGGCGTACATATTAATGTATATTAATGTTACGTAACAGTCAGTGTTATGTTGAGATTCGCCTGTTCTTCGGAGGTCTTTTAAACAAATGAGATTTATATAAGAAGGAGGAAACAATGGAGTTTGAGACTCACTGTATGTCATTTCCATGTACTGAACTCTTGTTATTCAACTATGCCAAGATAAATTCAATTTTTGAATCTAGGGCACCTTTAATTTTGATAAAGCCAATGAAAACAGAGAGACGCAATGACATCAGCCAATCAAAACAGAGAGATGCAATGACATCAGCCAATCAAAACAGAGAGACGCAATGACATCAGCCAATCAAAACAGAGAGACACAATGACATCAGCCAATCAAAACAGAGAGACACAATGACATCAGCCAATCAAAACAGAGAGAAGCAATGACATCAGCCAATCAAAACAGACGTCATTTATCATAAGCCGAGCGTTTCTGACAGACGCTCACAATGAGGGTGGAGATATTCATGTTTTGAACATGTTTGACTTTATGTGCAAAAAAATCAAAACATTCTTAAATCAAAATGACAAATTCTTGTTTTCTGAAAAAAAAAAATTGCAGAAAAATAAACTTGTCTCTTTAAATTAAGATTATTTTTCTTCCCTCATTGGCAGATATTTTTATGTGTGTCTAATTCATGTTCGTGTGTGACCTGATGAAATGTAAGTTAATCTTTTATTTTGACATTAATGTAGTCTCAATGCTGACAGAGTAAATATGTGTTAGAAAACTAGACCTTCATCACTCATAATATTCCCATTCACAGTAATCCACCTTCTCTATCGTTTCATTTATTTTATGGCATAATCACACCTCTTTAAATATATAATAATGTCAAACACTGGCTAGTGCTGTACAGTAAAAAGTAAGACACTTCAAGCACAGCTGTCACTGTAATAGTTCACTGTAACAGTCGTCAAATAGCTGAACATTAAGCATTTATGATGAATAATTACTAAAGATTAAATGTCATAATGATATATTATTATTGCTATTAATATTAGCAGTAATTTATGTCATTTTATCTTCATTCACAAGTGAAAATGTCTCAGTTCCAGCTTTACTGATCAATGGTGTCGACCGTCCCTTTGCGCCACCTGGTGGTGATTTCACCAGCGAGTTTCACACGTGACTGTGTTGTGTTTACCCGCGGCGGTAACAGGCGTTTTAGTGACTATCTGCTGTATTAAAGAGGCGTGTCGTGACCCTTTAAGATCCTGTTATTGAGGAGAAAAACTCTCATTCAGGAACATTTATTTTAAAGGTGTCAGATTCATTATTAAATATGATATTTTAGTTAATGATTAAACACTCACAGAGCTTTTCTGCAGTTGATCACAGCTGGTATCAGTCTTCTTCTCCCCTCAGCTCCTGTGTTGTATTTCATGAGGTTCAGCTCATCCAGCGGCTCCTCTGACATCTGGATCATGTAGGAGATTGTTGAGCAGTGAGACGGAGAGAGTTTCTCCTCTGAGTGTTTGTCTGATTTCAGAAACTCCTGAATCTCTCTGGACAGAGACTGATCTTGGACTTCCAGCAGACAGAGGAACAGATTGATGGATCTTTCAGTGGAGAGAAATTCATCTTGTTCTTCATATTCATCTTCATGTTTGATCGTCTCTTGAATGTACAGTGTGATTCTCCTGATGCTCTCTGAGCTGTTTTCTGTGTGTGTCAGTAGATCCTGTAAGAGTCTCTGATTGGACTCCAGTGAGACGCCCAGCAGGAACCGCAGGAACAGATCCAGCTGTCCATTCTCACTTTCAATGGCTTTATCTACTGCTGATCTTAGTAGATCATCCAGAGAGTCTTCATCATACAGAGAGTCTTTATCAGATCTGTACAATCTGAATTCATCCAGTGGTTTCTTGTTCTTGATCACATGTGAATAAAACAGATAGAAAGCAGCGAGAAACTCCTGAAAGCTCAGATGAATGAAGCTGTAGACTTTCCTCTGATGAATCACAGATTCCTCCTTAAAGATCTCAGTGCAAATCCCAGAATACACTGAGGCGTCAGTGACGTCTATGCCGCTCTCTCTCAGGTCCTCCTCATAAAACATCACATTGCCCTTCATCAGCTGATTGAAAGCCACTTCAGCAAGTTTCACAATCACTTCTCTGTTGGACTGCAGCAGTTTCTCTGGATCTCTCTCTTCATACTTCTGATTCCTCATGTTGATCTGAATCAGCAGGAAGTGGATGTACATTTCAGTCAGAGTTTGAGGGATTTCTGCACTCAGATCTTCTTTCAGGAGCTTCTGAAGCACAGTGGATGAGATCCAGCAGAAGACGGGTATGTGGCACATGATGTGGAGGCTTCTTGCTCTTCTGATGTGTGAGATGATTCTGCTGGCTTGATGCTCGTCACTGATTCTCTTCCTGAAATATTCCTCCTTCTGAGGCTCATTGAATCCCTGAATCTCTGTCAGACGGTTGATGTATTTGGAGGGGATCTGATTGGCTGCTGCTGGTCTGGAGGTGATCCAGATGAGAGCAGAGGGAAGCAGATCTCCTGTCATGAGGTTTGACATCAACACACCCACTGATGAAGTCTCAGTCACATCAGAAACTTTCTGAGCGTCTGAAAACATCAGTGTGATTCTGCTTTCATCCAGACCATCAAAGATGAACACAACTTTACACTCCTCATAAATCTTTGAGTCCAGATCTTGAAGTTCAGGATGAAAGTCCAGCAGAAGTCTGTGAAGACTGTACTGATGATCTCGGATCAAGTTCAGCTCTCGAAATGGAAGCACAAACATGAAATCTACATCCTGATTGGCTTTTCCCTCGGCCCAGTCCAGAATGAACTTCTGCACAGAGACGGTTTTTCCGATTCCAGCGATGCCTTTAGTAAGAACAGTCTTGATCTGGTGTTTCTCCTCACATCCTGGTTCAGGTGAGGCTTTAAAGATGTCATTGCAGTCGATTGGAGTGTCTTGTGAGTGTTGTGTTCTGGCTGTTTTCTCCATCTGGAAAACCTCATGTTGTTCATTCACTCCTTCACTCTCTCCCTCTATGATGTAGAGCTGTGTGTAGATCCTGTTCAGGAGGGTTTCATTCTCCTGGAGGTTCAGTCCCTCAAATAATCTCTCATACTTGTTCTTCATGCTGGTTTTGAGCTGCTCTTTGACTCTCTGGAGTTCATCATCTACTGCTTGAGGAGAATCCTGGTCTCCAGTCTGATCATCTCTGATTGGAGACAAAATACAAACATAAAAACATCTTCATCAATAAATCATGACAGGAACAGCAACACATTTAAGAGAGAAGTGTCAGTTTAACAGACTCCTGTTATATTCCACAGATTTACACTAAACTTTAACATATTTTCTGGAATTTAAGTCACATTTTCTCTCATCTGAAATGTGCTGCATCTTATATTTGTCTGTTTTGGACTCTTATGTAGAAGTTTTGGTCTCTTAGATTCCTGTCCTGTATAAGTAAACACTGATATTTTCTTATAAATAAATGTCTCAAACTAGTTTCACTACAGCAGGAAATTCACTAAATAATGCTGATAATCACCTGGGGTCAGAGGTCACTGGTCCATCACTGAATTCAGGAGGAACTATGGATCGACTGCTCTTCAGAGACACACAACTGGGTTGTGGAGATGCTGCTCTCTGACTCCCCCTGCTGGTGACACAAAGATATAATAATAATAATTCATACACACATTTACACTGTAATTAACACAATACTGTTAGTTCAGATGATATTTTGTATAAGTCAGTCGTTTAGCTGTGTCCTTAATTACTGAATTACACTTTAAATGTAAGTATTGAGTTTTCTTGAATAATGTAATGAAACATATGAAAGAAATATAAAATACATACAGTATATATAAAACAGTTCAAACATTGATTTGTATCTTACTAAAATGTGATTTTATATAGTTTATTATATTATTCATTATTATGTACATTAATGGTTTAGAAGAATCTAGAAGCAACTCTACACAAACATGGTCTTTTACAATATGATGCACTGTTGTACATTAAACTACCAACAATATAAAGTGTATTTTAAATGTAACAACCTTGAACATATTCAGAAGTAAAACACAACATACACAGTAAAACGACAGTAATATCAGGGATGTGATTCTTTAACGGATAATTCAGTTTTTTCGGCCTAAAATCATGACCCACGTGAATCATGCAGATCAGCAATGAAAAAAAAAACAAAATCGGGGGTGTTCAGGGTTATGCTGGTTACTGCATGATAACTGCAATCATGAAATGGCCTTAATCAGTTAACTAAATAAACAGTGAAAAGGTTATGTTTTCTAATACATCATAGAAAGGAATGGTCCAGAGAGCGCTGCACGGAGCCAAAGCCCAGCCAAGATGGAGGAATGTGCCCTGTCCAAATACCCACATTGCAGTCTTTGCACTTGACCACTTGTCTACTTACATGACATATTTCCTGTATGTGAAGTGCTTAAGTGTTCAAGTGGGCGTGAAGACTGCAAGTGTGTGTAGAACTTTTGATTACCCGATGGGACACACTTACAGTCTTGCAAAAAATGCACGTTTTTACTGAGTTTTAAATTATTATTTTCAGTACTTTGCATTTTAAAATATCCTAACTGTCTGTTCAGTGGTCGCTGAGTAACTAACAGAAGAGACCATTTTAAAATTGTGGTGCTTCTTTAAGTGATAAAAAGCAGTTGTAAATGATGTACAAAATATGCATAGCCTACTTATCTTTGCATCAATAAAATGTGCAACACTTTATATTTTACTACCAAATAATATGTATATAATTAATTTAACTTACAGACGTATGTTTTCCTTGACATCTCAAGATTTCGGGGCATGTGAGTTCCCGAACATAATGCATGATGGGATACGCTGAGCTCCGAAGCGGTATTCAAGGGCTGAATCCCAAATCACACACTTTTATGCACTTTTGGTCTTGTGGACTTACAATGGCTGCCGCACGTCCGTTAAGTCCTCGAGACCGTAGGGTGTCCCATTCATAATTTTAGGTTTCAGAAGGGTGCTGGTGAGCACCCCCTTTGCAGCCTCCATGCACCAACTCATGGACATGATCCGCTCTCGTGTCTGAATAGAAAGCATATTTATACTGTCTAAATCGTTCCCTATTCTCTATAGTGCACTATGTGCCATTCACCATGTAGAAACTAAGTAACTGTGTGAACAAATGACCATTTCAGCTGCAGCTTCAGTGTCTGTTTATAGTGTAGGAGGGGGCGGGACTTCAGATTCTAGAGAGCATTTGATTGGACAGAAGATTTGATGAGAAGCTGAAGTGTGATGTGATGTCATGAAAATCCTTGATCCATTTTAGCAGAAGTGAGACACTAAGTTTTGAATGCTTTTATCTCCTAAATGTGAACTTTGTCATTGTTTTGGAATACAGCAGCTTATTCATAACCTTAAGGCTACATGTTCGGTTGTTAAGTCTGACGTCACGCTGCAGCGCTTCTGGGTCCAAACGCTCGATCTCACACCACAAGAAAACAACAAACGCTGCTAATATTCACACATGATGTGGTGTAATACTTCCAAAAAATTATAATAATAACCTTTATCTCCCAGATGGCCAGACAGTGATTCATCTTTTATAAATCATTAAAATATTAATGTCTGTGATGCTGTGAGCACGGAGACTGTTGCGTAGACTGTAAGTATTTTAAATGTTTAACTTAAAAATGTTTAATGTTTATTATGAATAAAATAGCACTCATAAACGGCTGTTGAGATGCCATTCTCATGTGAAATGAGTCGAGGCTTGGACCCGGAAACGGCCTTCCTTACGTCATGACTTAACAAGTGGATTCATATTAAAAGCTAAAAGCTTAAAAAAAAAAAACCTTACATTTTGATTTCAGGAGGACTTTAATTTCTTAATATAATCGGCGGATAGGCTTTCAGAGTAATTGATGCTATCCATTTCCTCACTGTCACACACCTAGCTAGCTGTAACACTTCTCATGTTTTGTTCAGTTTGTTTACTGTAGTTTAATTTTAGGATAGAAAGGCTCAACAACCAACAAAACCAGGTAAGTTCATAAATTCATAGGGTATGTCAGGTTTTTATGATTAACAAACTTAGTTGGACAATTTCATTTGAGACCTGGGGCTGTATTCACAAAACATCTCAAGGCTAAAAGTAGCTCCCAAGTAGCCAATTTAGGAGAAACTCTTAAAAATTAGTGTTGTCACCAAAATTCCAGTAGTCGGTACCAATATTTCTTCATTTTCATGGTATTGGTTATCTCCTGATGTTACAAGCAACTGACACTTGTTGTAAAAGGTCTGAAGAGCGAGTTTTATCTTCAGACATTCAGGCTATGTTTGATTTAGCGCTGTCAGAGAAAGCGAAAGTAAAAATCACCAGCGTTTGTGAAACACACTATATAAATAAACTTGACACGCCTTATAAAGTCTAATAACAAGCACAAACTGTGTTAAATAGAAACTGACGTGCAAGCAAAAAGGTTTCCGTCCTACATTTCTTTTCTACTTTACCACAGTAAATAATGCGAATATAATAGGCACAGAAACAGATTCAGTGGAATAACTAATGGAATATTGTTAAATTCTCTGCTAATCAGGTGACCAGATCGCGATTCGCAAAACAGAATACAAAGCCGACAAAGCTTAAATTTATATGGACTCAGGTACCCTGTCATTCGGCATGAACCAAAACGTTTCCATGGCATCTCACATTTAACTGTTAACTTGCCTATTTCTTTTGTAAACAAAGCTTTGTGCTTCACTCGTGTCATATTCACGTAAATACTGGCACAGCTCTATCAGTACTACAGAAAAGCGGGTATTGTCACATTTTTAAAATTTCAGAACCGACTTGGTACCGAAGTACCGGTACTTTTGACTACACTATTAAAAATAATGGGCGTGTCAGTCCTAATTTTAGGAGTCCTAAATTTTTGCTCTAAGAGTATTTCACAAAGCATTTTAGCACTAAATCTAGCTCCTAAATCTGTGAAACATTAGTCAAGAGGACTCCTGAGTCACTAAGACCAAATCACAAACAGTCCTAATCCACCCAAAGACACTGAACACCATTGAGACAATAGAGACAGAGCCTTAGGTGCTGAACCTTTTCTTCATAAATGCAATACATTTTGATTTATAGATTTGAAATTATGATGAGATGCCAAAAAAACTCTTTTAAAAAGTCTCTCAACGGCTCTGCTCCATCGTAGTTCTGACTGGTGACGCGGTGCGCGATGACAGTTGGGAGATTTTACCTCTCTACTTCCTGTGAAGTGATGTATTGATGTTCCCCTATTCCCTATGTCTATTCCCTTCAAACTGAACATTTTCACTCCCTTCGGAATTGAATCTCACTTAAGATGGCAAAATACCCTGTGAAGTCCATGTCGCAGTTCACTTATGGTCGAATGGAGCGCACCTTTAGCCTACATTTAAAACCTTTATTTTAATGTGGAATCATGACACCTCATTCTACAATATTTCTATGATTCATTCGCTGACTCCTCCCCCATCAGCCAATCACTGTGTGTTTTCTCCATGGCAACGAGGTCAACCCCGCCCTTAAGCTGATGATACACGTGGCTTGGGCACTTTCCCACCGAGAATGAGCAACAAATTTATATCTGGATACGTTAGATCGGAAAAAAATCAAACAAGATGGCGGCCTCTCAGCAGCAGTGGAGTGGAGAAAAGGAGTGTGAACTTGTATCTTTTTACGCTAGTAAGTAGTCATGCGTCAACCCAAAACAGGGAATTTACCTCATGTTGCTTAAAATACCAACAACTGTCCAATGTAATGCGCGTAAGCTATAATTAATCTATCGAATGTTTTCAGTTAAATACTAAAAAGACGGAGACTGTTTAACATCTGTAGTAGCGTAGGGTGTATGGCACATGAATGTAGCTTTTGATGCGATCGACACGGGTTCGAATATATTTCATATATTATATTATATATATATATATATATATATATATATATATATATAATTATATATAATTTTAAAGGTGCCCTAGAACAAAACTTTTTTTAACTGCGTATTTTAATCATTATAAATGTGCCGATTCAGGCTGCTTCCCCTTTAAATCCTCTCGCTCCCCGCCCCTTCCTGAGCTCTCGACTCTCTATAATACATTGCATAAACAAAGTTCACACAGCTAATATAACCCTCAAAATGGACCTTTACAAAGTGTTCGTCATGCAGCATATCAGATCATGTAAATATAGTATTTATTTGGATGTTTACATTTGATTCTGAATGAGTTTGATAGTGCTCTGTGGCTAAAGCTAACATTACACACTGTTGGAGAGATTTATAAAGAATGAAGTTGTGTTTATGAATTATACAGACTGCAAGTGTTTAAAAATGAAAATAGGGATGGCTCTTGTCTCCGTGAATACAGTAAGAAACGATGGGAACTTTAACCACATTTAACAGTACATTAGCAACATGCTAACGAAACATTTATAAAGAATTTACAAATATCACTAAAAATATCATGTTATCATGGATCATGTCAGTTATTATTGCTCCATCTGCCATTTTTCACTATTGTCCTTGCTTGCTTACCTAGTCTGATGATTCAGCTGTGCACAGATCCAGACGTTAATACTGGCTGCCCTTGTCTAATGCCTTGAACATGGGCTGGCATATGCAAATATTGGGGGCGTACATATTAATGATCCCGACTGTTACGTAACAGTTGGTGTTATGTTGAGATTCGCCTGTTCTTCAGAGGTCTTTTAAACAAATGAGATTCACATAAGAAAGAGGAAACAATGGAGTTTGAGACTCACTGTATGTCATTTCCATGTACTGAACTCTTGTTATTCAACTATGCCGAGGTCAATTCAATTTTCAATTCTAGGGCACCTTTAATGAAAAAGTACCGATAAGAATACCGTTAAAGTATTCTTGATAAGCAGTATCAGTAAGAGTAGTAATACCGTTAAAATCCTAACGATACCCATCCCTAGGCAGAACAGATGTCACTGTTACCTCCCGTCAGGTGCATGCAGAACTCGCCATAACACCTGTTAGCAGTTTTTCCCCCTGAATACGCGCGCATCCAGTATTGTTTGTATACCAGAGATCCTTCTATATATGATAGAGCTGTATTTGGATACACATTTTTAAATAAATCTAGCTACTAATGATTTTCACTGCTGGAAATATCCTTTACTGAAAGTACCGCGTCATCTCGGAGCGTGTTCATGGTTGCTTAGTAACGGCAGACTTCACCGGAGCAAAGGCTCCTGAACGCTTTGGAAAGGAGAAAGCAGTGTGGATGCATTTTCCGACATATGAACGGTCCCTTAAAAGGGTTCAAATGGCTCAAACAGTCAAATGCGAGCAGAATCAGCACTGAAACATGTTAGGGTGTGTTCACACTTTTTTGAAGCTGTCAGCGTCTGTTTTACATTATAATCATAAGGAGTAAGGGTGTTTGTGACGCTTTAATTAGCATTTGGGAACGCAACATTCACCATTAGAATCATTCATAATTCTGTTGTTGTTTAAAAAAAGAAGTGTCAGTGCAAATAAATGCTTTCTATTCATCGAAGAATCCTGAAAAATAAAATTTATCACCATTTCTACAAAAATCTGAAGCAGCACAACTGTTTTCAACATTGATAATAATCATAAATGTTTCTTGAGCATCAAATCATCATATCAGAATGATTTCTGAAGGATCGTGTGACACTGATGCTGAAAATTCAGCTTTGATCACAGGAATAAATTACACTTTACTATATATTCACATAGAAAACAGCTGATTTACATTGGAATAATATTTCACTATTTTACTTATTTTTGATCAAATAAATGCAGCTTTGGTGAGGAGAAGAGATTTGTTTCTCAATCATTAATAATACTTTGAGCAGGTACTTTATTAATAACAATTCTTACTTTGATATTATGTAAACTTTTATACTACTTATATCATTACTATGATTATTGAATGCTACTTTTTATATTTACAGGACAATAGTATGTAAATAGATTTGAAATAAAAAGTGCTGGGGTGTGGCTTGGGGGCGTGGCCAGATTTTCTCCTTTTTAATTATTGCTTTACCTCTGAGATACGCTGGACCAGTTTTTGGGCATAAGTGATCATTTTCAGCCCTCATGTGAATAAACTGAGCTGTCTACTCCTTGCTCCCTGAAACAAAACAAAACCAAATATTAGAGCAAGTTTTTCCTCAGACCACCCAACAAATGAAGCTGCGCTGTGGAAACATTTTTAGTTTGAGTTCACGCGTTTTAATAGATATTTGAGTGAATTAAAACACAGTACTTACATTTATGAGTGTATTTGCCGGCCGCCACAGAACTATCACCTGACATTTTATCTGATTAAACATCCCATTTTCACAGGCGCTATGAATTCTGGGATAGGGTGGGCTGCGAAGGGTCCATCTGATGTATCCTTCATTTGATCGAGACACAAAGAATGCATCTGGACGCACATAGCCTTCAGCACACCGCTGTGACACAATCAGCCTTTCAAATGAGACGCAGCTATTGTGTCCAGTACAGGACAGTGTCTCACCTGGGGTCAGAGGTCACTGGTCCATCACTGAATACAGGAGGAGGATTCATGGATCCATCACTCTTCAGAGACACATAGCTGAGATCTGGAGATGAAGATCTCTTCCTCCTCCTGTAGATACTGAAATATAATAATAATTCATATTTACATAATATAATTAAGTCAAATGATCTCTTGCTGTTGTATAAGTCAATCTATTGTCCAGTACGGGACAGTAGGTCGTTCACATGGAGCATTGTAGTCGGTTTAAAAGTCCAATCCGAAGGGAAAATGCTCCATATAAACACCTCAATCAGAATAGAGAGGTGGGTTAAAGCTTTCTATAAACCGAACAAAATAAAAACTCTGCCATGTAAACACGTTAAACCGATTACTTTGCGTCTATGTCATCACGTCAAGAGGTCAGGGGTCGTCAGAATGCACAATAGCGGCGGCAAAATCAAACTGGAGTAAAACTGAAACAACACATTTATTAAATACACTGAAGGAACTCAGTTCATCATTACTACAGACCTTCATCCACACGCTTCTGCTTTTCTTTCAGAGGGAGGGGTGGTGTTGAGATGCACAGCCACCAAACATAAGCTAGTGTGCGCATGTCACTAAATCATTCAGACTGAAGTGTAGGGATGGGTACCGAAACCCGGTATTAAATTGGCCCCGGGACCAAATTTTGAAAGACCGGTGTATCGATAAGCTCTGACATTAACGGTTCTGCTATCGGTACTGGAGAATTTAAGAAAATACACATACATTTATTATTACTATATATACACATTATCTTGCAAATACTATCTCGCCAGAGTCGCCAGCTGTGTCTGTATGCAATAATATTAGGACATTTGTCTATGAGGCATTTTTGCTTTCGTAATCCAGAAGAGAGATTGCGCTCACGCAGAGGAGCTACAGCGCGCGCAGCCGCTCACATGAAAGCCCTGTTTAATGGAGAACTAAACAACTAAACGTCTGCTTACACTTTAGGCCTGTGATATTATGCTAATTCTATTTATGATTTCGATTTTGGCTTCCAAGTATCATCAGAAAGAAGATATTTGAGGTAAAACTATTAAAAACTATCCGCGTTTCGTCCAGCACACCTTTATTCTCTTCACAGCTGTGCGCGTTCATTCCTCCCTAAACCCAAACTTAACGTCAGAATCAGCACATTCGGTTATTGTTGTAAAATGCAGTCTTTAACTGCTAAACTACACTAAACTGCTACTGCTAAATTGCAGTAAATGTTTGATAATTATTATCAACATTTCAAAACGCTAAAAGCACAATAATCCGCACAAGAGACGCTGTTCCTCAGGCTGAATTGTGTGTGCGGCGCGCAGGCTTCAGGTGCACGTCCAAGTGATCAAATACACACACAAATATGTTAAAATGACCGGATTGGAGCGTGTTTAGCTACTTAAACTCAGTATCGAAAGTGTACGTGAACAGCTGGAAGAAAATGTGTTAATATTGTCTTAAAGTGACAGCAGTCTCCTTCTGACGATTGTGCCATCAGTGTTAATCAAACAATGAAATGCAAAGAGAAAATCACTCACAGCGCTTCTTCTGAATATAGTTAGCTTTAATAAGCATTAATCTATTAATTTATACTTTGAAAACCATGCAGTGTTATTTTACATTTGGTTCCTTTACTTAGATTTCTTTATTGGCTAGGCATATATTACCTGAACACATGAACAAATGAAAGCACTTTATTTCATTTGTGTCTTTGTTTTATTGTATTTGTCAGTTTGTTTTACTTTCTTTGATCATGTTCTTACTGTATCTTATATAAAACATACATACATACAAACATATAATAACAAACATATAATATAAAGCAATGTTAATTCAGCCCATTATATATATATATATAAAATCAAAAAGCAACAATAAGAATACCGTTAAAGTACCGGACCGATAAGCAGTATCGGTAAGAGTAGTAATACCGTTAAAACCTTAACGATACCCATCCCTACTGAAGTGTCGGCACATGTAAACACCATATTGGATTAGATAACGTCTCATGTAAACAGTCCACCAAATCTTTCAATCAGAACGACAAAAAAAAGTATACATGTAAACGTGGCTAGTGTCACACCTGGGGTCAGAGGTCACTGCTCCATCACTGAATCTCACAGGATGTTCCATGGATCCATCGCTCTTCAGAGACACACAGCTGGGATCTGGAGATGAAGATCTCTTCCTCTTCCTCTTCCTCGTCTCAGAGTCTGACATCTTCCCTGTATATGGAAACACTGGGAACATTACATTAATATTACACTGATGCATTTAGCAGATGCTAAAGAGGATCTTTTGTGGAGTGTGGAAAGTTACTGGAGCGCACAGCCGCGCTCGTCTCTCACAAGGAACGTCACGGCAGTGATTGACAAGCCAGAGGGCCAATCGTTTACGCGATTGGCTGATGTTTTTAAGGCCCTACCTCGTGCACAGATGATGTATATTAATATTATTCCTTTCAATGCACCTAATAAATAGTCTTTTATCAGTTAGTAAAGACAGTTTCAAGTAATATTGCAAAAATGTATAAAACAAAACATCCTCTGTAGCACCTTTAATCACAAGTAATTTACAGTGTGTTCATTTCAGCACATATCCCAGTGAACAACATGTGCTCTAAGAGTGTCTTATACTAAGTTATGAAAACATTATTTCTACATATTCTCTGAACGATCAAAATGTGTCTTAGTTAGGTGAACACTAAAGGAATATTTCATTTGATCATTCTGGAAACATTAAGGGAACGTTACTTTTGAATGTTTTCTGAATGTCCTGATAAAGTAGAAGTTAAAAAGAGACATTCATCTAACATTTGACACTAACAGATAACTTTCATTATAACACGATCTAACAGATAACAAACCATCTATTAAAGTTACTGGAGAGACGTTTGTTCATGAGTTTGAGAGAACATTAGTCTTGTTATTTGGGATGTTCTCTGTGAACATCAAAGATAATATGAACACAACAAAGAACTGAATCATTAAATAAATTAAACTAGATCTGGGACACATATATTTCATATCAGTGGATATTGATAATCATCAAGATAAATGTCAAATCTTTATTTCTGTCAAATAAAGGCAGATTTCTCCTCCTGAGGTAAAGTTGTAGAAACCAGAACATGACAAACACTTGCAAACAGCTGAACATTTCACACATCTGAGCTACAATATTCACAAGATTTACAACAATAAACAATTCATCAAAATATGCAGGAGTAAACTTTAGTAAAGTCATTTTTCCTGAACAAAATTAAGGAATCGACCCTGCTTTGTTCCCTATATAGGGTACAACGGGGCTAAAGGCACACCTTATGAAAAAAATGTGCTTTCCATTACTCTCGAAGTGTATGATTGAGGAAAAATATATATGTTTGTATTGAACATAGATGGAGCAACAGATTTTGTGTGAAAATAAATCATAAAAGTGGTTAATTTTGTTTAAAAATAATGTATGAGGCGGTGGGGGGTTAAAAGGCACAAAAATACTTTATCTAAAATAATATGTTTTTAATAATGTCTAGGTTAATATGTGTTGAAAAGAATCACTTTAGCAAAATTTGTACTATTTTCTGTTTATTTTGATAAAATAATTCATTTGTGTTCAATAAATATACTGTCATTAAAATAGGCCTATGTTAATATAAAATATATTTTAAAAATACAGAAACAAAATTACTTTAAAAAGTAAAGGTTCTGAAAGCATTAAAGGAGATTCCGTAATATTTAATATAGATTTACTGTAGTAACAATAAATTATATTTTATTATGAAATGATAATATAATATTTCTTTAAATATGATTGTTTCATTATAAATATGGGTATTATCTCTAAGATATTTGCCATCTGAATCTAAACATGTCATGTCAATAAATGGAAAAGTCAGCTGATCAGCTATTCGTGATGTTAATTACTGTGTCTTTTGCCCGAACAGCAGCGGCACTTTTTACCCCAAATACCAAACTTTTACATATTCTTCTGTTATTGAAAAACTGTTGCTCGAATTACCTTCAACAAAACTGAAAATCATACATTTGTCTGAAAATACAAACATTAATTTAATCGATTCTCATTTGCTACAACAACATTTTAAAAAAACATCAAATATTAGATAATAAATATATCTTCAGTGGAAATATCTTTACGGTTTTGATATAATCTGGATAAAGTTTAGAAAAGTGAAGTAATGACGGAGATCCGTTATATATTCCTTCATTTCCGACGCCATTTCATGGTCGTCAGTGTTTGTTGTTGTCAGTGAACAAGAGTGTGTCACGATCATATAAACACACAGAACAACATCATATAACAACATGACACGATATTAAATAAAGCTGATAACTGAACTTACCGTCAAACTCACTGATGTGAAGTTCAGCACCGACACTTCAAGCTCCAGTCAAAACGAAATAGAAACTTTTTTTTTTCTTTTCAAGTTTAACCCTGTAAAGCCCACTGTTGCAGAATTACAACATCACTTTCAACAATTAAAAAAAAAAGGCAAATGTTTTTTTCTCTCTCTCAAGACCACATTTACATATTTAATGGGTTCTATTGTTTGTCCTCACAATGCTATTGGATAGAATAAGTGTTTATAGGTCCAGTCATCTGGCCATGAACTACCTGCAGACTTCACATCAAGCTCATCTCCTTTTTTTACATGACTGGATTTGTCAAGATTCAAGTAAGTAAATTTCCTTACATATTTTTTGTGGGTTTATTACAATGTCTAGAACACAGATATATTTAGTTATTTTGGAAAACATTCATCAAATTTGATTTAGAGATTGTTAAGTCCATGTTGTAATTCTACAATGAGTCAAAATAGCCTGTGCTCCTACATGTAACATAAGGACACTGCACTTCTCACAAGGTCACAAATTGAAAATTAAACTGTTAGATTCATTGTAATTAAGTTCTAAATGTGCTTTTCTGTTAAATTTGTACTTAGTTTAGTTTAGACCATAATTAAACACAGGAATAAACTGTATGTGGGATTTAAAACTCCATCATCCAGAGCAGTGAAACTCCCTGTATCTTTGTAGTTTCTTTGTTTTTTAACTTCTAAATGATCCTGAGATTTTTTTTGAGTGTTGGCCAAGTAGCAGTTTATAGCATTAGGAGCTCTGAATGATTTTGGGGGGATGCCTGTTGCATTGTTCAGGGACAGGTGTGAATGGTCTTGAACATGAACCTGTAAGTGCTCTGGGGGGATGCATGTGTTCCTTTAGTATGATAAGTAGAGAGCATAATAGGTCAGCCAGACAGTATTGTTTGAATGTAGTAGTGGAATTTTGATTAGCATTTGCATTGAAGTTATAATACTTTGATGGATAATATTCTTAGATCTCTACCCTCGACACATGGTCCATTCTTTGTTTATCTACTACAATATAAGACCCATTTGTATTATTCACTCATTAAGTTTTTTGACTTTTTCCATTTCAGAATGCCAAGATGTCATCGGAATACCCCCCACTGGATGTACGCAACGACATGATTGCACATTTCCCAGTAAAGAACAGAGGACGCTGTAGACACTGCAATAATGGATACACAAATACACTGTAGCAAGTGCAATGTTCGCCTGTGCTTCTCAAATGAAAAGAACTTAAGGACAGTCTTAGGGACTATCACTGTAAAACACAGACTTCATTCAAACCACACTGAAAGTGATAGAAGAAAAAGTTTTATAAATACAAATTTTCCCAATATTTTTATTAATAAATGCTTATTCATAAAAAATATAATTGTTGTGTGATTATTACTCATGATATATACTGTTATGGGGCTATGTAAACAATCAACTTAAATTACGGTGGTCCAGTAGTGCACAACACAACGAAATTAAAAAAGCAAACATAAGTTCACAACACAACGAAATCGAGCCACAACACAACGGAATAAAGCCACAACACAACGGAAATGCTCCCGACCATTAGGGGGCTCTCAGAGCTCGGTATTGTTAGTATTCCTTGCCAATGTTTTATAGAGTCGGCAGTGATATGAATACCACGATTAGTTTCAACAGTATATAACCACTGTATATCGACATGAAATATTAATTCAAAATCACTTGAGTGCACAGTAGCTTCATATTTATACCTGTGAATGATTTGACGCGCTACCACGGCGTATGATGAAGGGAACGTCTGACAATTCCACCAAGTGGTAAGAACGTATAATTTGTATTCATTAAAATTACTTTTAACATTTAAAAACAGACATGTTCAAATTACAAATCTTGTCAGTCTTACCAACAGGAAGTAACAACCTTTGGAATTTGAACATGTCTGTTTTTAAATGTTAAACAAAGTCATTGTAATGAATACAAATTATACGTTTCAACCACTTGGTGGAATTGTCAGACGTTCCCTTCATCCGTGGTAGCGCGTCAAATCATTCACAGGTATAAATATGAAGCTATTGTGCACTCAAGTGATTTTGAATTAATATTTCATGTCGATATACAACGTTTACATACTTAAAACTAATCATGGTATTGATATCTATGTAAGACTGTCGACTTTATAGAACATTGGCAAGGAATACTAATATTAACGAGCTCTGAGAGCCCCCAAGTGGTCGGGAGCATTTCCGTTGTGTTGTGGCTTTATTCCGCTGTGTTGTGGCTTTATTCCGTTGTGTTGTGGCTTTATTTCGTTGTGTTGTGGCTTTATTCCGTTGTGTTGTGGCTTTATTTCGTTGTGTTGTGGCTTTATTCCGTTGTGTTGTGGCTTTATTTCGTTGTGTTGTGGCTTTATTTCGTTGTGTTGTGGCTTTATTTCATTGTGTTGTGGCTTTATTTCGTTGTGTTGTGGCTTTATTCCGCTGTGTTGTGGCTTTATTCCGTTGTGTTGTGGCTTTATTCCGTTGTGTTGTGGCTCGATTTCGTTGTGTTGTGGCTTTATTCCGTTGTGTTGTGGCTTTATTTCGTTGTGTTGTGGCTTTATTCCGTTGTGTTGTGGCTTTATTCCGTTGTGTTGTGGCTTTATTCCGTTGTGTTGTGGCTTTATTTCGTTGTGTTGTGGCTTTATTCCGTTGTGTTGTGGCTTTATTCCGTTGTGTTGTGGCTTTATTCCGTTGTGTTGTGGCTTTATTTCGTTGTGTTGTGGCTTTATTCCGTTGTGTTGTGGCTTTATTCCGTTGTGTTGTGGCTTTATTCCGTTGTGTTGTGGCTTTATTTCGTTGTGTTGTGGCTTTATTTCATTGTGTTGTGGCTTTATTTCATTGTGTTGTGGCTTTATTTCATTGTGTTGTGGCTTTATTCCGTTGTGTTGTGGCTTTATTTCATTGTGTTGTGGCTTTATTTCGTTGTGTTGTGGCTTTATTTCATTGTGTTGTGGCTTTATTTCGTTGTGTTGTGGCTTTATTTCATTGTGTTGTGGCTTTATTTCGTTGTGTTGTGGCTTTATTTCGTTGTGTTGTGGCTTTATTTCGTTGTGTTGTGGCTTTATTTCATTGTGTTGTGGCTTTATTTCGTTGTGTTGTGGCTTTATTTCATTGTGTTGTGGCTTTATTCCGTTGTGTTGTGGCTTTATTTCATTGTGTTGTGGCTTTATTTCATTGTGTTGTGGCTTTATTCCGTTGTGTTGTGGCTTTATTTCATTGTGTTGTGGCTTTATTCCGTTGTGTTGTGGCTTTATTCCGTTGTGTTGTGGCTTTATTCCGTTGTGTTGTGGCTTTATTCCGTTGTGTTGTGGCTTTATTTCGTTGTGTTGTGGCTTTATTTCGTTGTGTTGTGGCTTTATTTCATTGTGTTGTGGCTTTATTTCATTGTGTTGTGGCTTTATTTCATTGTGTTGTGGCTTTATTTCGTTGTGTTGTGGCTTTATTCCGTTGTGTTGTGGCTCGATTTCGTTGTGTTGTGGCTTTATTCCGTTGTGTTGTGGCTTGATTTCGTTGTGTTGTGAACTTATGTTTGCTTTTTTAATTTTGTTGTGTTGTGCACTACTGGGCCACCGTATTAAATGCTCTGTATATCTGTTCAGACAAAGTGAGCACAAATACAGAAATTCTGCTCCTAACTAGGCCCAACGTTGCAATATTACAACGTTTCCCTAAAAACTTACTAAAAAGTAAAAAATTTGAAAAATCTTTAATTTCTACATCAGAGGCCTCCTAAAACAATATCTGAGTGGTCCAAAAAATTTTTGCTCTTTTTTTTCTATATTTGGGTTTTACAGGGTTAATGGCGGTTGGCAAACCAAACTTAAAAGGTGCATTCCCGCCACCTACTGGATTGGAGTGTGGATAACATTATGGTAGTAGTGACCTAAATCCTGTTAATTAAATGAGTATCTTTTAAGAAATTAAATACTTCTTCATATATTTTTAATTGCTTTGGGCCATTACCTAATAACGAAACGGAAACAAACATCTCACAGTGAAGACCTGAACCGGAGCTTGATTCGTTTAGACAGAACCACATGATCTGTGACGTCTGAAGCAGTGTTGCCAAGTCCCCGGTTTTCCCGCGGAATTGGGCTGCTTATCACTGTTGCCGCGGGTTGTTTTTCATGTCCGCCGGCTGAAAGCCTATGCATTTTTCCCATAGACTTTTGGAAAATCGCAGAAAATAAGCTCTGTGTTTAACAAAGGGTTATGACACTTACACGTTTTGTCTATCAAGATAATCTTTACAAGTTAACACAACATTTATAGATTTTGAAGCCTAAATAAAGTGGTCAGATATAAAAACCTAACAGTAGGCTATAAACGGACTACAGCACACCATGGTCGCGGATCAACGTCACCACCAAACTTCCTCAAACTGCATTTAAAAAACAACTTTATTTAAAAACATGCTCGCTGATTATGATCTGTGCTGTGTATGAATACTTATCCACTTTTTCATGAGAAATGCTGTCCAAATGTCCTGTTTGTCATGATGACGTCTAAAGTCCCTGCCAAAGGAAGTAGTCCGTTTTAGCAATTTGTTAGCAACCGCCGATTTTAAGACACAGTAAAAGTTTAAAAAATCACAAGTGGGATATAACTGGTGTGTTTTATATCATAGATCAAAACGTGAAAGTATTTAGAGGCTTTGTTAACCACAGACCTTATTTCAGGCGATTTAACAAAAACCCATTCAAAAAACCCATAGACTTGACGGCGTTGGAACCGGAAGTCCTAAAATGCTAACTCGCTTCCGGGTTTTGCCTACAAAAATGCGTCATCCCTGAGGCACTCTATGGTGTTTGAGACTCACTGTATGTCATTTCCATGTACTGAACTCTTGTTATTCAACTATGCCAAGATAAATTCAATTTTTAATTCTAGGGCACCTTTAATTGCTGGCGTCAAATTGACCCCATTGGCAAACCGGCATAGCTGGATTTTGAGGTTAATACGAGGGTTAAGGTGCATTACTGCCACCTGCTGGTCAGGAGTGTGGGTCAAGATCACACAACCCTTTTCCCAACACTAAACACCAATATTCTTTTATCTAATTCAGTCATTTTCAGATATTGCATTAAAAATCAAAACATTCATCATCTGAGTTCCTGTGTAATGTGTTTGTCCATCTTAATTCTTTAAAATTAGAAATCAATATTCTCCTTTCACTGTTTGGACATTTCATCATAACTTGCTCTACAGTTTCTTCTTGATTTCAATGTTCACATTTTCCTGTCTCAAGATTCCCTATTTTATTCAAGGCACTATTAAGTGTTGTAAGTCTGGAAATGATTGTTTCTTCTTTCTATTCCTCCTCTTTACTCTACCTTTACCAGCACATGGATGTTATAAAGCTGTTCTTTCTTCTTCTCATTGTTTCTACTTTCACATGTCAGAACGCGACTCTGTGCTGCATCTGAAAACTGGAAAACGCTGCCTTCAGAGGACACATTTCAAGGCAGGAATACATCAAGGCATGTGATCTTCACTTCCTGTCTCCTGAGACTCCTTCATCTGATGATTTCAGCATAGATCCTCTGATATCCCACAATCCTGTGCTTCCTTTCAGTGTCAGTTGAGCTAGAAAAACAAAGATGGCATCTGAAAGTTGTGTTTTCTGGTCAGTTTGTGTGCAAATGTACATTTTTGACCATTGTTTTCCACATTTGATGTCATTTTTAGAGAGAAATTACTTAAATATTCTCTCAGTTCTCACTAAAGCTGTCTCTATTTGCATTAAACTCACGCTGCCTCAGAAGTCTGTCTGAAATGAGTTTTGTGAGCTGTCTTTAAGCACACACACACACACACACACACACACACACATGTTCGTTTTTGTGAATTGTGGGGTCATTCCATAGGCGTAATGGTTTGTCTTTTAAAGTTATGGCAGTTTAATGCCTACAAAAATGCTCGGTTTGGACTACAACGAGCTTCTTCCTGGGTTGGTGACATCATAAACCCTTGCTATTAACATAAACACGCCCCCGGGAACACGCAACAAAGTGGGCGAGGCCATGTGGCGCAGAAGAGTTGTGTACTCCGGACGCGAGCGGCGCGATGCGACGCATGAAAAGATAATAGAACCCATTATAATCTGTGATATTTTCACACTGGATGCGGCGCTGAAGAAGCTTCCAGAATCTACACAAGTTCAATGCTGGATTTACTGAAAGATGAAGCAGTTCCCACTTTAAAAGCAGAAGCTGCTGTTTATCGGCCCAAAACTGTAAGTACGTTTTATTGTTTGTACGCGTCTTTTAAACCTATAGTTCTGTTGCTATTTTTAATGCATCAACGACATATACAAAGATCAACTCGTTTTTGCTAGCCAGTTAGCTAAATTCTACAAACACCAACAAACGTCTCTGTTCATAGACAAACTGTTGTTCATGCTATAAATTAAATATTACTTTTACAAAGATGTAACTACTCAGTCATGTGTACGGCTACAATAAAGCTTTAATCAGGATAAAACTGTATATTGAAAGCTAACAAACAGCAGTGACAGCATATTTAAACACTTTGACACAAATACTAAATGAAATACCATTCATAAACGTCCTTTAAAAGCTGCGATTGCAGAGGTTCTGCTTGACCCTCTTCGTCTGGGTCTGATTCGGCTCAATTTGATACAGCAATATAGGCGCTATTATTTACATTTCCAGCTTAGCGCGTAACTATGAATGGTAAGGGGCGTGGCGTTTCACTTCAGCGAATCACGATACACTGGGCCAGCTACAACCTGCCAACCAATCTGAGCACACTGCGTATTTCAGAGGGAGTGGCTTAATAGAAGCAGGAAGTCAAACGAGCCGTTCATATGACAGTGGAAACAGAGGTGTAGAATAAACGTAAAATATATGAAAAATACAGCGTTTTCAAAAAAAAAAAACGAAGCATTAAGACATGTTAAACTGTGCCCCCAAAACACAATCAAGCCTAGAAAAAAACCACTGAACCACCCCTTTAAGAAAAGGTGATTACGTGGTTGTTCCCAGAAGTAGTTTGGCACATGTTGAGTTCATGGCTGAAGATGAGAATAAAAGGATTCTGTTGTTCTGTTAAGACCAGTGTTTTCATTAAAAACCTTTACATGGTGTCAGAAGTGCTTGATGAGCACACGGCCTCGGAAGTATGGCAAAATTTAACCCCCCGGAGTGTTTTCCATTTGATCGACCGAATGACTGGGCTGACTGGAAACAACAATTTCAGCGCTTTCGAAGTGCTACTAAATTGGATAAAGAAGATAGGGAAGTCCAGGTCAGTTCATTGATCTATGCCATGGGAAATGAAACCGAACACATATTTAAATCATTCACCTTTATTGAGGAGGATGACAAGAAGAAATTCGACATTGTGTTAAGAAAATACGACGAGTATTTGTTCCCTAAATGAAACGTGATCCACGAGCGAGCCTGCTTTTATCAAAGAGCGCAGCGCCCTGGTGAAGAGGCTGAAACCTTTATTAGAACTCTCTATGATTTATCGGAACATTGTGACTTTGGTGAACATAGAGATGAAAACATCCGGGATCGGATAGTCGTGGGCATACTTGATGAACTGTCGCGCAGACTACAGTTAATGTCCGATCTCACTTTAGCTCAAACTATTCAAACTGTGCGCCAGTGTGAAGAAGTAGTGCCTCAAGTTCACCAGCAGGAGGAGGCGTGCGCTGCGATACAAGAGATCGCAGAAGGAAGAGCAGCAGACAGAGGGAAACAGAAATGGAAACCTAAAAGGAAAAACGACAAAGAGCAAGGAGAACCAAAATGTGGTAGATGTGGAAAAATCAAACACAGATGACAAGAAAACTGCCCAGCAATAAAATCAACATGCAACAAATGTAAAAAAGTGGGACACTGGGAAAGAATGTGTCACAGCAGGTCAGTCAGAGAAGTGACAGAGACTGTTGCACAAACACAATATTTCCTGGGTGCTGTTACAAATTCACAAAGAAATGATGAGCAGTGAACCGTGAAAATTTAAATTGGAAAGACACCAGTTAAATTTACAATTGACACTGGTGCAGATGCAAACATCATGTGTGAAGAAACGTTCAGCATTATATAGTATTGAATGTCTGTATATACAGTACTTACATACTGCAAGCATACAGCAGTCTAAATGCAAATGACTAAAAGGTCAAAGAAAACTCTAAATGAAAAGCATGATACAGTACACACACACACACACACACACAAAACAAAGTTCAGAGTCAGTGAGAGATTAATTCTGCTTCAGCATCACGTCTTCATGTCAAAATCAAGTCAAGTCACCTTTATTTCAATTGCAATTTATACTACATAGATACTAGTCTAGTCTAGTCTAGTGTAGTGTAGTGTAGTGTAGTATAGTATAGTATAGTATAGTATAGTCTAGTATAGTCTAGTCTAGTCTAGTCAAAGCAGCTTTACAGTGATAACAGGTACATGATGATCAGTAATGCAAAGAGGGTTCATTTTGGCTGTACAGCTCTAAAAGAAAATAGTGTCATTGTTCAGCTGAAGTCAGTTCAGTGTTGATTCACTTACATTGTAAAGACCATCAATTATTATGTAAATTACTGTCATTATTTTCCTCTATAAAGCAGTTCTGCAGAAAACAGTGATGTCATCATCTAGGCTAGCTTAGTTCAGTTCTCATCCTATAATGTCAGTACTGTCAGATCAATAATATTGTTGAATATTATTGAATATTGTTGAGGACATTTTCCACATCACAGGCAATGTCGTCTCTTGCCAGGCAAAGGGAAAAACCTGTGCCGGATTCAGCCTTGACAGCCTTGTCTCCACACCCCTTGCTCTTTCTCCTCATCATCCTCTTACACATACTCTTCCTCCTGTACTTTTCAGATTGTTTCCATCTATTGTTGGTATCATCATTCAGCACCTGTGTCACCTGTGCACTCTGAACTGACCTATATTTTATACAGTTGATTTGATCACTTCATTAGAAATAAGTGTGAATAATTTTGAGTCATTGTGTTTAAAGGATGACAACTGTGTTGTAGTTGTGTTTAACTTTTGCCACATGTATTTACCATTTTGCAACACAGTGCAAAATGTGTTTTAGTGAGTAAGAATGTGTTTAGAGTTTTGCAAAAAGAGTGGATGAGATTTGCAAACAGTGTCTGAACTACCTGAACTTGTTTAAGGTTTTGCCTACAAAGTGACTGATTCGACAAATGGGTTTAGCACATTATTATGTGGTTCTTTTGTCTTCTCAGGTGTAAATGGCCCATTATTCATGATGATTCACGCCTCCTCGCATACTGTGTTTCTTGACAAAAAGTGTCTTACAAAATTTAAATCTCTCTATTGTTTTATATGAAAGAGTAGTCAGCATAATTTTTACATAATTCTTAAGCAAAAACTCTAGTCTACAACCTCCAATAACCAGAAGTCTTGTGAACACAGATTTAATATACTTTTTTTGGCCTTATTTCAGTGACTTAAGTTTTTTGTTTTTTCAATAACCACGCATAAACATTATTCCTTCAAAAACACAAACATGTACATACATGTTCCTCACATATTATTGTAGCCTAGTTTGTGCTGAATACAGTGTAATGACACTTTTTCCATTAATATGTTTATGAACAACTGAAAAAAGCACAAATGTCAGGGCATGTCAAAACTTCTCCAAGCCCCAAATCAGCCTCAGACTCCAGAGGGTTAAAAGACCTCCGAAGAACAGACGAATCTCAACATAACACAGACTGTTACATAATAACTGACATGATCCATGATAGCATGATATTTTTTAGTGATATTTGTAAATTGTCTTTCTAAATGTTTTGTTAGCATGTTGCTAATGTACTGTTAAATGAGGTTAAAGTTACCATCGTTTCTTACTGTATTCATGGAGACAAGAGCCGTCGCTATTTTCATTTTTAAACACTTGCAGTCTGTATAATTCATAAACACAACTTCATTCTTTATAAATCTCTCCAACAGTGTAGCATTAGCCATTAGCCACGGAGCACTATCAAACTCATTCATAATCAAATGTAAACATCCAAATAAACACTGTGCTTACGCGATTAGACATGCTGCATGACGAACACTTTGTAAAGATCCATTTTGAGGGTTATATTAGCTGTGTGAACTTTTGTTATGTTGTTTAAGGCAAGCGCGAGCTCTTGGGGCGTGGAGCACGAGAATTAAAGGGCCACACACCCTGAATCGGCTCATTTCTAATTATGCCCCAAAATGGGCAGGTAAAAAAATTAATTTAAAAAAATCTATGGGGTATTTTGAGCTGAAACTTCACAGACACATTCAGGGGACACCTTAGACTTATATTACATCTTTTAAAAAACGTTCTAGGGCACCTTTAACTTTAGGAAATTACAGATAGGCAAGTATTCAACAACAAAAAACGAGTAAGCATTACAACTATCAGACGCATCTTGGTAAAGACAACATGACATTGAAGCAATTGTACAGGGTCCCATTTGAGAGGAACAGTGTCGGGTTCAAAGAACTTTGACATGAATATGTACAGGTAAGAGTTTCAGTCCTTTACATTTACAATAAAGAATGGGTACAGTCCAGTAACAGATGAATATGTACCACTGGATTAGTACCACATAGATGCATTCAGAAAGCTACACAGGTACCTGTGTGGTGGGGTGGGTCGGTTCTGTATATGTAGTAGTGTAAGTGTGTGCTTTGAGTAAAGCCATCCACAATATGTATTTTTTGTTTCAGAGAATCTTGGACATGGATGGAGCTGCCCAGCCGCATTAATGTATTTACATTGATGAAGCTGGATTCAACCTTAGCAAAAACATCAGTATTTCATTTTTTGGTTGTTGTGAAAACATGCCCTCTGTGGAACTGAATAAAAATATTGAAAACAAAAGACTGCAGTTTTTTATATAAAGTAGACTAGTGTGTTGCTGCTGATATGAAAGTGTATTCATATGATGCAAGTGTGTATCATTTTGTCATCAGAGTGACATTTTGACAAAGGATTGCTAGGTTTTGATAGCAGAGTTTCAATTTGACATAGATGTGAATGGTTTATTTCCCAGTGTTGTGTCTTATTTGCTTGTGTGTAGAGTTTTGACACAATGAGCCAAATTTAGCAAAACGTGTGTAAGCAATAGGCAAAAACTGTAATACAGTTATTTACGATTGCTTAAGCACAATTTTAAAAACAAGGCTCGTTTTGTCAAAACACATACACACAATTCACAGATCCACACACACAAGTAGCAGAACACCTCAGTTATTTTGCAAAATGAAACATTTCATTGATAACTTTACATTCATTTAACAAAACCCAACTTTGACACCGTATGAAACACACATGGTTCATTCTGATTCTGTTTGATTCATTTACACACTGCTGTGCTCAATCCTAAACAACTTTTATACTTTTCTAATGATATAGACTAGATTTTTTCAGAGATATTGTTAGAGTAAAGTACATGAATATATTGACAAAAAAAAACACAAAAAAAAAAAACACAAGACCTGTACTGCACATTGATGAAAATATTTATTTCTGACCACATTGTAAAACCATTTAATACATCCATGCCTTTCCAAAGGTTATATTTTGCACTGGAAATCAGAACATATTCTAAATACAATATAGTACATGAACAAAAACATCTGTGGAGACAAAACAAAAGCATGATTTTAAATGAAAAAAAAAAAAAATAGAAACACTTATATAACAATATTATTATAATAATATAATATAATATAATATAATTGTATAACAATAATGAAAAGATGTATTTAGAAACATATTTCTCACCTGTACGAAGAGGAGAGATGTAGAACAATCTTATAAAATAAGATCGTTTGTAAGAAGTTTATAGAATCACACACATATATATCTATAATGAAAAAGTCATGCAAACATAAATGTCCAGAGTCAGAATAGTGTGAGTCAGCAGTTGAGGAGAATTCAGTGACTGTAACTCTACACTCCTGCGCTCACAGTTTTTATTCTAGGTTTGACATGCAGAATTCAGCTGCACTGATTGACACACCTACCGGCGCACGGTTTAAAACAGAAACCACATCAACCCTCTATTGGAGGAGAAAGACAAGAAGAAGAAGAACTAGAGCAGCTCAAATCTAAACACTACCTTTTAATTGAAAGTGAAAGTGGAAAGTGACATGTGAAGGCCAAGCATGCAGGGGCCTAACTAGAACTTTTTTCAGGAGTGGACAGGCAAGACCCAGTGAAAAAAAAAAAATCCAGCTTAGAGAAAATCATTTAATAAGAATCTGCTCTCTAACTGTGACCGTGTAGCCTGCTTGAAATATAAATGTGGAAAAAAACTGGATCATCGTTTATGTAATTTTATGAATTTTTGCATTGTATAAATTCTCTTTCATGCATGGACAAGTAGTCTCCGACACAAACACGACCCATTCAAACAGTAGAGCTCCTCTATAGGAACCTCAAAACCTGCAATGCAGTGTATAATCATGCAATATATTTGTTCATTTTGTTGCGCTAAACCTTAAAGGTGACTTATTCTACACCCTATTCTACTTTTTTTTTTTTCACAAGATGTAATATAAGTCTCTGGTGTCCCCAGAATGTGTCTGTGAAGTTTCAGCTCAAAATACCCAATGTATTGTTGATTATACCATGTTTTAACTAACTATTTTTGGGAGAAAAAATAGCTAATTTGGTCTGTGCACCTTTAAAGGCAAATGAGCTTGTGCTCCGCCCCCAAGCTGCGATTCCAATACACAATACAAGAGAAGCTCACACATCAAATATAACTCTAAACTGTTCCTGATGAAGCACATCAGATGAAGTAGGTAAAGCATGTATTTTTTGTGGATGTTTGCTAACATTCGATTCTGAATGAGTTTGATAGCGTGCTGCACTAAAGCTACACACTGTCGGAGAGACTCGATAAGAATGAAGATGCGTTTATGAACTATACTATTCAGTGCATTACCAAGTGTTTATCGGCTTCAACCACTTCAAAAACTAGTTTGTGTTTGGTGCCATTTATTAATTATTCTGTGGGAATTCACCCCAGGAAAGGCGTTGTGGCACCAGAGTACAATTTCAGTCTTGTTGTTCTTGGCTGCAGGGCACTTTCTGGATTCAGTTTCTCTTTAATTATACGGCTCATAACATTAAGTCGCCCCCGTGTCTAGCTGACAAGCCTGCTTTCTTTTATTAAGCGTCAGGTTAACGAACCATCTTTGACCTGGGGACTTTACTGTGTCAATCAAGCGTGCCAAATGAGTCCTGAAAAGTGAAGACAAAGCATCTTGATCGGCTCCAGGTGGCTGGAAGCAGTAGGTCATAAACCTGCCCTCTCCATGAAATGTATTGGGACATGAGACAAACTAAACAATCAAAATACACTTCAAATGTTTTTTTTAAAGACAATTTCAGGCAGTTTTTATCACACTGGTCTTAGTTCAAGTGTTTGTTCATTAAATAAGTTTGGTTTTAGTTATTTGATGCTATAAAAACGGGGGGTGATGTCAATCATCAAAGCTGAGATTGACAGCTTCTCTGAGTTAAGTAGTCACTGAGGCGCCAACTGACTTTTTCCTGGATCTTTTGTGAGGAAAAAAATAAATTCACAGATGCTCACTGACTGCCACAAACAGTGTGGGGGAAATAACAACTTATTTCAACTTATTTCCAATCACTTCCATGGCTACAGGTGTATAATCAAGCACTAGGCATTCAGACTGCTTCTACACACATTTGTGAAAGAATGGGTCGCTCTCAGGAGCTCAGTGAATTCAAGTGTGGTACCGTGATAGGTTTCCACCTGTGCAATAAGTCCATTTGTGAAATTTCCTCACTACTGAATATTCCACGCTCAACTGTTAGTGGTATCATAACAAAGTGGAAGCAATTGGGAACAACAGCAACTCAGACACGAAGTGGTAGACCATGTAAAATCACAGAGCGGGGTCAACGCATGCTGAGGCACACAGTGTGCAGAAACTTGGTGTGGCCTTCAGATTAGCTCAAGAACAGTGCATAGAGATCTTCATGGAATGGGTTTCCATGGCCGAGCAGCTGCATCCAAGCCTTACATCACCAAGTGCAATGCAAAGCGTCGGATACAGTTGTCTAGTTTCAATATTATTTGAAACTAGACAACTGCATCCGACGCTTTGCATTGCATTTGCAATGTATCTTGTTTTTTTCTATCAACAGAATTTCATAGAGTATACATGTCTTAGTGCAATAAATATTCTAACGTATTCTAATATAAAAATGTTAATTAAACATGCTCCAAGCTTGCTAAGTGTATATACAGAATATGTTTGTTCAGCAAATGTTGGTATTATGAATTAAAGCATAAACATAAAAAAGCATTAAAGAGATGGAGAGGACGTTAAACAAGGAATATCAGTTACATGTGTTAAAGGAAAAACACTCATTGGATGGGTTTCCAGAACTTCCCACCCTAAGTATGTAGATGTGACTTATGAAATCTGCTTCAGCATGAAGAAAAAAAAAACAAGAGCTCAATCAACACTTTGTGGATTGACAGTTGCATTAAAAAAAGAAAAGAAAAACTCACTGGATGGATTCCAGAACTTCCCACGCCTTCAGAACGTAGATGTGATTTTCTAAACCTGCTTCAACATGAAGTTAACTACATCTGCCCTTCCCTTTCACTGTAAAGAGGTTATGAAGATATCAAGAAAAATACAGAGGTGGGCTAGGGAGATTTTGTTTTTGTTTTTGTCTTGGGTTGCTTTTATCTACTGAAAGGAATGATATGATTAATTCTATTTTCCTCAAAAGTAGACTGAAAATTTAAACTAGATTTCTTTCTCATTCTGTCTTGCAGTTTTGCAGCCTGATGTGAATCCAAGTGAAATATCATGTCAACACAACATATGACGTTTATCTGTGTGTTTTCATTCTTGCTCCACTGCACACTGACATCAGAAGGAGCTTTATTCACCAGGTGTGCACAAACATATGTTTTTTCAGGAACTCTTACATACATATACACATACACATGTCATGAGAACAGAAAGAACATTTAAATAAGTAAAATAAAATAAATAATAATGTAGTACTCAAACTTATACAGATTTGTGCATTACTGTATATACAGCGAGATGAATATTTTATTCTCTCTCATGTACTTATACTAAATACTTTTACTAGTGAATACTAAAAAGTTCAAGTTGAGCTTTATTGTCATTCCTCTACATGTGTTGACATGTCGTTTCTCATGGGACCATGGTACATAAATACAGACACACACAACAATGAATAAAACAGTATAAACCTATACCTACTGAGAGAGTCTGACTATGAATATACTATATATAAATATTACCTATACCTAAACTTAAAAAAAATAAAAACAATAAAAATGCTTTCACATAAATACTGTACATGTGCAAAGAGAAACACTAAGTCAAGCAGCTGGCTGGAGAACAGTGGAAGATGAGCACGTAAACAAACATATGTAATTGAGTCTTTTGCGTGATTATGTTCACAACTGTGTATGTAAAAAGTGTCTAGTGTACAGAGGAGAGTGTGTTAATGCTGTGGTTTGTACAGGCCCACTCACCTGCGTGAAGCACTCTCAGAACTGCACAAAGTTCAGACAGTTTTTTCATGTGATGAGGTTGGGGAGTGTTTGGGGGAGGTGAGATAGTAATTGCTGTTAGCAGTTTAAGCTGGAGATGGCATGGGGGAAAAACTTATGGAAAAACATCTTATGCCTATGTTCTAGTGCACAGCGATCTGTAACGTCTGCCTCATGGAATAAATGCAAACAGGTTGTGTCCGGGGTCTGTGATGATATTATACATGCAGAATAACTGGTTTTAAAAGTTAAATTAAATCTGTGATCAGCAAAGTCACAGCTTTCATCTGCATCCTTTGAAGTCGGACACATCACGTGACAATAACATGGAACTTTAAAGGGAGCCGGTGTTGTGCCCAATTCCATCCCCCCGGCTGCAGACTCTCCTCCCCCTCTTCTCGTGAACGCGGACAGTACCGTTGTGTTTCCTGTAGATGGCAGTTAAAACACGGAAATTTAGGTGAATGTTTCACTGATCCAAACTCCAAACGTTCAATTTGATGAACACTTATGCAGTTTCCTGTAAATGGCAGTGTAAACTCATTGCTTTTCAAACCCAACTCGTAAACGAGACTGGAGAATGTACGTTGCATATATTTTGTTGATGCTTCGATAGAGTTTCTCCCATTTTTCTCTTTTTTTTTCTTTCTTTGTCTCCTTAGACAAACCCACTATGTACTGGTTGAATTTTACATTAACGTGTTATGCTTTACAAAAGAAATTTATTTTATCAATACGAACCTCTTTTTGTGTAATGATGAGAAAAAATTACACATTAGCTTACTGTATTCAGTATATGAGCCTTAATGTGTTCCAAAGTAAATTCAAATAATGGGTTCATTTCCACTGAAACATGTATGATATTCCATTAAAATTATGCACTAAAATAATTCAAATGTTGCATTAGGGATTTTATTTGGAAAGGGACATTTTCACCCACATGCCTGGATTTTAAAAATTCCTAAAATGGGTCTGATATACCAATAATAGCAGTACTGTATGTATAATTATGCATTACATTCTATCTGCATGGACAGATTGAGTATTTAGGGGGGTATTATTTTGGCAGGCCCATTTTGACCCACCTGTCAGGATTTTACCCCCATTATTCATCTGTCTGAATACCCAAAGAGTCACTGAAATGGGTCTGATACACCTATAATAGCAGTACTGTATTTAAAGTGAAATATTTAATTCTATCTGCATGGACAGATTGAGTATTTAGGGGGGTATTATTTTGGCAGGCCCATTTTGACCCACCTGTCAGGATTTTACCCCCCCTTATTTCGTCTGTCTGAATACCCAAAGAGTCACTAAAATGTGTCTGATACACCTATAATAGCAGTACTGTATGTATAATTATGCATTACATTCTATCTGCATGGACAGATTGAGTATTTAGGGGGGTATTACAAACCCGATTTCAAAAAAGTTGGGATACTGTACAAATTGTGAATAAAAAAGGAATGCAATAATTTACAAATCTCATAAACTTATATTTTATTCACAATAGAATATAGATAACATATCAAATGCTGAAAGTGAGACATTTTGAAATGTCATGCCAAATATTGGCTCATTTTGGATTTCATGAGAGCTACACATTCCAAAAAAGTTGGGACAGGTAGCAATAAGAGGCCGGAAAAGTTAAATGTACATATAAGGAACAGCTGGAGGACCAATTTGCAACTTATTAGGTCAATTGGCAACATGATTGGGTATAAAAAGAGCCTCTCAGAGTGGCAGTGTCTCTCAGAAGTCAAGATGGGCAGAGGATCACCAATTCCCCCAATGCTGCGGCAAAAAATAGTGGAGCAATATCAGAAAGGAGTTTCTCAGAGAAAAATTGCAAAGAGTTTGAAGTTATCATCATCTACAGTGCATAATATCATTCAAAGATTCAGAGAATCTGGAACAATCTCTGTGCGTAAGGGTCAAGGCAGGAAAACCATACTGGATACCCGTGATCTTCGGGCCCTTAGACGGCACTGCATCACATACAGGAATGCTACTGTAATGGAAATCACAACACGGGCTCAGGAATACTTCCAGAAAACATTGTCGGTGAACACAATCCACTGTGCCATTCACCGTTGCCGGCTAAAACTCCATAGGTCAAAAAAGAAGCTATATCTAAACATGATCCAGAAGCGCAGGTGTTTTCTCTGGGCCAAGGCTCATTTAAAATGAACTGTGTCAAAGTGGAAAACTGTTCTGTGGTCAGACAAATCAAAATTTGAAGTTCTTTTTGGAAAACTGGGGCGCCATGTCATGCAGACTAAAGAGGACAAGGACAACCCAAGTTGTTATCAGCGCTCAGTTCAGAAGCCTGCATCTCTGATGGTATGGGGTTGCATGAGTGCGTGTGGCATGGGCAGCTTACACATCTGGAAAGGCACCATCAATGCTGAAAGGTATATCCAAGTTCTAGAACAACATATGCTCCCATCCAGACATCGCCGCTTTCAGGGAAGACCTTGCATTTTCCAACATGACAATGCCAGACCACATACTGCATCAATTACAACATCATGGCTGCGTAGAAGAAGGATCTGGGTACTGAAATGGCCAGCCTGCAGTCCAGATCTTTCACCCATAGAAAACATTTGGCGCATCATAAAGAGGAAGATGCGACAAAGACAGACCTAAGACAGACCTAAGACAGTTGATCAACTAGAAGCCTGTATTAGACAAGAATGAACTCAACTGACTGACTTCTCTTCTGTATGATTTTAGTCTCTTCAGATCTTACTGTACATGATTGATGAGCTTCTACATCTTTTGACCTCCTAACTGAACTCCTTTCACAAAGTGATCATAGGAATAAACAGTATAAATAAAAATGAATAACACAGTTTTCTTAGTCTTATTAAGTGCAAACAATAATCAAAGTGCAAGACCAAATCTAAGAGATGGTTACCACTGCACAGCTAGCCTAAGATCACTTTCATATTATTTGTACGCATCAGGGAGCCGCTTTCAAAATGCAGGGTATTGAAATTGTGTGTTCGCGTTTTACTTTCGCTTTCATGATCACGCATGTTCTGTGAATAGGGAGTGGTGGTGCTGAGTATGCATGCTGCAAGGCAAGACATTAATTTTTTCATGCTGTGACGTCCCAGTCTACGCTGTGCGTCTGTTGGGTGTGTGTGATTCTTAGGTGCCGTCTGGAGGGGGCGTGGCCGACACACCTGACACTTGTTGGATGCGGAGTTAAATGCCACTGAGACTGGTTGTGTGGGAGCTTGAATGTTGAATGGTCGTCTGGTTCCAGTATGGCATTTGATGGCCTGTGTTATGCTGAGTGTCCTGCCTGGCCCTAAAACTCTTCTTTATTTCTGTTATATTTATGTCTTTCTTCTGTAAAATAAATGTTTCTGCAAAGAAATGGCACGTCTAGTCTCCTATTTGTTGCAGCCTAAGAGCCGGCTGTAAGAAATGGGGGCTTGTCCGTAAATTTAAAACGAATGCGTTAATCACGTTTATTATGATTTTTTTTTATTCATTTAATTGTGTTGGGATAAAGAAATTGGTTATGGTAGGAGACGGACGCAACAATCAGAGCAGATTGTTCACATTTTCATAGGTAAGTGTGAGTAGATTACAAGATGAGATTTGATTAATTCCCCTGTTAGGCTTTAGCAACACTTAGCATTGGTTTGTTGATTTTGTTTTTTATTTTTGTGCAGACTCCTGGGTTGAGTACACGGCCGTGGTTTGTGGATTGGGCAGATTTGCTCACTTCTCGGCCAGCGGTATTTGTGCTCAAAGGCGCTTGACTCTGTTCCATGAAGATTAGTTTTAGGAAGTATAGTGGGGTGGTATGGGTGTAGTGTAGCAAGGGTAATTATGAAATATTTCTCATCTGTATTGACCATATTTATTTTTGTGTGCTTTGTGAATTGGAAATTTAAGAATGGCATCCATTGGAGATTTTATTAAAGCTCCGTCTGAGGGATTATTAAATTCGTTAGATAAAGGGCAATTGTGGGAACTTGTGGAACATTATGAGATTACAGAATTAGATAAATGCTTGAAAAAGAATGAGTTAAAAACCGCTTTGAAAGCGAAGTTGAGTGAGAAAAATATTTTGTCCGTTTCGGATTTTGGGAAGGTGAAGGAACCGATGGATATATTTTCAGGTTTATCGTTTGATCAAAAAAAAAGAGATTCTTGAAATGCAGCAAATACATGATCGAGAGATGGCTAAGGTAGTTAAAGACCGTGAATTTGAATTGGAAAGATTAAAAATGGACGATATGCTTAAATGGACGATATGCTTAAATCAAAATATCGCCAGCGCTTCAGGAATTGGCAAAAAGATCGGCAAACCCATGTAGAAGTGGGAAGGGAGCTGACTGTGCATTTTGATCAGTAGTGCGCTGATTCGAATGTAAGTACTTTTGAGGAGTTGCGAGATTTGATTCTATTGGAGCAATTTAGAAACATCGTTACTGACAACATTGCTACATACATCAATGAAAATAAACCCAATATGGTTGTATTGGCGGATGAATTTATTTTAACCCATAAAAGTGGATTTGTTGATGCTTGTGCAGGTGGCAGAAAAATGAATGTCCAGTGTTGGCAGGCAAACTGAGATCGTGAAGTAAAAAGGTCAATTCTGCTCCTGCATTATTAGTGGAGACATTGTCTACTTCAGTAAATTTGGAAGTGCTCCCCGACTCTGTTGAATTAAAAACTCTTTAGACCTGATTCTGATTATGCTCCGTTTATTACTGATGGTTTTGTGTCTTTACTTGATGGTATTGACAAAGTACCAGTTAAGATCCTGAGAGATACTGGGTCATCTGAATCATTCATTTTAGAGTCTATTCCGCCTTTTTCTGCTGCCTCAAGTGTGGGGGAAAATGTATAGACCTTGTCAGTTCCATTGCATGAAGTTAACCTAAAATCTGATTTGGTCGAAGGAGAGGTAACATTTGGAGGGTGTCCATCATTGCCTGTGAATGGTGTTTCTGTATTTTTGGGGAATAATTTGGCAGGGGGCTGAGTGTGGAGAGATGTTGTTCCTCCACCTGTAGTTTTGTTTATTCCATTAAAAGAACAAGCTGATGAATTGGAGTGTCAATTCCCTGAGGTGTTTCATAGGCAGCAGAAAGATCCTGCTTTACGAGCTCTGTTCGCTGCTGTAGTGCAGCCGGAGGAGGTGGAGAGCGTAGCAAATGGCTACTTTATACAGGAGGGGTTGCTGTTGAGAAAGTGGAGTCATCAAAACAAAGATTCAGGTAATGAAGCAATAATTCAGGTAGTAGTGCCTGGTCAGTTTAAGGAGGCGGTATTAGGTGCTGCCCATGGTGATGTGGCGGGCCATTTGGGCATGAAAAAAACTTATCACCGGGTTTTGCGGCAATTTTATTGGCCTTGTCTTAAAAAAGATATCGCAGCATTTATTAAAACTTGCAACACTTGGCAGGTGGTGGGTAAACCCAATCAGATTTTAAAGCCTGTGCCATTGTGTCCGATACCCATAGTAAATCAACCTTTCAAGCACATACTGGTTGACTGTGTTGGGCCGTTGCCTCCGTCTAAATCGGGAAATTCATATTTGCTCACAGTTATGTGTCAAACAACTCGTTATCCCATGGCATATCCTTTGCATAAGATCACTACTAGGGCTGTGGTTAAAGCTTTAACGCAGTTTATTTCTATTTTTGGTATACCGAAGATTGTTCAGAGCGATCGAGGTACCAATTTTATGTCTGGAATGTTTGCGGAGATTCTGAAATGGCTTGGGGTAAAACACAACCAGTCGAGCGTGTACCATCCTCAGAGCCAAGGGGCGTTGGAACGTTTTCATCAGTCCCTGAAGTCGCTGTTATGCGCTTACTGGGTTGAATTGAACAGGGATTTGGGAAGACGGGTTGCCTTGGTTAATGCTCGCGGCTCGGGAGGTGACACAGGAGAGTTTGAGGTTCAGTCCAAATGAGTTTTCGGTCACACGGTACGGGGACCACTTGCAGTGTTGTAAGACGAATTAAAGGGCAAAGAACTGTGTTTTTAGTCTGGGCAATCAAGTATTGGTACTGTTGCCTCATACTGGATCTCCGTTTTGTGCAAAATTTTCTGGCCCATATAAGGTGGTACGGAGGGTTTCGCAACATGATTATGTAATTGCCACTCCTGATCAAAAGAAATCTAACCAGCTTTGTTATGCTAATTTGCATAAACCATATTTTTCTCGCAGTACTGAGATAAAGATAAGTCCCGTTTCCGTTGCTGCCACAGTACCAGAGGAGCCTCTGTATTCTCCTTAGGAGGGTGAGGGTGTTAAGGCACCTGGAGACAGTGAGCTGTTGCCACGTCTGAGAAATTCTGAAACACTTGGGAATTTCGAAAGTTTGTTAAAACATCTGTCTGATGGACATAGTCTGAATTAATTAATTTAGTGACCGAATTTAGTCTATTTAGACAACGTTATTATATTTAGTGACAATTGGGGACAGCATCTGCAGCGTTTACGGGCATTGTTTGAGCGGTTGGTTGAAGCGCGCCTTACCATCAATTTGTCAAAATTTGAGTTTGCCCAGGCCACAGTAAAGTACTTGGGAAAGGAGGTGGGACAGCAAAAAGTACGTCCTCTCCAAGCTAAAGTTTTGGCAATTGAAGGTTTTACTCCTCCATCGACCAAAAAGGAGCTGATGCATTTCTTAGGGCTCGCTGGTTACTATCAGAGATTTTGTCCTAATTTTTCCACTGTTGCCTCTCCCTTGACAGATATGTTAAAAGGATCTACGAAATTCGAATGGACTTTGAATTGTCAGAGAGCTTTTGACAATGTGAAATTGTTATTGTTGACATCCCCAGTCCTTGTGGCACCCCAGTTTGACCGTCCTTTTAAAATTCAGGTGGACACAAGTCAGGAAGGTGCTGGGGCAGTTTTGTTACAGTCAGATAAAGACAGAGTGGATCATCCTGTATGCTTCTTTTCACGAAAATTTAATGTACATCAGCGAAATTATTCAGTAATCGAAAAGGAAGCTTTGGCTATGATCTGGGCGCTCCAGCATTTTGATGTCTATGTCGGGGGAGGCACAGAGGTTTTGGTGTACTCTGATCATAATCCTCTGACATTTTTGCATTTGTTACAAAGTCCAAATCAACGTTTGATGCAGTGGGTTTTATTTTTACAACCGTATAACTTGAAGATTCAATATATCAGAGTTTATAATGTTATGGCCGATGCGTTATCTTGCGCATTTGATGCGGTCGCGTAATGATTGATTCTCAATGTGGTCTACTTTCCCTTTGCTCTCTACTATTTTTCTCTATCACCTTAAATTGCTTTCAGGATCCGGATTGCTGGGGATGAAGATGGTTGGTGGGTGAGTTAAAAGGGTTAGGGGGATTGGTTCCAGAGTTTCTGCATGGATGTTATTTTTAGCATAAGTGTTAGAGTGTAAATGGGTGTTTAATAATTGATCTAACTTTATATTTTTGTTTTGCATTGTGGATTTGGTTTTTAAAGGGGGGGGGGGGGTGGGGGGGGGGGTTGGGGGACTGGTTGTGTGGGAGCTTTTGTTGAATGGTCGTCTGGTTCCAGTATGGGGGGAGGGACACACAGTTTCTGCCAATCTCATGTTAATCTTGAGTGTATATAGAGTAACACTGCATTCTTCATATCTCCCAAAAGTCTTTAGGCAAGGCAAGGCAAGGCAATTTTATTTGTATAGCACATTTCATACACAATGGTAATTCAAAGTGCTTTACATAAAAAAGAATAATAAAAATAGAACATAAGGAATAGAAATAACAGTAAAAACAGAGAATTTTGCTATCTGGATGGAAGAGCTAGGAAGTCTCAGGGAGTTTGTTGTTGTTGTTGTTTTTGTTGTTGTTGTCCATCAGAGTTGGATCTAAACGGATCTATCCATCAGACCGGATCAGAATGGATCTTCCTCACACAACAGGACTGCTACCTGTTAAGGCACTTCAAACTGATAAACACAGTTTCAATCTCCCCTTTTGCCAAGACACCTCAAACTGCACCACACAGCCCTAATCCCCCTTCCGGAGATATCTTACCTATGCAATGCAGTTCAAATTTCCCCTTTGGAAATTTCCCCCTTTGGAAAGTGTCCTGACTGTAATCCAGAGATATCTTAACCATGCACTAGAGCTTAAATTTCCCCATGGTTTGTCCCCTTATCCAATTTTACCAAATTTTAACCTAATCACTTTCTTCCTAATTCTCCCAGCTCTTTCAACCAGACAGCAGTATTTAAAATGCATTAAAAGTTAGAATAACAAGATGATACATAAAAGATATAAAATACATTAAAAATGAAATAAAAACAGGAAAAGGAATTAAAAGAATAAAAAGATAATACGTATAAAATAAAGTGCAAACAGTTCGGACATAGCACAGTGCTCAATCAGCAAATGCATAGATAAAAAGATGTGTTTTGAGTCTGGATTTGAATGTGGCTACTGTTGGAGCACACCTGATCTCTTCTGGAAGCTGGTTCCAGCTGCAGCTGGCGTAACAGCTAAAAGCAGACTCTCCTTGCTTTGAGTGAACCCTTGGTATTTCTAAATGACTTGATCCTGATGATCTGAGTGATCTGTTAGGTTTATATTCTATGAGCATATCTGCAATGTATTGAGGTCCTAGACCATTGAGTGATTTATAAACAAGTAACAGTACTTTAAAATCAATTCTAAATGCAACTGGAAGCCAGTGCAAGGACCTGAGGACTGGTGTGATGTGTTCATGTTTTCGGGTTCTGCTCAGAATCCTGGCAGCAGCATTCTGTACGAGCTGCAGCTGTCTTATGGTCTTTTTGGGAAGACCAGTGAGGAGCCCATTACAATAATCCACCCGGCTGGTGATGAAAGCATGAACAAGTTTCTCTAAGTCTTGACTGGAGACAAAGCATCTAATTCTTGCAATATTTTTGAGATGATAATATGCTGATTTAGTTATTGTCTTTACATGGTTACTGAAACTCAGATCTGACTCCAAATTCACACCAAGATTCCTGACTTGATTTTTAGTTGTTTGACCCCTAGAGTGAAGGTACATGTTCACTTTGAGAACTTCATCTTTGTTTCCAAACGCAATGATTTCAGTTTTGTCTTTGTTTAACTGAAGGAAGTTTAGACACATCCAATTTTTAATTTCATCAATGCACTGGCACAGGGAGTCAATGGGGCTGTAGTCGTTAGGTGATAGGGCTAGGTAAATCTGGGTGTCATCTGCATAGCTGTGATATGCAATTTGGTTCTTTCTCATTATTTGGCTCAGTGGCAGCATATATAGGTTGAACAGGAGGGGTGCAAGAATTGAACCTTGAGGGACTCCGCATATCATGGATGTCCACTCAGACTTATGGTCACCGATACTCACATAATAACCTCTCCCTTCTAAGTATGACCTGAACCATTTAAGGACCATCCCAGAAAGCCCAACCCAGTTTTCCAGCCTGTCAAGAAGAATGTTGTGATCGACAGTGTCAAATGCAGCACTGAGGTCGAGTAGAACCAGCACTGATAATTTACCTGAATCTGTGTTAAGGCGAATATCATTTATTATCTTTATGAGTGCTGTCTCTGTGCTGTGATGCGGTCAGAAACCAGATTGAAAGTTGTCAAAGTATCCATTCAAGCTTAAGAACTTGTTCAGCTGATTGAAAACAACTTTTTCAATGATCTTGCCTATGAAAGGAAGATTTGAAATTGGCCTGTAGTTGCTCAATATGGTGTTATCCAGATTGCTCTTTTTCAGGAGGGGCTTGACAACTGCAGTTTTCAGGGAGTTTGGAAAACTCCCAGAGAGAAGTGAGGCATTTACCACTTCTAGAAGATCTGCTTCTAAACTGTTTAGCACACTTTTGAAAAAAGATGTGGGAAGTGTGTCAAGAGCGCATGTTGATGTTTTAAGGTGCTGTACGGTTTCTTCCAAAATTTTACCATCAATTGCTTCGAAAACAGACATAATAGCTGCTTTCTGATGTTGTGATTGGATCTGTTTTACCCCAGTGCAGCTCAAGGATGTGCTGATCACCTTTCTGATATTATTGATTTTGTCAGAGAAGAAGGAAGCAAACTCACTGCACTTGCTGTTTGAGAGCATTTCACTGGGAATCTGGCTTGGGGGGTTTGTCAGTCTCTCTACAGTAGCAAAAAGAGTGCGGGTGTTGTTTAAGTTTTTGTTTATAATATTTGAGAAGAAGGTCTGTCTAGCTTTGCCTAATTCCACATTGAAAGCATGAAGAATATCTTTATAGATGTTATAATGGATTTCAAGTTTTGTCTTTCGCCACATGCGCTCAGCTTTTCTGCATTGTCTTTTCATATTTTGCACTGCTGTTGAGTTTCTCCATGGTGATTTTTGTCTGCCACTTTTCTTCCTGACTTTCACAGGAGCAATGTTATCAATAACATTCTGTACTTTTGAGTTAAAAGAATCAAGGAGAAAATCAACAGAGTCTGCAGATATGCTTGGTGTTAAAGATATAGCCTTCATAAACAGAGCACTAGTATTCTCATTTAAGCATCGCTTTTTGACCGAGATAGATCTAGCTTCAACAGCTGGAGAGATCAATAAATCAAAGAAAATACAGAAATGATCAGATAGCGCTACATCCTTAATGACAATGGATGAAATGTTTAGACCCTTACTAATAATTAAATCTAGAGTGTGTCCACGATTGTGTGTAGGTCCATGTACATGTTGAGTCAGATCAAAAGTATTCAAAACGGTTATGATTTCTTTTGCCATATTGGATTCTGCATTTTCTATGTGGATGTTAAAGTCCCCAGTAATAGCAAAACAGTCAAACTCTGAGGAAATTGCTGATAACAGTTCTGTAAAGTCCTCCACAAAGGCTGGAGAGTATTTTGGAGGCCTGTAGATAACTATAAGTAGAATGCGAGGAGCACCTTTTAACACAATACCCAAGTATTCGAAAGACAAGTAATCACCAAATGACACTTGCTTGCATTGATAAACATCTTTAAATAGAGCAGCAACACCTCCACCTCTCCTAACAGCTCTGCAGACACTCATAAAAGTAAAGTTAGGAGGGGCTGTTTCATTCAGGATTGTTGCACTGCAGCTGTCTTCAAGCCATGTTTCATTTAGAAGAATAAAATCTAGGTTGTTTGTGGTTATTAAGTCATTGACTAGAAGTGATTTATTTTTAAGTGAGCGGATGTTCATAAGTGCTAACTTAACAGTCTTACTTTCTGTCTCTACAGTAATCTTAGTTTGACGTGTAATAGGTAGCAGATTAAATGGGTTTGCCAAACGGTTTGAGAAGGCCTTAGGCTTTCTATAACGTAATAAAACAGAAATGGAGAAAGCTACAGGCACACTGGGTTCCCACTTGTTCTGTAAACATTTGATAAAGTCACTGTTATCATAGCGGGGACCCGACACACATCACTGAGAGCTGTTATCGGTTGTTTTTGGTTCACCTAGAACAGACGGAGGAGGTTGAGGGCCCTGGCGTTGTGGCAGGGGCCGAAGAGCTCTTGCAGGAGGAGGGGGAGGGCGAGCTGGGCCCACAGGCTTTGGTGGTTTCGGGGCTTGACGCTTTTTTGTTGATATCTGGGGGCTCGCAGCAAAAGAGTGGGAGAGTTTGGTTCCAGCATATACCAGTTCCTCCATTTTCTCTGAGAAGCACAAAAGAGGGGATGCTGGAGAAAGGGATAGCATGTCCGGTGAGAGGGGCTGTTGCTCTGGTGTTACAGGAGGCTGTAATATGTTGTCCTGGCTTCCCTGGCTGTTTTCCCGAAAGTCGTCCTTGGGTGGTGAATCTTGGAGCAGTTCTAACACGTCACTGTCTCTCGGTGAGCTCTGTGGGCAGGGCTCAGTCAGGATTTATTAGTTTTATTATATTTATAACGGATAGATACGCTAAACCGAGTCTTTCTGAAAAAAGCCGAGCTCCTGGAGGCGTGTCTGCCATCAGTGCTGTGGGCGGAGCTAAAGAGTCACGAGCGTGTGCAGCTTTTGGGGAGATCATCTGCTAGCTGGACATCATTATACAAAAAAAAGAACAAAACGTTTGTGTTGTTTACATTATATGCACTTGTGCGCCAATTGCCAACAAAACACAGATCTGATGCAGCTTTACTCACCGCCCGTGATCTGCAAATCCAGAGCGAACTGGGACTTGTTTACAAAGTATCCGTCACCGTAATCCCGGGAACAAACAAACAAACATACGTGCACAACTCCGTTGCTGCCCCGGAAAACAAACTTCATCCTCTGTTCCCTTGACGCCGGCACATTTTAACCGCACAAGATCTTATAGCATGTGATCTCGTCATATATCTAAAAAATATCCTATGGTTAATCTACATTAACTCAAAGCATGTATGACGAAATATTGACACTTAAACTGTCACATTTAATAAACTCAAAACATCTCACTTTAAATGAGTTGACAGTCTCTTACAAATGCTTAACCATGTCTAAGCAGCTCACTGGAAATACTTTGGGTTTGGTCATGCTTCCACCTGATTGAGTGACATGGAGCTTTTCTCTGATTCCTCGACAGTTACAGTGACCTCTGCTGTTACTTCACAGTCAGTAGATGTGGTTTGAGAGGAAACTTTGATCTGGTGATCTGTAGGGTTGAACTCATCAGGATGTGTCTAATCCCTTCTGATTCGACCACGAACAACCTTGGTTTCCTGCAGATGATTTTTCTTTGCTTCTTACTTTGTTGTACCCTTGAGGAGTTTCTGACCACTTCACCTTTCAGAAGGGCACAGACAGGCTTGATGGTTCAGTCATAAGACAGCTTCTGTCGATAACACGTGTGCAGGTCGTTTTCTGACTTTGACATGGCTTTTCTCTGAAGGGACAAGCAGTTTTTCGTCAATTTGGGAGTGTTGTCCATGTTTGTCTTGACAGAAGTCATTCTGCTGGTGATCCAAGAATTCCAAAACGAGGAATGTTTTTCAAATTGAGTAGATTGAGGAAGACGTCTGCTCCATCTCGCTTTGATTTTTCATCAGCTCATTTGCACTTCACACCACTTGTTCCTCTTTTGAGCATATTTTGTCTTGGTTTTTGTCAGGGTACATATGCTATAGGACAGGGATGGGCAAACTCGTCCTGGAGGGACACTTCCCTGCAGAGTTCAGCTCCAACCCTAATCAAACACACCTGAACCAGCTAATCAATGCCTTCGGGATTACTAGAAAGCTACAGAAAGGTGAGTCTATCAGGGTTGGAGCTAAACTCTGCAGGACAGTGGACCGAGTTTGCCCATCCCTGCTACAGGATCATTTTGCTGAAGGCATGACACTCCAAGTCAAATCTGTGAAGCGTCACATGTCGGTGTAATATGTTTTGCCTTGGAAATGTGTTTTGGAGATGAATGCCTTGGTTTTAAATTACATAGAGAAGTTTGATTTATTTCAATGATCCATTAACTCTGAAACTGAAGCCGTGATGGAGCTGCTGGGTTTCAGGTAGTTCAGCGCTCCTCTTGTGTGTCTGCAGGTCTGTGTGAGAGCGCGTCCTGCGGCGAAGTGTTTCTGTTGGCCTCAGCAGCGCTGGCGAACATCACATTCTTCGACAGCATGGCCTGTGAAATCCTCCTGCAGCTCAACGCCGTTCACATCCTGCTGCAGGCCTGCAGAGACCGGCAGCGCGTCGACACGCCGTACTCCAAAGACCAGGTGCTGATCTCTCCATTCACAGGCACAGCAGTCAACTGAAGAGACAGTGTTTACTGCAGTTATCCTTCACAGATCTGTTCCTCTTCCTGAATGAACTGGTTCTGTGTTGTGCTAAAACTAGGGCTGTCGATTAAAGGAGTTAATTTGGTTCCATTAATAAAATGTCATCTCACATTGCACATCTCACAGTTTAGTTACGAACATGACACGATGCTTCAATCCTGACAGGTTGTGACGATCCTTGCCAATCTGTCGGTTCTGGAGCAATGCACTGCAGATGTCCTGGAGGAGAAGGGTATGTGCGCTAAACATCACCCGTCAGTGTTTTTATCTGTCCTACAACATCTGAGAGTTACACATGCTGTGTTCAGGAATCGAGCAGCTGCTGGTCTTGCTGAACGAGAAGCCCTCGTCCTCCAGTCCATCGGAGGGTGCCGCATGCGAGCGTGTTCAACAGAAAGCTGCCGTCACACTGGCTCGTCTCAGCAGAGACCCGCTGGTCGCTCAGACCGCCATACAGCTCCGGGGTACGAGAAAAACTCTTTAGTGATGCTCAAAACAACTAGACCTGATACCGTTACACAACTCAAAGCAAGTGTCAAATACTACACAGGCTTATCTGAGAGGAAAACAGATCTTAGCTAGAGTGGATGTCTGAAGTTCACACAGAGGAACCACATGTAAATTAAATACTGTACATAGACAACATACAGTAAATAATGCTCAGCATCTCTTTAGCGTTTAGTATCTTATCAATTAAGAGATTATTAAAGCTGTGGCCTGATCTTTAGGTTTGTCAGACTGCAGATGGTAATCTTGTATCTTCTCCTCAGCTGTTCCTCGTCTCATTGAGTTGTGTCGCTCTCCAGCCGAAAGGAACAACAGTGATTCAGTACTCGTGGCCTGTCTGGTAACTTTTTTTTATTTCATGTGTAAAATTGTACTAATATTCATTCTGAGCAGAAATATGTTGCTATTCAAATACACAAGTATTCTTCAGTATTCCTGCATGACCGTGTTATCAGTTATCAGAAGTCAAATCCCAGAAGGCTGTAGAGTTAAGCAGATGAGTGATCTGTCCAATTAAATACAGCTGTTCTTCAAATCAATCATTGTTAATGTAAACTGTACCTAAAAGGAAGGTTTAAACAAACCGCTTGAATGTAATGTGGAAAGATGAATTTTGAACTTTCTTAGCATCCCTGAACATGACCAGAGCCATACAATCCTAATAACAGAAAACACATTCAGCAGAACTGGAGGATGTGTTGTTACCCTTACGAAAAATAAGTATACTTCAAGTTCATTTTATTAAGTGTAGTTAAAGGTGGGATCAGTAGATTTTGAAAAACGCTGTTGTCCTAAAGCACTTGCCCAGTCATAAACCTTCCAGTGATATTCTTTTGAGCTCTTTTGTATTGTCCCATCTCTCATTCTGCATTTTTTTCTTATTTTCAAATCTCCCTCTTACTCGTTCTCTCTCCTCGACCGTCAAACACCCCTGATGTTGATTGGTTCGACGTTTGTTGTTGGTGTCAGCCCGACTAACTTCCAAACTGTGTAATTGAAGTTCTACTGAGTCCTTCTTTAAGCATATAAGTATATATTATGTAGTACATATACTAATATCAATTTACTAGTAGTATACTTATAAGTGTATAATTTTAGTACTGCTTGGGACTACAATGGCACACTTTTTTAAGTGTATAGAAGTATACTTTCAAGTAGGCTATACTTTAAGTGTAACACTAGTAAACTTTGTACTGCATCTGTACTACATGTGAACTGATATTGATAGTTTACACATTTTATGACATTTTTTTCAGCGGCCGAAATTTCGGTGCATCCCTAAAATATTTACAACTAATGGAAGTTTTACAGTTTGTAAAACTATATGAAAAAGTATTTAACCTTCATCCTCTCCTCGCAAATTATAACCTCATTCTCTCGCGGGTCAAAATGACCCCAAGCCCTAAAATTCTACCTTTTTTCATTTCAAATTGATAATATTTTATTCTACTTTTTAATGCATTTTTTTTAATTTACCTTTAAACTACTAGATTTTATCAATAAATAATATAATAAATATAATGAAAGCACATTCTTCACATTCTTTCAACTTAAATTCAAAATAACTCTCCATTTCATGCATAACACTTTTAATTCAGTAATCTCAGTAAAAAGTAAAAATATGTAATTAATTCAATAATCTCACATTGGGTGTCTCTGTCGACCTCTTGTGGAAAAAACATAATATGACATGGTATTTCATGACTCTTGCCACTAGATGGCTTTATAGCTCTTTATGAATTGATCTCCTGGGGCCTTTTTCAGTTTATTTCTTCAGTGTGCATTCAGGTGTCTATTTAGACATTATAAAATTATTGTTTTGGTAAAGTTTTAGCATTTTTAGTTTAAATTCACCTTTTTTAGGTTTTTCTTTATATACTGAATTGCCAGATTCAAGTTAGTAAGGTGGACAGCAGGGAAAACCTTGACGAATATTGATTTGAAAATGCTGATTTTAATTCAGAATAAAAAGGTTGTTCTGCATTGTAAATGTGTTCAAATCTAACCATATCTGTGTCAGTCTGCATTGTGACCGATAGATTTTTATTTGAAGAAATTTAAAAAATAAACATTTCCCCGTTATATGCCAAGTTCAAGTGCGACAAAAGTCCTTAGGTCTTTGACCACTCTGATGAACACTCAATTTTTATTATTATTTTTTTTTTTATGAATTTTGGGTCACAACTACAAGCCAAGTACACTTAGAATACTTCATTATACTTTTAAGTATATCTCAATCAAAACAAGTACAGGCCAAATATACTGAGACCTTACTGTCAGTATAAGTCAAGTATACTTAAATATATTTCTGAGAAGTACATAAAAAGACTGAAAGTATACTTTCATATTCTTTAGTTTAAAGTAAGTATACTAATAGCACTCTTGAATACACTTCTTTTCATCATTACGTATATGGTTTGACAGGCTGCTTTGAGGAGGCTTGCGGCTGAATGTCCGGACAGTATCGGACCTGCTGACCATCAACAGAAGAGATGCTGATGGAGATTTTCTAGAGATCAAGGCAGCAGATTGAAGCTCTGAAGCTCCTGAAAGACTGAATTACCAACAGTGTTCAGCAGCGACACTGTGAGTGTTTGTAGTGAAGACAGAGAAATAAAGCACACTATCAGGAGACGACGGGATTTCTTCATTCTGCTGATCTGAATCACATTCATGATCATTCATACTGTCATCAGTTCACATCAGTCATTCACAAACCAGTTCAGGATTAAATGAGTCTCAAATGTGCTTTTATTCAATCTGATGAACAATTTACAACATGAATATTAAAGCAACTTTATTACTCTGTTTATTCCAGATTCAGAACAGTGTGTGTGTCTGATCTAGATGTGTAACTTCTAGATGACAATGAAAAACATGAATTAAAAATGAATGAATACAAATGTGATGAAGTGAGATTTGATGAGTGTATGTGAAGATCAGAAAGAGGATTTACAGAGTGTCTCTCGATCCTTTAATATCACACAGAGACACTGAGGAATGATAATCAACAGTAAATCCAGCACAGAGGGGTTCAGTGAATGTGGTGTTGAGTGTGTGTAAGTGTGTGAGTGTGTGTGTGTCAGAGACGCTGTAGAAGGACAGAGAGCCGGCCGACACGTCCACATACACTCCTGCTCTCTTAGAGGATAGACGGTCAGGAGGTATAACAGTTTCTCTCTTATTGTGATAGACGGATAATCCTCCATCAGAGCAGAACAGACTCCAGGATTTGTCATTTAATCCAAACAAACATTCTTCTCTGCCTCCTTTCCTGCTGATTCCTTCATATGTCACTGATATTACAGCATCATTTCCGCTCCATTCAGCCTCCCAGTAACAGCGTCCAGTCAGTCTCTCTCTACACAGAACCTGAAGATACTCATCATGATCAAATCTCTCTGGATGATCAGGATACGGCTGATGCTCTTCCACACGCGTCACCTTCCTGTTCCCATCAGACAGAACGAGTCGAGTGTGTGCTGTGTTTGGATCCAGTGTGAGATCACAGGCATCTGAACACAAGAAGAGAGAAACATCAAGAACAACAACAGTGAAGATGTGTGTGTGTGTGTGTGTGTGTGTGTGAGACAGAACGTCCTCCAGATTCACAAATGTCCTCACTAATCCAGTGAAAGCTGTTGAACAGAGACTAGAGATTCAGACCTCACTAGCAGTGCCGGTCCTAGACTTCTGGAGCCCTAAACACAACTGTGTGAAAAAGCTGTCAGGCCTGAAACAGAGCAGACTAGTGTTGTCAAAAGTACCAAAGCCACACTTAAATGTGAAGCGTAATGATAGCAGGCTTTCTGCAGTAGCGGCTCGGCTCATTCCTGCTGACAGACGATCCTGTGTGTGTTTGTGTGTGTGAAGAGCCTCGACGCTTTCTATTGACCGTGTGTTTCTGCAGTGTTGATCACTGTAGCCAATCACAGACATGTTTGTTGATCATGTGAACACAACGGTTTAGTCAGAATCAGCTCAATCCTCCAGAGTTTGTTCAGCGTGAGCTCTGCACTCTCCAATGGTTTCTCTATAACAACAGTGTGAACATGATGGCAATAAGAGATAGAGACATGTGATGATCGTAACAGCAGTTTTCACTCAGTCAGTGAGTTTGTGCTGCGGCTGAACTCAAGTCAAATCACATTCATTGATTATAAACAAACACATTCAGAATTTGAGTGACAGTTTTATTGTTCATGCTGCTAAGATCACACAGTTTCAGGAGTTACAGCCGTATTGAACACAGAATCACTCAGAAATGCCGTCGACACTCACAAAACCTCACAGAGAATGACAGTGAAGCTTTTTTTTGAGTTTAAGAGCGACCAGGACGCTTCAGTGAATGCTGAGATATTCTGATCAATAAAATGATCCTGCCAGAAGAATAGAGTGAAACTTTATTATGTCTGATCGTCTGTATCATCTCAGTGAGCTTTATTGTTTCAGACATGTGCAGTAAAGTGAATTTAACGTTTCTGATGTTTCAGTGTGAATGAGAAGCTTTTGGAAACACTTGTAAACTCTAGTGTGGACGAGAGTGTGGCGTTTTTATTGTGTCTGAATTAATAGTCACGTGTCAAGACATGTCATTACCATCACTGCCTGATGTCCAAAACAGTCATTAAATAAACATAAATCTCATGTATTAATAGAAAGATATTCCCACATGACTCCTCTAAAGCTGAATGCACAGTTATGTTCACATTATGTAGTGATACGCTCCTTAAATCATCTTTGAGAGAAAATGAGCCCCTGGTGGTGACCGGCACTGATAACTAGTTAAAAACGCCTCATAAACTGGACAAATCATGTTTCTCTGTAAATCTCTGTAAAAAAAAAAAGTGTTTTTCTGTCATGTTTGTTTGGGGCATAAAATATATCATTAACCTGATAGAAAAACAATTAAAGTCTATGAGATGAGCTCAGTAATATAGTCAAACAACTGTGTGTGTTTTTAATCTAAACCTCTTTCACATACTTGATTTATCTTCTCCTACCCTCCTTTGACAATGTAGAACTGAAAATTAGGATTCTGGAGAAATTCCTCACGTCAGCAACCTTTCCTAAAGTCTCATCCAAAAAATAACTGATCTCATCTAAAGAGTAAACCTGATCACAACCTGGGAAATATCTGACAGATCTGAAACATCAGATAAACACCATCCTCATCCTCATCCTCATTCATTTCATCCTCACCTAATTGCGGAGGCACCTATTGTATCCGTTGGCGGTAAAAGATCAACCTCGGTCAGTATTCAAAGTGAAAGTAAAAGTGACGGAGCTGCCTGACGCTGCAGTAACGGAGCATTTTCCCTCAGAGACGAATTTCAACATAACATGCTGATAACGGTAGCCTATATAACTGTCTTAATTTATTCCATTATTTATCTTGTGGCCCGTAAATATAGTGAAACAAATGAGAAGAATAGTATTAAACAGCTTGTTTTAAAATATTTAAAACATTTTGAAAGAGGAGCTGATAGTCTAATCTTTTATTATCCTCACAGCACGTCAGTTATGCGGTGATGCGCTGTAAAAAAATAACACAGGGCCGCCCGCAGACGTGCCTGGCTTTAAATCGGCGCTACTAAACACGGATATCGGCCGATGCCGATATATTAAAAAAAAAACAAATATCGACCTCTATATAGCTCAACTACTAATGTGATCATTATATACCCCCTTTCCACCAGCACAAACCGGGTGCTAGTTCAGGGCTAGTGCTAGTGCCAGTTCTGAGTTGGTTCAACTGACAAGCCTTCTAAAAACCGGTTTGCCTTTCCACAGGCTAGAGAGCAGCACAGAGCCAGGTCTTACATCACTGTATATGTCTCATATTTCACAGCAAAGCTAGCGCCAAACACAAACACAAACACAAACACACCAGGCTCGTTTGAGATCGGCATCCAAACACGGCTCGCCGTAATTTGTATATAGACGGAGATTACGATCGAGCTGCTATTAGCTTGATTAGCTGCTATTTCAAAAATGGCGGTCACAAGTTTCTTGTTGGTCACGGTAACCCCGCCTCCAGCCACTGATGTAAGCGGTTCTTACTTCTAGCCCAGCAATGTTTTGGTGCTACTTATGAACCACTTTTTCTGGTTCGGAGCTGGTGCTTTGTGTGTCGAAAGACAAAGAACTGATTTGAAACTTTGCTCTGGCTGCGAACCAGCACTTAAACTGCCTTGGTGGAAAAGGGGTAATAAAGGTGCTTACACAACAAAACACACTCACTTACGCATATGACTTAAAATAAATATAGAATAGCAATAACAATAATTGATTCATGTAAAGTATCAAAAGTAATTAATCGTATTGTTTTATTGAACAAAACTGTTAAAATACATAATGTATTGAAATGTACAACTAATGTTCTTTATGTTGTATAACAAATGCCTGCAGAGGGCACCAGTGGCCTGACGATTGTTTTTACACTTTACAATGCGATCTAGTTTGAGTTTGAGATGTGCCACTCGTGTAAATGATAACAGTTCATGTGAAGCTCTGAGACGCACATAGATAACCTACACACATGTAAATTACAGCGCATATATATTAAACCTGCAGCAAATACATTTATTTAATTCATTCATTCACAGCCTTTGTAAATTCCAGTAGCATTATGCTTTATTATGATTTTTAAACAGGTTTAATATCGTGCAGCCTTAGAAAATGGTCTAATAATGCGTTTCATGGATTCTGTGGAAAGCGCCACTTCCGGTATTTTACTGGTTACTCGACACAGGCAAATTGAAATCAAGGATTTTTTAATAATCGAGTATTCAAATTTAATTGAGGAATTGTTACAGCCCTACCTTTAACCATTCGCTCATTCTCAAAAGTCAACTCCTTGTCTTTCCTTTCTTTACACTCTCAGTAGGAATTAAGAATTAACATTAAGAGTCCGTGACTTTAAAACATAAATACTTGTTGCCTAAATGACAGCACGTTTCAAATACTTGTCGCTAATTGTTCATCTAGTTGGTCATCCTTGAGAAAAACCACCACTGCTTTGTTCATTCAGGATTCAGAAACAATATTCTCACGTCCCACATGTTCAGCCACCTCCAACAGCACATCTTCCACAGACTCTCCATCATTCATGACACACCTGATGCTGTGACGGAGTGACAGAGATGACGCCTACACACTCATGTGTGAGGCCATCTCATTTTGTGTGTTTGTGTGTGTGTGTGTGAGAGAGTGAGAGAGTGTGAGTGTTTGTAGACCTACACTTTCGTAGTCCTGCTGTCATCATGACCTCTCCTCCATGATCCACACTATAAACACACAAACACACATTAATGTAGATCTGCATTCAGTGTGTCATTATTAGTGTTTGACATACTTGAGTATCTGCAGTTTATAGTTTGGATCCTCCAGTTTGTGGTTGAGCAGCTGCACTCCTGATTGTCCTGGGTGATTGTAGCTCAGATCCAGCTCTCTCAGGTGTGAGGGGTTTGAACTCAGAGCTGAAGACACATAACCACAGCCTTCCTCTGTCACCATACAGCTAGACAACCTGCAGACACACACACAGTCAGATCATCTACAGACACACAACAGTCAGATCATCTACAGACACACACAGTCAGATCATCTACAGACACACACAGATCACCTACAGACACACAACAGTCAGATCATCTGCAGACACACATCAGTCAGATCATCTACAGACACACACCAGTCAGATCATCTACAGACACACACCAGTCAGATCATCTACAGACACACACAGTCAGATCATCTACAGACACACACAGTCAGATCATCTACAGACACACACAGTCAGATCATCTACAGACACACACAGTCAGATCATCTACAGACACACACCAGTCAGATCATCTGCAGACACACACGTCAGATCATCTGCAGACACACACCAGTCAGATCATCTACAGACACACAACAGTCAGATCATCTACAGACACACAGTCAGATCATCTACAGACACACACCAGTCAGATCATCTGCAGACACTCAGTCAGATCATCTACAGACACACACCAGTCAGTCAGATCATCTACAGACACACACCAGTCAGTCAGATCATCTGCAGACACACACCAGTCAGATCATCTGCAGACACACACAGTCAGATCATCTACAGACACACACCAGTCAGATCATCTACAGACACACACAGTCAGATCATCTACAGACACACACCAGTCAGTCAGATCATCTGCAGACACACACCAGTCAGATCATCTGCAGACACACACAGTCAGATCATCTACAGACACACATCAGTCAGATCATCTACAGACACACACAGTCAGATCATCTGCAGACACACACTCTCAGATCATCTACAGACACACATCAGTCAGATCATCTACAGACACACAACAGTCAGATCATCTACAGACACACACAGTCAGATCATCTGCAGACACACATCAGTCAGATCATCTACAGACACACACAGTCAGATCATCTGCAGACACACACAGTCAGATCATCTACAGACACACACCAGTCAGATCATCTGCAGACACACACAGTCAGATCATCTACAGACACACACAGTCAGATCATCTACAGACACACACAGTCAGATCATCTACAGACACACACAGTCAGATCATCTACAGACACTCAGTCAGATCATCTACAGACACACACCAGTCAGTCAGATCATCTACAGACACACACCAGTCAGATCATCTACAGACACACACCAGTCAGTCAGATCATCTACAGACACACACCAGTCAGATCATCTGCAGACACACACCAGTCAGTCAGATCATCTACAGACACACACAGTCAGATCATCTGCAGACACACACTCTCAGATCATCTGCAGACACACACCAGTCAGTCAGATCATCTACAGACACACACAGTCATATCATCTACAGACACACACAGTCAGATCATCTACAGACACACAACAGTCAGATCATCTGCAGACACACACAGTCAGATCATCTACAGACACACAACAGTCAGATCATCTACAGACACACAACAGTCAGATCATCTACAGACACACACAGTCAGATCATCTACAGACACACAACAGTCAGATCATCTACAGACACACAACAGTCAGATCATCTACAGACACACAACAGTCAGATCATCTACAGACACACAACAGTCAGATCATCTACAGACACACAACAGTCAGATCATCTACAGACACACACAGTCAGATCATCTACAGACACACACAGTCAGATCATCTACAGACACACAACAGTCAGATCATCTACAGACACACAACAGTCAGATCATCTACAGACACACACAGTCAGATCATCTACAGACACACACAGTCAGATCATCTGCAGACACACATCAGTCAGATCATCTACAGACACACAACAGTCAGATCATCTACAGACACACACAGTCAGATCATCTGCAGACACACATCAGTCAGATCATCTGCAGACACACACAGTCAGATCATCTGCAGACACACACAGTCAGATCATCTACAGACACACACCAGTCAGATCATCTGCAGACACACACAGTCAGATCATCTACAGACACACACAGTCAGATCATCTACAGACACACACAGTCAGATCATCTACAGACACACACCAGTCAGTCAGATCATCTACAGACACACACCAGTCAGTCAGATCATCTACATACACACACCAGTCAGATCATCTGCAGACACACACCAGTCAGATCATCTACAGACACACAACAGTCAGATCATCTACAGACACACACAGTCAGATCATCTACAGACACACACAGTCAGATCATCTACAGACACACACAGATCATTTACAGACACAACAACAGTCAGATCATCTACAGATACACAGTCAGATCATCTACAGACACACACAGTCAGATCATCTACAGACACACACAGTCAGATCATCTACAGACACACAACAGTCAGATCATCTACAGACACACAGTCAGATCATCTGCAGACACACACAGTCAGATCATCTACAGCCCCAAATCAGTCAGATCATCTACAGACACACACCAGACAGATCAGCTACATACACACACAGTCAGATCATCTGCAGACACACAGTCAGATCATCTACAGACACACATCAGTCAGATCATCTACAGACACACACAGTCATATCATCTACAGACACACATAGTCAGATCATCTGCAGACACACACAGTCAGATCATCTACAGACACACATCAGTCAGATCATCTACAGACACACAACAGTCAGATCATCTACAGACACACACCAGTCAGATCATATCCAGACACACACAGTCAGATCATCTGCAGACACACACAGTCATATCATCTACAGACACACACAGTCAGATCATCTGCAGACACACACAGTCAGATCATCTACAGACACACATCAGTCAGATCATCTACAGACACACAACAGTCAGATCATCTACAGACACACACAGTCAGATCATCTGCAGACACACTCTCAGATCATCTACAGACACACATCAGTCAGATCATCTACAGACACACACAGTCATATCATCTACAGACACACACAGTCAGATCATCTGCAGACACACACAGTCAGATCATCTACAGACACACATCAGTCAGATCATCTACAGACACACAACAGTCAGATCATCTACAGACACACAACAGTCAGATCATCTACAGACACACAACAGTCAGATAATATACAGAAACACAAAAGTCAGATCATCTACAGACACTCACTGTCAGATCATCTACAGACACACATCAGTCAGATCATCTACAGACACACAACAGTCAGATCATCTACAGACACACAACACTCAGATCATCTACAGACACACACAGTCAGATCATCTACAGACACACAACAGTCAGATCATCTACAGACACACACAGTCATATCATCTACAGACACACACAGTCAGATCATCTGCAGACACACACAGTCAGATCATCTACAGACACACATCAGTCAGATCATCTACAGACACACAACAGTCAGATCATCTACAGACACACACAGTCAGATCATCTGCAGACACACACAGTCATATCATCTTCAGACACACACAGTCAGATCATCTACAGACACACACAGTCAGATCATCTACAGACACACACAGTCAGATCATCTACAGACACACACCAGTCAGATCATCTGCAGACACACACGTCAGATCATCTACAGACACACACAGTCAGATCATCTACAGACACACACAGTCAGATCATCTACAGACACACAACAGTCAGATCATCTACAGACACACACCAGTCAGTCAGATCATCTACAGACACACACAGTCAGATCATCTACAGACACACACAGTCAGATCATCTACAGACACACAACAGTCAGATCATCTACAGACACACAACAGTCAGATCATCTACAGACACACACAGTCAGATCATCTACAGACACACACAGTCAGATCATCTACAGACACACACAGTCAGATCATCTACAGACACACAACAGTCAGATCATCTACAGACACACAGTCAGATCATCTGCAGACACACACAGTCAGATCATCTACAGACACACAACAGTCAGATCATCTACAGACACACACAGTCAGATCATCTACAGACACACACAGTCAGATCATCTGCAGACACACAGTCAGATCATCTACAGACACACAACAGTCAGATCATCTACAGACACACACAGTCATATCATCTACAGACACACACCAGTAGTCAGATCATCTGCAGACACACACAGTCAGATCATCTACAGACACACATCAGTCAGATCATCTACAGACACACAACAGTCAGATCATCTACAGACACACACAGTCAGATCATCTGCAGACACACACAGTCAGATCATCTGCAGACACACACAGTCATATCATCTACAGACACACACAGTCAGATCATCTGCAGACACACACAGTCAGATCATCTACAGACACACATCAGTCAGATCATCTACAGACACACAACAGTCAGATCATCTACAGACACACACAGTCAGATCATCTGCAGACACACTCTCAGATCATCTACAGACACACATCAGTCAGATCATCTACAGACACACACAGTCATATCATCTACAGACACACACAGTCAGATCATCTGCAGACACACACAGTCAGATCATCTACAGACACACATCAGTCAGATCATCTACAGACACACACAGTCAGATCATCTACAGACACACAGTCAGATCATCTACAGACACACACAGTCAGATCATCTACAGACACACATCAGTCAGATCATCTACAGACACACAACAGTCAGATCATCTACAGACACACAACACTCAGATCATCTACAGACACACACAGTCAGATCATCTACAGACACACAACAGTCAGATCATCTACAGACACACACAGTCATATCATCTACAGACACACACAGTCAGATCATCTGCAGACACACACAGTCAGATCATCTACAGACACACATCAGTCAGATCATCTACAGACACACAACAGTCAGATCATCTACAGAAACACACAGTCAGATCATCTGCAGACACACACAGTCATATCATCTACAGACACACACAGTCAGATCATCTGCAGACACACACAGTCAGATCATCTACAGACACACATCAGTCATATCATCTACAGACACACACAGTCAGATCATCTGCAGACACACACAGTCAGATCATCTACAGACACACAACACTCAGATCATCTACAGACACACACAGTCAGATCATCTACAGACACACACAGTCAGATCATCTACAGACACACATCAGTCAGATCATCTACAGACACACAACAGTCAGATCATCTACAGACACACAACACTCAGATCATCTACAGACACACACAGTCAGATCATCTACAGACACACACAGTCAGATCATCTACAGACACACAACACTCAGATCATCTGCAGACACACACAGTCAGATCATCTGCAGACACACAGTCAGATCATCTACAGACACACAACAGTCAGATCATCTACAGACACAACAGTCAGATCATCTACAGACACACACAGTCAGATCATCTACAGACACACACAGTCAGATCATCTACAGACACACACAGTCAGATCATCTACAGACACACACCAGTCAGTCAGATCATCTACAGACACACACCAGTCAGTCAGATCATCTACATACACACACCAGTCAGATCATCTGCAGACACACACCAGTCAGATCATCTACAGACACACAACAGTCAGATCATCTACAGACACACACAGTCAGATCATCTACAGACACACACAGTCAGATCATCTACAGACACACACAGATCATTTACAGACACAACAACAGTCAGATCATCTACAGATACACAGTCAGATCATCTACAGACACACACAGTCAGATCATCTACAGACACACACAGTCAGATCATCTACAGACACACAACAGTCAGATCATCTACAGACACACAGTCAGATCATCTGCAGACACACACAGTCAGATCATCTACAGACACACAACAGTCAGATCATCTACAGACACACAGTCAGATCATCTGCAGACACACAGTCAGATCATCTGCAGACACACAGTCAGATCATCTACAGACACACATCAGTCAGATCATCTACAGACACACACAGTCATATCATCTACAGACACACATAGTCAGATCATCTGCAGACACACACAGTCAGATCATCTACAGACACACATCAGTCAGATCATCTACAGACACACAACAGTCAGATCATCTACAGACACACACAGTCAGATCATCTGCAGACACACACAGTCAGATCATCTGCAGACACACACAGTCATATCATCTACAGACACACACAGTCAGATCATCTGCAGACACACACAGTCAGATCATCTACAGACACACATCAGTCAGATCATCTACAGACACACAACAGTCAGATCATCTACAGACACACACAGTCAGATCATCTGCAGACACACTCTCAGATCATCTACAGACACACATCAGTCAGATCATCTACAGACACACACAGTCATATCATCTACAGACACACACAGTCAGATCATCTGCAGACACACACAGTCAGATCATCTACAGACACACATCAGTCAGATCATCTACAGACACACACAGTCAGATCATCTACAGACACACAGTCAGATCATCTACAGACACACAACACTCAGATCATCTACAGACACACACAGTCAGATCATCTACAGACACACACAGTCAGATCATCTACAGACACACATCAGTCAGATCATCTACAGACACACAACAGTCAGATCATCTACAGACACACAACACTCAGATCATCTACAGACACACACAGTCAGATCATCTACAGACACACAACAGTCAGATCATCTACAGACACACACAGTCATATCATCTACAGACACACACAGTCAGATCATCTGCAGACACACACAGTCAGATCATCTACAGACACACATCAGTCAGATCATCTACAGACACACAACAGTCAGATCATCTACAGAAACACACAGTCAGATCATCTGCAGACACACACAGTCATATCATCTACAGACACACACAGTCAGATCATCTGCAGACACACACAGTCAGATCATCTACAGACACACATCAGTCATATCATCTACAGACACACACAGTCAGATCATCTGCAGACACACACAGTCAGATCATCTACAGACACACAACACTCAGATCATCTACAGACACACACAGTCAGATCATCTACAGACACACACAGTCAGATCATCTACAGACACACATCAGTCAGATCATCTACAGACACACAACAGTCAGATCATCTACAGACACACAACACTCAGATCATCTACAGACACACACAGTCAGATCATCTACAGACACACACAGTCAGATCATCTACAGACACACAACACTCAGATCATCTGCAGACACACACAGTCAGATCATCTGCAGACACACAGTCAGATCATCTACAGACACACAACAGTCAGATCATCTACAGACACAACAGTCAGATCATCTACAGACACACACAGTCAGATCATCTACAGACACACAACAGTCAGATCATCTACAGACACACAACAGTCAGATCATCTACAGACACACACAGTCAGATCATCTACAGACACACAACAGTCAGATCATCTACAGACACACATCAGTCAGATCATCTGCAGACACACACAGTCAGATCATCTGCAGACACACACAGTCAGATCATCTACAGACACACACAGTCAGATCATCTACAGACACACACAGTCAGATCATCTACAGACACACAACAGTCAGATCATCTACAGACACACAACAGTCAGATCATCTACAGACACACAACAGTCAGATCATCTACAGACACACAACAGTCAGATCATCTGCAGACACACACAGTCAGATCATCTGCAGACACACACAGTCAGATCATCTACAGACACACAACAGTCAGATCATCTACAGACACACAACAGTCAGATCATCTACAGGCACACACCAGTCAGATCATCTGCAGACACACACCAGTCAGATCATCTGCAGACACACACCAGTCAGATCATCTACAGACACACACACAGTCAGATCATCTACAGACACACAACAGTCAGATCAACTACAGGCACACAACAGTCAGATCATCTACAGACACACACCAGTCAGATCATCTACAGACACACACCAGTCAGATCAACTACAGGCACACAACAGTCAGATCATCTACAGACACACACAGTCAGATCATCTACAGACACACAACAGTCAGATCATCTACAGACACACACCAGTCAGATCAACTACAGGCACACAACAGTCAGATCATCTACAGACACACACCAGTCAGATCATCTACAGACAGACAGTCAGATCATCTACAGACACACACAGTCAGATCATCTACAGACACACACAGTCAGATCATCTACAGACACACACAGTCAGATCATCTACAGACACACAACAGTCAGATCATCTATAGACACACACAGTCAGATCATCTACAGACACACAACAGTCAGATCATCTACAGACACACAACAGTCAGATCATCTACAGACACACACAGTCAGATCATCTACAGACACACACAGTCAGATCATCTACAGACACACACAGTCAGATCATCTACAGACACACAACAGTCAGATCATCTACAGACACACAACAGTCAGATCATCTACAGACACACAACAGTCAGATCATCTACAGACACACAACAGTCAGATCATCTACAGACACACACAGTCAGATCATCTACAGACACACACCAGTCAGATCATCTGCAGACACACACAGTCAGATCATCTACAGACACACACAGTCAGATCATCTACAGACACACACAGTCAGATCATCTACAGACACACACAGTCAGATCATCTACAGACACACACAGGCGGACCATGTTGAAAATCCCTGAGACTGTTGATGTCATTGAAGCCCTGTCCACTTTCAACAGCTGCAGCCTGTTGTGACTTCAATTATTGACCTTTAAGAAGGCTTGCTTCAGTAAAGTGGTTTACTTCCTTTCCTTGTCTTTGCTACTCAGGAATTGTCACATGGTGCTGTGTACGAATAAACCAGTCTGATGCACCCATGAAATGACTTATATACTGTTATTGGTGAAAATAAACCTTTAAAATGGATATTGCCTCAAGGTGTTTTTACTGACGCCCCATTGTGATGCTCCCCCTGTGATTCAGCAGTGTCCTAAGAGTCTTTTACATGGTCCTTCGAGCCGGAGCTGAGCGTTCCAATGGACCAAGATCAATCAATTAGCCAATGCCATGTATCATCTCGTCAATGTCAAATGTCAATAGATGATGTCATACAGCAATTAGAATATTCATTATGTCATTAAGTTGTATTCACATTCTGCCAAGTGTCAGCCCTTTACATTTGTTTGCTTCTCTGCTGCTACCTCTTTGTGCTCACATAATATATTTTAATACAGCCAAATTCCCAATAAAATTCTTTCATCTATATATTTTTCTATTTTGTTGTCAGACAATATGAAATGGTGACTGAAATGTGGCCCATTAAAACTACATATAGGACTCAACACTAAACCTTGTCATGTGCTTGTCCTTCGGACAAATAAATCGGTCATTCATTGTCTGAGTAAAACAGTTGCTTGTCTGGAAAAAAAAAAAAAAAAAAAAAAAAAAAAAAGGATTTTTTTTTATTTTTTGGTGTAAATATAAATGTATTCTGAAGCAATATCCTTTCAGAATATTCCAGCTTTGACATATATAAATCTGCATATTTGTGATATTTACACTGAGGGCATTTCTTTTTTTTTTTTTTTTTTTACCTTTACAAGGGACAATTTCCCCCCACCCAATCCTGTACGATTCATGTAAATGGTATGATTCATCTTTAAATTCTTAAATTTGTTCAATAAACTCAATTAGAATAAGACACTAAGGGCTGTTACCAATCAAATTAAATAATTTACAATAAAAAAAAAATATAATAAATATTCTGATTTAACCTTGAGCTTTGAAGTATTAGACAGATTAGATAGCTTTGATATTTGCACCACTATTTACAATGATACTAATAATTCTTAATTTCTAATAGGAATGCAAAATCATGAAAAATCAATCAGTAGTTGATTTTTTTAAATAGAATAACGAGACACAAACCTCTACATTCAATCGTGTTTGCCCCTTTTTATTTTTGATCACAGTGCATAAAACGTTTAGTCCCAATGTGCGCACATTTGGAGAAATACACATTTACCTCATATTTCATTAGATGAAACAGAAGAAGGGCCGTACACAGGGTTTTATAATTTACACAGGTCACAAAATGTAGTTTACTAGTCTAGGGGGGTACATGACTTTTGCCCAATTTGCTGACACACACACACACACACACACACACACACACACACACGAACATTGTGACAGTCCGACTGTACTTTATCCATTATATGTTGTTAAATACCTCAGGATCTGCAGCTGACAGTTTGGACTCTTCAGACCATCAGAAATGAAGTTGACACCAGAGTCCTGTAGGTCATTGTTACTCAGATCCAGCTCTCTCAGGACAGAGTTTGAGGATTGTAGAGCTGAAGACAAACTGTTACAACACTGAGCAGTGAGATTACAGAGAGCAAGTCTGAAAGAGAGCAGATCAAACACACATCAACAGTCAGATCATCTACAGACACACATTAACATTTTGACCATCTAAGTGTACTTTATCCATTATATGTTCTTAAATACCTCAGGATCTGCAGCTGACAGTTTGGACTCTTCAGACCATCAGAAATGACGTTGACACCAGAGTCCTGTAGGTCATTGTTACTCAGATCCAGCTCTCTCAGGACAGAGTTTGAGGATTGTAGAGCTGAAGACACAATTTCACAATCCTGATCTGAGAGATTACAGCCAGCAAGTCTGAAAGAGAGCAGATCAAACACACATCAACAGTCAGATCATCTACAGACACACATGAACACTGTGATCGGCTGACTGTAAATTATCTCTTATATGTTCTTAAATACCTCAGGATCTGCAGCTGACAGTTTGGACTCTTCAGTCCATCAGAAATGAAGTTGACACCAGAGTCCTGTAGGTCATTGTTACTCAGATCCAGCTCTCTCAGGACAGAGTTTGAGGATTGTAGAGCTGAAGACAAACCGTCACAACACTGAGCAGTGAGATTACAGCCAGCAAGACTGAAAGAGAGCAGATCAAACACATCAACAGTCAGATCATCTACAGACACACATTAACATTTTGACCATCTAAGTGTACTTTATCCATTATATGTTCTTAAATACCTCAGGATCTGCAGCTGACAGTTTGGACTCTTCAGTCCATCAGAAATGAAGTTGACACCAGAGTCCTGTAGGTCATTGTTACTCAGATCCAGCTCTCTCAGGACAGAGTTTGAGGATTGTAGAGCTGAAGACACAATTTCACAATGCTGATCTGAGAGATAACAGCCAGAAAATCTGAAAGAGATGAAATATTAAATAAATAAAACAATAAAGACATGTACAGTGGGTTTCCAGTTTTCTGCCCTCAGGATCACATGATCTGAACACTGAATCACAATACAATGAGCTCCTGAGAGTGTGATAATCTGATCACTTTATTATTCAGATTAATATCTGAAATCAGATGAGCTCCTGACTGTTTCTTCAGAATATTAGACATTTTGAAAAATGTAATAAAGTTTTCTGAGGGTATAAAATATAAAAGTTTTGAGAGACTCTCCAGACAGCTGTGCATTTATTGCAGTTTTACCATTTTTACCATTCAAGATGACATGTTGAATAAATGCTTTATCAGTAGTTTAAGCTTTACAGTGATGAAGAGACAGAGATTAATACACTGAGTCACAAATGTGGAAATCATATCCTTTAAAATTATGTTAACAAAATAAAAGAGCTCTTAAAGGGGACCTATTATGCAAAATTCACTTTTGCACGGTGTTTGGACATAAATGTGTGTTGGCAGTGTGTGTACACAACCACCCTATAGTGATAAAAATCCACCCACTCCTTTTTAATCCCCATAAATCATAAGCAGTGTCTCAGAACAAGCCGTTTCCAGATCCCTGGCAGTGTGACGTCACATTAGCCACAGGCCCCGCCCACAAATGTTGACAGACACTTCCAAAATGTTCCAAAATGAATTATTGATCAAAGCCATAAACAATCACTGTTCAAAACTCTCTCCTTACCTTATCTTGATTCACAACGATAAGCTTGTAATAATGTTTTATAATCTGATTGATACTGGCAGGAATTCATGGGAAATACGAGTTTGCTGACGTTTGTCTTTGCGTCATTACGTCACGTCAGTAAACAGGAAGGAGTTCTGGCTAGTAGGCTATATGGTGGATACTCCTGTAGCACATCATTTGTAGCCTCTTCTTACAGCAGCTGGAATGGATTAAACTTGGGATGGAGGCTTGAAATCCAGAAAGTTCAAAAATCACAATCATCACTGACAACTGTGGTAAAAAGTAAAAGACTTCAGGCTGCAGAGAGCCAGTAAAAAAGAGAAAGTGACCGGGCTTGTGTAATAAAAGAGTAAATGTCGGCAGGGCTTTTGAAAGGCGGCGTGACCAAAGCGGGTGTGCCTCATACGTCCTGAAAAGTGAAGCTGCGGGCTCTTTGATCGCCCCCTGGAGGCTGGATACAGTACAGGTCATAAACCCCACCCGCTCAATGCAGACGAATGAGACTTAGGTTAAAACATAAAAATAAATTATGCTTCAAATAAAATTTTCCGAAAGATGGTTTTGGTCATTTAAGGTAATTGTTATTACGCTGATTTATATTCAATTGTTCGTTTTTGTGATAAGTTTGATTTTAGCTAGCAATTTGGTGCTATAGAAACGGGGCGTGTCATCGTGACTCACAGTTGATTGACAGCTTCTCTGAGGACTGTCGGAGCTTCAAAGGGGGATTCTCTACTTTAATTAATTATAGAGCACTGTCTACAGCAATCGATCTCCTGTAACGTTAGTTTAAACATTTTATTTAAAATGGCAGGACTGTTTCTGACATTTTAGAGTTGTTTCTAGTGGCATATTATATTGAGTTAATCTACTGAATTTGCTGTTTCAAAAATATTATTGCTCTAAAAAAAGAATAGCCTATTATTTTATAGGTAGAATTTTAAATTACGTATAATTTATATAGCCTATTTAAAATACATGAATGATGATGCAGTCGTCTAGGCGGAAGTTTGATACCGCGACTCCGCCTCCGGGCTCCACTGACGATTCCTTCTGCGCATGCCCAGGCTCCAAACTTTTTTCTTTTTTTTTGACGTTTTTGCGTAACGTGTCAGCGCCCATCAGCGTCCTTTCTGGCTTCAGTTCAATACAATGGAAGGAAGCGCCGTCGCGTCGTCCATCTTTTTTTACAGTCTATGGACCAAAGGCAGATGGCTATTTTTCTGCTGGACAGGTGAAGACATTTCAATTGTTCACTGGGTAATAAGGTTACAGTAGCACACGCTCTCGCTTCATCCATAGTTATGAATAATGATAATACTAACTACATACAGATTCACGCAAAGCTGAAGATTTTAACATTAATAATTCCAGAACAAAGTATAATGATTTGCACCACTGGCAGCGTGATTTATTGTAAAACTTTTTTTGAGTTGTCAGTACAAAAGTGGATGACATGTTACTTCTTCAGATGACATTTTCTGGTGAAACTTCTAATTTTTGGACACATATAAGACATTGAATCAGTAATTGTGATGTACAGTGAAGATCCACACTGGTGCGTTGCCAATACTCCTGACAGCCCCCCCCCCCACACATAGCTGCAGCTGCTCCTCAAAACATTAGATTCATCCGCTGAGGAGCCGTGCCGAAGCACAACCCACGTAAAGATGATAATTCCACTAATCACTGCTATTGCAGGTTTCAGACAGAGATGGAGACAGAGAGGCGAAACTTACAGACTGTAGCTTTAAGATCTTTTAAGTGCTTGTTTAAAAGTCCCAAAATTATATTAACATTTACTATTTATTTTACAATTAATCGTCATCTATGAACTTACAGCTCTGTGGAAATGAATTTATGTCTGTGAGTGACTGCATTTATATTTAAAGTATAGTTTTCTCACAAGTGCATAGAAATTAATTGGCCAAAATACACATTACACACAATAAACGTGTTTCAATGAGGCACTGATGAGATGTGTGTCAGATTCACTGTAAAAGACTGAAAACAGCACTGTCAGCAGATTTCATAATAACCTACTCTAAAGGCAACACAAGCTCAACTGACGCTCGAGACAAAACACCGTCGTGCCGCCCACACTTCACACTCACAATTAAACTCCATCTCTGAGATGAACGTGAAAGACTGGAGGTTTATTTATTGGTTTATTAATAAACTTGCACTAAAATAAAAGCATGTACAAGCATGTTTTCGAAATTTTGTTATATGTATGGAGGAGGGAGGGCTTCATAGACAAAAGGTTGGGAACCACTGTTCTAGACCATAGAGCTGCACAATTAATCAAGTTTGAAATCCTGATTATAATTACAGATGCCACAATTATGTCATCGTTCAAAGACGCAATTACAAAAAAAGTCCACTTACATTATTCTGTGTGCGTAAGATAACTGAAGTTAGATAACAGAAGATAACTTAAAGGTTTTTCCCAGTGTTTTAATTTTAGTATAACAATACCATGCATATTTATATTTCTATTTATTTAAAGCAACTAAACCAATGTATATTTGACATGTGAGGCTTAATGCTGTAGAAAAGCAATAAGGTTTTCAGAAAGGGTGTTTTCAGCTTGTTTGTGTTGATATATAACAATATGGCATGCAGTCGCTTCAAATAATGGCATAAAGATATTCAAAACATCATTCAGTGTAAATTGTGATCATTGTAATTAATAACCGCAATTACAATTTCAAGGGAATAATCAACAATTATGATTTTGTCATAATCATGCAGCTCTACTAGACCATGACACAAACATGAATAATTCTGATAACCTGCGATTCTAATGTAAATCATTTGCTGTTTTGTTTGTATAATTACTCCAATGAACGAGCTGTTGTTATTAAAGGTGCCGTAGAACGTCTTTTTAAAAGATGTAATATAAGTCTAAGGTGTCCCCTGAATGTGTCTGTGAAGTTTCAGATCAAAATACCCCATAGATTTTTTTTAATTCATTTTTTTAACTGCCTATTTTGGGGCATCATTAGAAATGAGCCGATTCAGGGTGTGTGGCCCTTTAAATCTCCTGCTCCACGCCCCAAGAGCTCACGCTTGCCTTAAACAACATAAAACAAGTTCACACAGCTAATATAACCCTCAAATGGATCTTTACAAAGTGTTCGTCATGCAACATGTCTAATCGCATAAGTACAGTGTTTATTTGGATGTTTACATTGATTCTGAATGAGTTTGAGGCTGTGCTCCATGGCTAACGGCTAATGCTACACTGTTGGAGAGATTTATAAAGAATGAAGTTGTGTTTATGAATTATACAGACTGCAAGTGTTTAAAAATGAAAATACATTACAAATACAGTACATTAGCAACATGCTAATGAAACATTTAGAAAGACAATTTACAAATATCACTAAAAATATCATGATATCATGGATCATGTCAGTTATTGTTGCTCCATCTGCCATTTTTCACTGTTGTTCTTGCTTGCTTACCTAGTCTGATGATTCAGCTGTGCACAGATCCAGACGTTCTGCCCTTGTCTAATGCCTTTCATAATGTTGGGAACATGAGCTGGCATATGCAAATATTGGGGTCGTACATATTAATGATCCCGACTGTTACGTAACAGTCAGTGTTATGTTGAGATTCGCCTGTTCTTCGGAGGTCTTTTAAACAAATTAGATTTATATAAGAAGGAGGAAACAATGGAGTTTGAGACTCACTGTATGTCATTTCCATGTACTGAACTCTTGTTATTTAACTATGCCGAGGTAAATTCAATTTTTGAATTTAGGGCACCTTTAATTTTGATGAACACAATAAAGAGTTGGACATGTGGGCTGTTCTTCTTTCTTTTGACTGAGTTATTCCTAAAACTCAGTGAGATTCACATCACAGTTTAGAGTTCTCTAGAATGAGTGGCCAACTAGTGCTTATTCCTGGGTTTACTATCATTACAAAGTTGCTTGTCACTCAAAACTTTATTCTGACTTACTCTGAAATGATTGACTTCAGTAGATTCCGATGTATCCATTGTAACCGCGAATCTGCGTCAGGTTAGTAACGGACTAAAGTCCAGTTGAGTGGAGCATAGGGCACACCAACTGTGATTTTAGAGCTCCGACTAACGCTTGGCATTAGTTCAAGTGTACTCAGACTGTAAATTTCCGTTTAGGACAACAAAATGTTGATCGACCAACCTAAATAGGGTGAGCCTTACCTCTGTTTATTGTAATGTTACTCTAGCTAAGTGTACATGGGAAACCATGGAATAACCAAACCAAAGCTACTATAAGAGAAGTAATATTGGTCGACTTCCCTGTAAATAGTGGTTATGACCTCTGACTAGAGTTAGTGTTACTTTAATTCAAGTGTATACAGATCTATGGGGACTAAACCAAATACTTTTAGAGAAAGCAAGCATGAGAGTGGCACTCTATTAATATAGTCAATTACCTCTGTCTAGTGACCAAGACTGGCGAGTTTGTGATCGTGGGCCTTCATATTAATGAATGGCCAGTGCGAGGACCCTGCGCGACACTGAGAACCGAATGAACGAGAACAATAAGAGTAAAGAGTTAAATACAATATTCAAATGTAAAGCCAAATTATTATACAAATGACCAATGATCAATTGACATTCTAAACTAAATTCGAGGTCATGATAACATGGAGTCAGATAAAAGATTATTTGGAATTAAACTACTTTGCCACGCTGAAAAGACCGAACGCGCAAGAAACCTTCCCCGTCCTGTGGGAAACCGCCATTGGGCCGATTGGGCGGGCCTTACAACCTGTTGAAATGTAAGTTAATCTTTTATTTTGACATTAATGTAGTCTCAATGCTGACAGAGTAAATATGTGTTAGAAAACTAGAGCTTTATCACTCATAATATTCCCATTCACAGTAATCCACCTTCTCTATCGTTTCATTTATTTTATGGCATAATCACACCTCTTTAAATATATAATAATGTCAAACACTGGCTAGTGCTGTACAGTAAAAAGTAAGACACTTCAAGCACAGCCGTCACTGTAATAGTTCACTGTAACAGTCGTCAAATAGCTGAACATTAAGCATTTATGATGAATAATTACTGAAGATTAAATGTCATGATGATATATTTTTATTGCTATTAATATCAGCAGTAATTTATGTCATTTTATCTTCATTCACAAGTGAAAATGTCTCAATTCCAGCTTTACTGATCAATGGTGTCGACCGTCCCTTTGCGCCACCTGGTGGTGATTTCACCAGCGAGTTTCACACGTGACTGTGTTGTGTTTACCCGCGGCGGTAACAGGCGTTTTAGTGACTATCTGCTGTATTAAAGAGGCGTGTCGTGACCCTTTAAGATCCTGTTATTGAGGAGAAAATCTCTCATTTAGGAACATTTATTTTAAAGGTGTCAGATTCATTATTAAATATGATACTTTAGTTCATGATTAAACACTCACAGAGCTTTTCTGCAGTTGATCACAGCTGGTATCAGTCTTCTTCTCCCCTCAGCTCCTGTGTTGTATTTCATGGGGTTCAGCTCATCCAGCGGCTCCTCTGACATCTGAAGCATGTAGGCGATTGTTGAGCAGTGAGACAGAGAGAGTTTCTCCTCTGAGTGTTTGTCTGATTTCACAAACTCCTGAATCTCTCTGGACAGAGACTGATCTTCGACTTCCAGCAGACAGAGGAACAGATTGATGGATTTTTCAGTGGAGAGATCTTCACATTTGATCTTCTGTTGAATGTACTGTGTGATTCTCCTGATGCTCTCTGAGCTGTTCTCAGTGTGTGTCAGTAGATCCTGTAAGAGTCTCTGATTGGACTCCAGTGAGACGCCCAGCAGGAACCGCAGGAACAGATCCAGCTGTCCATTCCTACTCCTGAGGGCTTTATCTACTGCTGATGTTAGTAGATCATCCAGAGAGACTTCATCAGATCTGTACAATCTGAATTTCTTGTTCTTGATCACATGTGAATAAAACAGATAGAAAGCAGCGAGAAACTCCTGAAAGCTCAGATGAATGAAGCTGTAGACTTTCCTCTGATGAATCACAGATTCCTCCTTAAAGATCTCAGTGCAAATCCCAGAATACACTGAGGCGTCAGTGACGTCTATGCCGCTCTCTCTCAGGTCCTCCTCATAGAACATCACATTGCCCTTCATCAGCTGATTGAAAGCCACTTCAGCAAGTTTCACAATCACTTCTCTGTTGGACTGCAGCAGTTTCTCTGGATCTCTCTCTTCATACTTCTGATTCCTCATGTTGATCTGAATCAGCAGGAAGTGGATGTACATTTCAGTCAGAGTTTGAGGGATTTCTGCACTCAGATCTTCTTTCAGGAGCTTCTGAAGCACAGTGGATGAGATCCAGCAGAAGACGGGTATGTGGCACATGATGTGGAGGCTTCTTGCTCTTCTGATGTGTGAGATGATTCTGCTGGCTTGATGCTCGTCACTGATTCTCTTCCTGAAATATTCCTCCTTCTGAGGCTCAGTGAATCCCTGAATCTCTGTCAGACGGTTGATGTATTCGGACGGGATCTGATTGGCTGCTGCTGGTCTGGAGGTGATCCAGATGAGAGCAGAGGGAAGCAGCTCTCCTGTCATGAGCTTTGACATCAACACACCCACTGATGAAGTCTCAGTCACATCAGAAACTTTCTGAGCATCTGAAAACATCAGTGTGATTCTGCTTTCATCCAGACCATCAAAGATGAACACAACTTTACACTCCTCATAAATCTTTGAGTCCAGATCTTGAAGTTCAGGATGAAAGTCCAGCAGAAGTCTGTGAAGACTGTACTGATGATCTCGGATCAAGTTCAGCTCTCGAAATGGAAGCACAAACATGAAATCTACATCCTGATTGGCTTTTCCCTCGGCCCAGTCCAGAATGAACTTCTGCACAGAGACGGTTTTTCCGATTCCAGCGATGCCTTTAGTAAGAACAATCTTGATTTGGTGTTTCTCCTCACATCCTGGTTCAGGTGAGGCTTTAAAGATGTCATTGCAGTCGATTGGAGTGTCTTGTGAGTGTTGTGTTCTGGCTGTTTTCTCCATCTGGAAAACCTCATGTTGTTCATTCACTCCTTCACTCTCTCCCTCTATGATGTAGAGCTGTGTGTAGATCCTGTTCAGGAGGGTTTCATTCTCCTGGAGGTTCAGTCCCTCAAATAATCTCTCATACTTGTTCTTCATGCTGGTTTTGAGCTGCTCTTTGACTCTCTGGAGTTCATCATCTACTGCTTGAGGAGAATCCTGGTCTCCAGTCTGATCATCTCTGATTGGAGACAAAATACAAACATAAAAACATGTGCATCAATTTAAGAGAGAAGTGTCAGTTTAACAGACTCCTGTTATATTCCACATATTTACACTAAACTTTAACATATTTTCTGGAATTTAAGTCACATTTTCTCTCATCTGAAATGTGCTGCATCTTATATTTGTCTGTTTTGGACTCTTATGTAGAAGTTTTGGTCTCTTAGATTCCTGTCCTAGTTTTGTCTTGATTATTTGAGCTTTAAAAGACACTTAATATTCAGAAATATTATTGATATGACGCACTGAAACTATCAGATGAGAACAAAACATGAACTGAATAATGACACGACTGTCTTCTGTAGAGCTGCTTTATAGCTGGAATATTAATATATGATGCACAGATTTAACATCTGCATATTTTCCCTCTCAGTAATGTAATTTTTCACCCGTTGTGACTCACAGTCAGTTGTGATTTCTGCTCAGACTTGTACATATTTGAACATTTCTTCATATTTATCTATACAAGTAAACACTGACATTGTACATGTATTTTCTTATAAATAAGTGTCTCAATCTGGGCTGCGTTCCAGTTCGTTTTTTAAATGCCCTTCCCTCGCTAACTTCCCTCGGTCTCGTTGACTCGGATGTACGTCATTGCTTACGTTGCACAAGTGCCCACTTCTGGCAGAACCTTTGCAATGGGCTGAACTGGAACGTCCTGAGCCCTTGATCACGCAATGGAGCGGATTTATTATTTATTTTTCCCCCTGTTTAATGCAGTATTCTAGATGTATGTGTGTGTTTTAAATGTTTAAAAAATAATTAATATATCATAGAGTTGTTTGTGGTGGGGTAAATTAAACACGATATGCGGTGACGTCATAATCGTGTTGCATTGTGGGTTATGGAGCTGCCTGAAGTGTACATGTGAAGTAGACTCCATATAAACTTCACGAAGTGGAACGCACTTCAAAATGGCGGCAGGGATTCCCCCGAGGGGACGTGTTTAGGGGAGTTTGCGAGTGCGTGTCTAAAACTGGAGTGGAACGCAGCCCTAGTTTCACTACAGCAGAAACTCACTAAATAATGCTGATAATCACCTGGGGTCAGAGGTCACTGCTCCATCACTGAATTCAGGAGGAACTATGGATCGACTGCTCTTCAGAGACACACAGCTGGGATCTGGAGATGAAGATTTCTTCCTCTTCCTGAAGATACTGAGATATAATAATTATATCTATAATTAACGTAATATAATTAATTAAAATGCTGTTGTATAAGTGGGCAATTCCAGCGTTATGGACGAGACATTTGGATTCAAAACTTGAAATATAAACCCTCAAAGAATGCATTTAATAGCAACATATTGAACTGTCTATTTGTATATTCATAATCCCTTACTAAAGGAGCCCAGACATTAGAAAAATGTCAGTCTATACAACTGTTTTATATTTTAGATGAGGGAAATATACAGCGTTACGGACGTGACAAAAAAAGTCACTAAGTTTTGGGTGACAACATATTTTTAGGAATTCTGTGAATTACACTGCACAAACCAAAAGTAATACTGCCCACCGAATGAAGAAGGGTTGGCTCTCCACAGAGCATAAAATAATAATTTTATTTCATTTTTCGTGTTCGCATTAATGAGGAAAAAACGTTACAGACGTGACCGGTCTGAAAGCGGCAAAAAAGACTGCTTTAAAACTGCTTTAAAACTTTCACAGAGACCTCAAGCAGGCATTTAAACCACCAAATATTGAAATCTGGGATACCAGTATGGTAAGACTCCACAATTTATCAACTTTTTACTAAACTTTATACAACGTTATACTCTGTATTGCAAAAGGTTATTGATTAGACCTATTTCTCATGTTGACAAGCGTGTGCGTTGTTCAAGAATCAATTTAGAGACCATGATTTTCCTTCTTACAGAACTGCTTGCTAAAGTACATTGACAAATATTAATGTTTATCATAAAGCAGTTTAAAATCGCATGTTTTCCCCAGAGTCAGGTGAACCGACTGACGTAGCCTACACTATTGCCAATCGCAATCGCAATCATGTCAGTTTTATGTTTTGTGTATGAATGACCACACGGTTTTCGGCTAGTTTTCACTGTTTAAAGCAGAGTCTTGAGTCAAAATGATCAAACTTTATTTCAAGTCAAAATTATTGCAATCTTATAATTTTTATTTTGTCAGCTTGATCGCGCGGATTGTGATCAATAGGCGAGGCTATTCATTTTTTAACCAACAGGTAAAAACGCGACATCCCAATTCCCGAGGGAAGTGTCCTATGAGACACAATGCTCTTGTACTGTATCATATAGGCCTACCTTTTGATGTTCATATTTCGTTCTGTAAAGGCGGGCGTACACGGTGCGAATTCTGATGGTCGGAAGAATGTATGTCCACGCACACGTCACGAGTGAGTTTATCTGAAAATCGTACGGACGAGGTGATATATGACACGATTTTTCAACCTGCCGATTTCCGAAGCAATTGCACAAAGTTCAGTGTGTGTGTGTGTGTGTGTGTGTGTGTATGCGAACGGAGAGCGAGCTCAAATCAGAATAGCCTACCCTTTGACATGCTGGATAGAAAATAGGCCTATGTGAAATAAGTTTTTTTTTTTCCCCTCATCGACTATAGTTGTTCAAGCCATTATTTGACTAATCACATTCAATTTCTTAAATACTGGAGAGAATATTATAATTAGCATTTATATAGCACTCAAGCACATGCATAAAGCTTGCCAAAGAACCGGCAAAAGAAATTAATATGAATGTGACAACAACAAAAAAAAAAACAGCAAGGAAACAATTTAATTGTTTTTTAATAATCTAATGTTTTCTAAATCAGTGTCGGCTGCAAAGATGAAGCTGACATTGTTGTCAAGATGAAGATGACATTGATGAAGTTGACATTGCTAACTCTCATCATCTTCGCAGTGGATGTGCCTAGAGAATGCACATTTCATTCAGATTACATCATCAGAGAGTAGCCCATTTCTTTTAGTTTTGAATTTTTTCGGTTAAAAAGACATTTCAAGCTTTCTGTAGATATATTTCTCATGTCTTATGAGTTTCAGTTCATTTAGCCTATAAGACCCGCTCCAGTTCAGGCGCCAGTGATCGCGCCTGCGCATCCATGAATATATGTGCTTCTTATTTATTAAATCCAGGCAATTGGTTGATGAAACATTGATTAAAATTAAGATACAATTTTTACAAAACAAATTTCACTGTAAAGAAAGGCTTTCTACAAAACAAAACTTAATGAAGTGGTCAAAATCATGTCTGACCCACTCCATGTCTCCAGATGTATTGTGCATCTTCTGTCTTACTCATGCTACAGTTATCAAGGTTGAAAAATAAATTATGCTTGATACGTCTCGACCCATGATCCACTCTTGATCACGACATGAAACTTCTCTGTACTACTGTACAAAACATGTTGGTAGCCATTAAAGAAAACATATTTAGTTTCATATTTATGTTTATATATGCCTATTATAATGTTATTTATTTTTTAATTTCATCTATTTGATTATGAAAAGTGAACAGCATGAGACATCATATGATGCGCAATACATCTGGAGACATGTAGTGGATCAGACATGATTTTGACCACTTCAATTAGTTGTTTTTTTGTTTTGTTTAGTTTCTTTTAAGCCTTTCTTTAAAGTGAATTTCATTTTGTAAAAAATGTATCTTAATTTTAATCAATGTTTCATCAACCAATTGCCTGGATTTAATAAATAAGAAACAAATATATTCATGGATGCGCCGGCGCAATCACTTGCGCGTGAACTGGAGCGCGTCTTATAGGCTAAATTAACTGAAACTCAGCGGCTGCTTGCCTCACAGACACGAGAAACATATCTACAGAAAGCTTGAAATGTCTTTTTAAACGAAATAATTCAAAACGAAAAGAAATGTGCTACTCTCTGATGATGTAATCCGAATGAAAAGTGCAATCTGCACATCCTGCGAAGATGATGAGAGTCAGCAATATATCAAGTTCATCTTTGCAGCCGACACTGATTTAGAAAATATTAGATTATTAAAAACAATTAAAATGTCTCCTTGCTGTTTTTTGTCAAATTCATAATCGTTTCTTTTGCCGATTCTTTATGACAAGCTTTATGCGTGCGCTTGAGTGCTATATAGATGCTAATTTATTCTCTCCAGTATTTAAGAAATTGAATGTGAATAATCAACTAATCAATGTGATTAGTCAACTAATGGCTTGAAAAACTAGTCAATGAGAAAAAAAACATTTCACGTAGGCCTATTTTCTATCCAGCATGTCACAAAGGTATTCTGATTTGAGCTTGCGCTCCGCTCGCATGCTCACACACACACACACACACACTGAACTTTGTGCGATTGCTTCGGAAATCGGCAGGTCGAAAAACCGTGTCGTATATCACCTCGTCCGTACGATTTTCAGATAAACTCACTCGTGTGCGTGGACATACGATCTTCCGACCATCAGAATTCGCACCGTGTACGCCCGCCTTAACTGGCAAGAGGAAGAGAAGATCCGCCACTTACAGGCGCTGCAGAAGCTAATCTGTCACGCGCCGCAGGCTATTAAAGAGCGACATCTATCGTTTAAATTTTGTTATAAAATCGACTGAATTAGTTAAACCTTTTTCATATTAAAACTAACAAAGCACAAAGAGTATTTTGCGATTATTGGATATGTTCTGATATGGTAAACCTGAAACAGATGATAGCAATATAAAGAAGCAAAGTCATAGGATTTAATATGAAGCGTCCGTAACGCTTATTATGGTTGTTCAGAGCAACGCAGTGAAATGAATTGTTGATCCTAATATGCATAAACATAATTTAGCTTTGCATATAAAGTTTCAAGTTATTTGCATTTATAATTGTTATGTGACATAAACTTAATCTTTAAAACATTACGGACGTGACAGAGCACTGAAGCGTCCTGACCTCTTTATTCCAGCCCTTATAAATTCATCAGGCAGTGCTGTTATGACTAAATGAGTGTATTTATTTATCAGGCATGTCTCCATCTTTCTACACAATGCTTACTGTTAAAGTAAAGTTTAAAAAAGGGGGTCTTTGGTCCCTTTTTTGAAAGCATGAAATATGGTTGGTTGAAAATGTAATTTAGGCATTGTTGCTTACCACATATATTGTGGATAAACAAGGCAATTTTCTTAAAATTTCTGTTAGAGCAAATTAATACAGTATATTACAGACCTAAATGACAATTTAAAAAGGGTTTTGTTCTTTTGGTTAAAACTTTTTTTCATGGTAAAGATGACATTTGCGTGGAATTGCCAAAGTCAGTCTATTGTGTCCAGAACAGGACAGTGTCTCACCTGGGGTCAGAGGTCACTGCTCCATCACTGAATTTAAGAGGGTGTTCCATGGATTGATTGCTCTTCAGAGACACACAGCTGGGATCTGGAGATAAAGATCTCTTCCTCTTCCTGAAGATGCAGATATATATATATATATATATATATATATATATATATATATATATATATATATATATATATAATAATTAATATACATCTTTACACTGTAATTAACATAATATAATTAATTCAAATGCTGTTGTATAAGTCAGTCTATTGTCTCCAGTACAGGACAGTGTCTCACCTGGGGTCAGAGGTCACTGCTCCATCACTGAATTTAAGAGGGTGTTCCATGGATTGATTGCTCTTCAGAGACACACAGCTGGGATCTGGAGATAAAGATCTCTTCCTCTTCCTGAAGATGCAGATATATATATATATATATATATATATATATATATATATATATATATATATATATATATATATAATAATTAATATACATCTTTACACTGTAATTAACATAATATAATTAATTCAAATGCTGTTGTATAAGTCAGTCTATTGTCTCCAGAACAGGACAGTGTCTCACCTGGGGTCAGAGGTCACTGCTCCATCACTGAATTTAAGAGGGTGTTCCATGGATTGATTGCTCTTCAGAGACACACAGCTGGGATCTGGAGATAAAGATCTCTTCCTCCTCCTGAACATACTGAGATATAATAATAATTCATATAATCTTTACACTGTAATTATCATAATCTCATTAATTAAAATGCTGTTGTATAAGTCAGTCTATTCGGTTGTTAAGTCTGACGTCACGCGGCAGCGCTTCCGGGTCCTAACGCTCTATCTCATACCTGAAGAAAACAAATGGTGCTAATATACACACACGATGTGGTGTAATACTACAAAAAAAATATAATCATAACCTTTATCTCCACACCAAAATTCCAGATGGCCAGACAATGATTCATCTTTTATAAATCGTTAAAATATTAATGTCTGTGACGCTGTGAGCACGGAGACTGTTGTGTACACTAAGTATTTAAAATGTCTGACTTTTTAAAATGATTGATGTTTAATATGAATAAATAGCGCTCATAAACGGCCTTCGACGGTATTCTCAAGTGAAATGAGTCGAGGCTTGGACCTAGAAACGGTGTACCTTACGTCACGACTTAACAAGTGGATTGTCTCCAGAACAGGACAGTGTCTCACCTGGGGTCAGAGGTCACTGCTCCATCACTGAATTTAAGAGGGTGTTCCATGGATTGATCGCTCTTCAGAGACACACAGCTGGGATCTGGAGATGAAGATCTCTTCCTCTTCCTCTTCCTCGTCTCAGAGTCTGACATCTTCCCTGTATATGGAAACACTGGGAACATTACATTAATATTACACTGATGCATTTAGCAGATGCTTTAATCACAAGTAATTTACAGTGTGTTCATTTCAGCACATATCCCAGTGAACAACATGTGCTCTAAGAGTGTCTTATACTAAGTTATGAAAACATTATTTCTAAATATTCTCTGAACGATCAAAATGTGTCTTAGTTAGGTGAACACTAAAGGAATATTTCATTTGATCATTCTGGAAACATTAAGGGAACGTTACTTTTGAATGTTTTCTGAATGTCCTGATAAAGTAGAAGTTAAAAAGAGACATTCATCTCACATTTGACACTAACAGATAACTTTCATTATCATTATCTATATAAGTAAACACTGACATTGTACATTGATTTTCTTATAAATAAACGTCTCAATCTAGTTTTACTACAGCAGGAAACTCACTAAATAATGCTGATAATCACCTGGGGTCAGAGGTCACTGCTCCATCACTGAATTCACGATGAACTCTGGATTGATCGCTCTTCAGAGACACACAGCTGGGATCTGGAGATGAAGATCTCTTCCTGAAGACACTGAGATATAATAATAATTCATATACATTTTTTTCCCAAGACCTGCCAACCTTGGAAAAAAATTGAGTACCAGTGTGACGGGACGTGGGGTTATATATATATTTATATAATATATGTATATATATATATATATATATATATATATATATATATATATATATATATATATATATATATATATATATAAAATTTATTTATTTTTTACATTTTTGAGAATACAATACACAAAGCACACACACACCCATCTTCATCAATTTAATTTTGGCCGTTAAAGTTTTTTTTTAATTTGACAATTAAAAATTTTACCACACCTGCTCAAAAGCATTTTTTAATTCATAATTAATATTGCATTGCATAATGTCTGTTTACAAACTGACAACAACAAGTTCAATCGCATTCATATTTAATATGAACTAATAAATTTTGTTTGCAATTTCAAGTAGCCTAGGCTATATTTACATACAACTAACCGGACAGTCGAGTGTTTTATACAGCTTTTGTAATGAAAACTAGTCTAAAATTAAGAAACCCTTAGAAAACAGTAAACATTGAGTTTACATGTGATTCATTTAAAATAATTACTCCAATATCCAAATATGATACTAAATCCCACAGAAAAAAAGGGTTTCTATTTGTAACGTGCTGCTGTCTTTGAAGGCAAACATTCGCTGATTAAAGGTTAGCCAATATAAACATATTTATAGAAAACAGCTGACAGTGAATAGAAAGGACCAATAAGAGCAAAACGAATCGAGTATTCAAGAACAGAAGTTAGTTCGACATATAACGAGGGATGTTAACTAAAGCGACCGTCATTTACCGAATATTAAATACACGGGTGGATAATTAAAAATGTTTTCTTACAAAAAATAACACAAGCAAGAACAAATTTTAAGAAACCTTTCATTTTACAATGATCTTCCCTCTCTCTGTGCGCGTGCGTTTGTGTGTATGAGAGAGAGAGAGAGAGAGAGAGAGAGAGAGAGCTCGCGCAGCACTGAGACAACGGTACTTTAGTAACTAATGTGCTAGTTTCATACAAAATGAGTAGGCTATGTGTTGTGGAAATTTTAATTTTTCATATGCTTTTTACCTGTATTCTTGTGAAATATGATGCTTATGGAACATGATATGATGTTGGCTGAAGTGGTAATGTTTAACATAGTGTTAACATAGATGTTAGAAGTAGAAAGAGCGAGATATGGTATGGGGAAATGCAAGATGTATGTTAAAAACATGTCTGTGCTAACAATGTGTGGAAAGTTACAGCCGCTAAGAGATGTTCCTAATATGGTAAAAGGACAGAAGCTTCGGCCTTGGAGGTTAGAGATATAAAAGTGAGGGGAAGCTTTCGTTCTTGGTCTTACACTCTGCAGCTACTTGTGTTTCTGAATGACTGTCTGACCTTTCTTGCAAGAAATAAAAGCTTTAAAGACAATTAGACGTGTTTGTCTCTTATGCAGTAGAGTCGGAGTTGATTTTTTGCCACAACAATGTGTGACATAATTAGGTACTTTAGTTAATATATTAACACAATAACGCAACACATGTAGGCTATTCGTTTCTCAACACTGAGAATAAATAAATAAACGCCTGTTTCTCCAGACTCGCGCTTGTCAGTCAGTCACACATCACAACAGTTTCATAATCACTAAGCCATAAAGCGATTTCAATTTTATTTAGATTTGTTCAACATTACTTGAGCATTTTATACCCGTTGTCGTGATGTTACTTTGAGAAAGATATCAATGTTTTGTGATGATTTCAAGGAGGTTTTTTGGCACAATGTTTCTGAATGTTTTGTAATAGCTTTGTTTGAAATGTTCAATGCTGGTTTAATCCTACATGAATGAAACTGAACCTCCTGCATCAGATAAACTACAGTAAAATCATGTTCTTTATGTGTGTGGATCATCTCTCGCACAGTTTTAAACATCTCCAGTTTTTTACACAGTTTTATAACTTAAATAGCTAAAGAAAAACACTACTGCTAATTAATTAATAATTAATAATAGTTCATAGGATCAGAGCTGTTATTGCTGAAGAACATTTAATCAATATTTTTAGGCTGCAGTGATGCGATTATCGTTATCTTTATCACCACACATTATTTTATCTTCTCTTCAAAGTACAAGTTACATCACCTAAATATAACTTCAGTGGAAATATCTTTACGGTTTTGATAAAATTTTTATAAAGATTAGAAAAGTGAAGTCATGACGCAGATAGGCCTAACTTATGTAGCTTAATTTTCGACGCCATTTTATGGGCGTCAGTGTTTGTTGTTGTCAGTGAACAAGAGTGTGTCACGATCATATAAACACACAGAACAACATCATATAACAACATGACACGATATTAAATAAAGCTGAACTTACCGTCAAACTCACTGATGTGAAGTTCAGCACCGACACTTCAAGCTCGAGTCAACACGAAACAGAAACTTTCTTCTTCTTCTTCTTCTTGTTGATTTTATGGCGGTTGGCATACAACTTCAAGGTGCATTACCGCCACCTGCTGGTTAGGAGTGTGGACCAAGAACGCAAGGACCTTTACCTATCAACTTCTAAACACCTATAATCTTTTATCTAAATCAGTCATTTTTAAATTTAGTAATAAAAAATCAATACACTCCTCATGTGAGTTCCTTTGCAATACATTTGTCAAATTAAACTTCATCTTAATTCTTTTTAAATTAAAAATCAATTCTCTCCTTTACCAACAATTCTTTGGATGTTATAAAGCCATCTTCCTGTTCTTTCATCCTCCCATTGTTTCTGCCATCTATTTTTCACATGTTGTTTGATTAAAAACTTCATCTCAGCCTTACTATTATTTACTTTCATGTCTATATCTGATTTTCCTGTGGCTTCCTTAGCACATTCATCTGCCAATTCATTCCCCTTTGCTCCTATATGAGCAGGTACCCAACAGAAAGATACTTCTAAACCCATCATCTGAATCCTGTATAATGTTTGAAGGATCTCGATCAATACGTCAGATCTGCTCTCAGATTGACCACTTTCTAGTGTCATTAATGATGAACTTGAGTCAGAACATATAAGTGTCCTCAATGGTCTACTTTCTTCAACCCACTGTAGTGCCAATAAAATTGCAATCATTTCTCCAGTGTATACTGATAGATTATCTGAGATTCTTTTGTTAACTTTGACATTAAAATCCTTAACTGTGAATGCCACGCCTACTCTGTTTTCTATATTTTTAGATGCATCTGAATAAATCAAGACATAACTAAAATAATGAGTTTGAATATATGTCTGCACCATTCAAGCATTATAGCCATCCCCCTGCTCCTTGTCCCTCTTCTCTAGCAGTGACATGTCCACTTTGGGCTGTGGTAATAACCACTGGGGAATTACTGCAATGAAATCCACATTTCTTCCACGTTTCTAAATTGCCCCATCATCTGCAAAAAGGGAGAATCCTATTCCTTTCTCAATACTTGAGAATACATCATTAATCATAACAGTAAATAATAAGGGACTAATTATGCTACCTTGTGGTGTACTGTTCTCTACAATCATAGTCCTAGAACAGTTTTGCCCAACTTTGACTTGAATAGTTATGCCAAATAGAAAATCTTTAATCCATCTTAACATTTTTCCATTAACTCCTGCTTTTCTTAACTTAATTATCAGACCTTCTCTCCACATCATATCATAAGCTTTCTCAATGTCTAAAAATATAGCCACTACACTTTCTCTATTAATCTGCGCTCTCCTTAATTCATACTCTAAACATACTGTAGAATCCATTGTACTTCTTCCCTTCCTAAATCCACTTTGATCATTTAAAATATACCCTTTTGTTTCCAAGTAATATGTTAATCTTTTATTAATCATTTTCTCCATAACCTTACAAATATGAGAAGTCAAAGCGATTGGTCTATAATCATTTGGACTGTTTCCTTCCTTCCCTGCTTTACGTATCGGTACTATTATAGCCTCTTTGCATTTGCTAGGTAATTTCCCACTCTCCCACACCCTGTTATATAATTCCAGAAGCAGTGCCGGCCCTAGCCTCTTTGGCACCCTAGGCAAGATTTTTTTTTGGCGCCCCCTTATATTGCGATTTATCCAAAGGGGCGAATCTACAAAATTATTTATAGGGTGGCAAAGGGGTGGCAACACCAAAGCAAGCGCTCATGTATAGTTTTTGGAGATTTATAGCCTTACATACACAACTGTGTTCACAAACATTGCATTTAGCAGAAAGTATCTATATACTGTATGAAATTAATAAATAACAAAATTTCAATATCCATCATGGCACCAAGTAAACACTATATGAAAAACTTCTAAATGAGTCTGAACTTGTATCACTAAAGGAGATGAGCAGTTTTATCAATATTACACAGGCTACTTCAATGGTATAAATCACATTTTAGTGCAAGTTAAAGAGCAACAAAACAGTTTTTAAGTTTCTATTATTAACAGAGGTGGGAATGTCACCCAGAACACCCTATCAACCACATACTCTAGCAACACATCAGCAACTGCATAGCAAGAGCCTAGCAACCACCCAGAATCTCCTAGCAACCACCTAGCAACACTTTAGCAATCACCCAGAACATCTATATTCTGGACTAACTGACCAAAGTTCTTACATTTTTTAAACAAGACTTGAAGTTGGGTTTATGACAAGCCAACATAAATTTGTCCTTCAAACTTTTCAGTCTCTATTGTTTTTCTTGATTGCTAATGCACAATTCATGAAACAATTCAACATTTTCTCACAACTAAACACAATATCAAAACTATACACCAACTTGCACAAACCTCAAACGTCCAGGTCAAAATAAAATGTTCTAGTCAAAAACTTATTCTTGTGTGACAAAATCAAACTTTGGTATCAGATGACACACAAAACATAACAAATACACAGACTACTGCACTGCCCAGTGAACACTAGAGAGATCAATTCATGTAACACAGTAACAAAAATACCTCTTTCATTGTACTATTATAAATTGATCTTGCAGTAGATGAAAAGCATGAGATAAATAAGTATGAACTTGGTATGCACCAAAATACAGTATACTGTCAATTGCAGTAAAAGTAAATTAAGCATCCTATGCACATTTGGCTAAATTTCATTACAGTACAGTACTATAGCTGTGACAATCACAACATTGAGGGTGTACAACGTGACATTTCCCTCATCTAAAGTAGCCTACTGGTACTGTGTAAGTTTAAAACCCCTGTAAATTATTCATTCAGCTCTCTCAGATTTTGACTGGTGTGTGTCATCAGTTTTGCTACCTAATGTTGTCATTGTTAAACGTTTTGATCGGTATCTCCGTATTGATTTCATGTTATTGGTTCGTCGGATGACAAAAATACCTTTATGCATGATGAAAGTGGAGCGGGCGGTCGCTGAATCAGCTCGTCAAAAAATTACGAAAATAAATCTGACATATTCGGATGGGACATTTCTCACAGGACTTCTGAGTTAGCCGGGAAGCAGTAATTTTCCGATTCACGTACAAATATGGGAAACAAATCGTAAGTGAACTTGGCTGCGCTGTGTTTTTGACTCTCAAAGAACCGGTTCATAAGAGTCATTTGTTAATGAAGCACACTGGGCGCGCTGCGTGCAACCATCATGCACAGTTTATTGAAAGACGTGTTTTCTTGCCATCACTTTGTGTTACGCATTTTTTTTAGACATCATATTGATGTGCCGCACCTGAAAAGCAGTACTTGAAACACTACTTAGGCTACATATTTTATTCTGTGATAATTTTGGGGTGGCAAAGCTTTTTCTTAGGGTGGCAGATGCCACCCCGTGCCACCCCGGTAGATCCGCCCCTGTCCACGCATCCGGCCTCTTTGGCGCCCCCTAGCGAGATTGCGCCCTTAGCATTTGCCTATACTGCCTATATAACAGGCCGGCTCTGGGTTCAAAACACAAATTTACTGTGAAATACCATTGAAACATAACTATAGATCACCAACACACAAGCAACCGATAGTTTCACTGTGTCATTGTTTGTACAATCATTAAATACTGTAGAACAAAATAGATGATACAGGTTTCATTATGGTATTACATGTACAGTAAATACATCTCTGTAAAAGTACTGCAGTAGTAGAGAGAAATACTACAGACACAGTGGAATCATTGAACAAAGTTTGTAATATATTGATGTAAAACACTACAGAACAATCACAACATAGCTTTATTTGAATCAAAGCAAAAATAATTAGCTATGAAATAGAAAAGAAAAGACAGTGCTGTAAAACATCAAATGCAGTGTTCCTCAACTTGCTTGTACTGTAAGAAACAAAACAGGAGTGCACTGCAAAACATGCTGTTCTTACTTAGAGTTTGTGTCTTGTTTCTAGTCAAAATATCTTAAAGTTCTTAAATCAAGAAGCATTTTCTTGACAAGTAAAAATTATTTTCTTGTTTTCAGGAAAAATAAGTCAAAATTAAGTAAGTTTTTTTCTGAAAACAAGAAAATAATTTTTATTTGTCAAGAAAATGCTTCTTGATTTAAGAACTTTAAGATATTTTGACTAGAAACAAGACAAAAACTCTGTTAGAACAGCATTTTTTGCAGTGTGAGAAGGTGGTACAGTATTTGGGGCCATAGACACAGTGTCTGATGAAGCATTATGATAAAATATTGGGCTACATCCATGGATATTGTAGTCTAATTGGTTCATGCTCCACGCTAATTGGTGACAATGAATCTCATTAACCTGAAACTTTCATGATTTACAGTAAACATGGAAGATTTTTTGTCTGTTTCCATGCAACTATGCATTAAGAGTAATGCAACAGTTACTTATCATTTTGAGCAGTTGTATCAGTTGATAGTTAGATCATTGTAAGGAAATGAACAGACACTCATTTGAAATGTAATGTGTGAATTGCCTTTTGAAATAGTAGTAATTTGATGTTAAGTTGTGTCATATTGAACAAGTGATTTTTGTTGAATGAACAAATGATCTAAGTTTTATGTGTATTGTATCCAAGCAATTGAGAAAAGGGTTAGAGTTTTGAAAAAAAAGTCATGGTACACCCTGCGTTGTGAACCAAATGTTCAAACCAAAAGGATGGTAATAGCAGTAAATTGAACCAGTGGGGACATTTGGTTCACAACACAGGGTTCACCATGACCCCACACACTCACTCTGACAATTGTGGTCATCGTCTAATATAAAGTAAAAAGAATTCATTACATTTAGTTATCCATATCGGAAAATGCAAACAAGGTCTATAGCAACTATGCCTACAGAATCAATATCTATAGATATCTATAGGTGTACCAAATGATTGATTGATTAACCATTAAGTCCAGTTGGATTAAATAATAGATAAATGTATTAAACTGAATGAGAAGAGATGCAAATCACAAGTTTGATAGTAAAAGCATTATGAAAGGCAGTTACTGTGAATGAAACATTTGTATAGATGAAACACTTATTTTGTGTTGTGAAAAAGATACTTTCTGATTTTGTGTATTGTACTAAAACAATTGAAAATATGCTGAAATGTTTGAAAAAAACACACTTTTGATGATCTGTTGTCAGATTAGTACTAAGAGTTTTGAAAATATACACCTTACTTGTGAAAATAGTACCAAAGCAAATAAAAAAAACTGTAAAGGCCTTTGAGTTTCACCTCAAATCTACTGCTGACATCTAGTGGACAAAGATGGAAACTGCACTCAATATTCTGTGTTATTATAAATATAAAACACAATCTGATACATATTTATTTACAATGCCTTAATTTCTATTTTAAACTAGAGACATTCTTTCAGTTTAATTCACAGAGTGTCATTCAGTTATCAACTCAAATAATAATGAGATTTTACATTTTGTGTCAAATGACAGAACTTACAGCAAACTTATGCTGTAATGTATACTGTAATGTTTTAAAGAGTAGATATTCAGTGTTCAGTAAGTATTGATCTGATGTTGTTCTGATCAGCTTCAGTTCTCATTAAAGTCTCTAATGAGCTGCTGATGTCAATCAGTGTTACAGTTTTTTCAGTTTCTAACAAGCATTGTTCAATACTGAAACCACATTTTCAAAACTCTTCACACAGTCAGAGAAACAGAAGCCAATGCAGACCAAACTGTGAACCATTTCTCATTGCTTTCAGACAAAATGCATTCAGTGACCACACTTTTCAACATTCAGGAGCTCTTTTCCCATTCGTACTCCACAACATGCAAAATACTATGTATTTTCAGCACATTTCCTAATGCTAACACACTGCATTCAAAATGATTAAAAACACATTCAAAACAGAATGATGGCAAATTCCAAGCATTTATGCAGTAATTATTTTAAAATATTCTCAATTTTATTGCCAAAAATTTAAAAAATAATCATATTTTTGATTATTGATGTGATGTTGATGAGAACTTGTGGGCAAATGCAAGAGAGAGAATGCAGACTAGAACATCACTGTAATTTACTGTAATGAACAACTACACATGTTGTTACAGTAATGTGTAGAGTGTATTTTATTTATTCTTTTATTATCATCATTTCAGCCCTGGAGTTTTTTCCCTCTTTTTTCATCTTTTGGTTATTACAGTTTTTCTCGATCACTAAGACACATTTCTTGAAAGCTGCTCTCCTTTTCTCTAAACTGTGAACACAAAACCCAATTTTCAAGCTACATTCACAAAACCTCAGACTCTGGTGGACAACCCCATGATTGCTGATGGCAGCACATAATGTGACATTGCCTGTACTATAATGTCAAAAAAAGGTAATTACCTGTTCTCTTCTCTAAATCCTCGGATTATGGTGGACACAGTGAATCTACTGATGTTTGGTTGTACCCTTTGTCCAGCCTCCCTCATGCTCATACCATGGACAAGATCATGGTCAATCACAGTAGCTCTGATTTCATCAGATATTACTGTTCTCGGTCTTCGCTGACCACCTCAACCTCATCTCACACGAACTCTTCCTCTCAGATTTCGATCCATTGTAGGGCCTCACAAACCAGTGCTCTCTGAACGGGCTTACTTTATATGTTCCCTCACATCATTAGCCACAAGTGTGATCAATTTTGAGTTGTTGTGTTCAAGTGGTGACATCTGCGCTTTAATTGTGTTTGACTTTTGTCACCTGTGCTCACCATTATACAGCACGGGTGCATCACAATGAAAATGTTGTGTCTAAACAGGTGAAAAGTGCTTATGGTTTTGCCAAAAGAGTGATTGATTCAATCAGTGGGTTCAGGCAACTGAGCATTTGGTTCAGACAATAGGGTTTAGTGTTTTAGCAATTGAGAAAAACTGTATTTTCAAGTACTGTATTCATATAAAAAAATGAAATTTTGATTAATTTCTGATTCATTCATGTTACAAATGCTTTCAATAAAGTGAAATTGTGTTACAGTATTCTATATGAAGAACTGATTTATGTGGAAAATCATTGAAACTTTAAAAAAGAAAAGTTCATCAGTTATGTAATGCTTCCTGTTGTTAGTGTTTTTTTAGTTAGTGTGTTGTGAATGAAATGTGTGTTTTCTGATTGAGTGTTATGTTGGTCTGAGAGAGTTTTGTAGGTGAGATTAACTGTTCATGCTGCTAATGCAGACTGTGTGAAGAGTTTTGAATGTGGTTTCGGTTTTGAACAATGCTTGTTAGCCACTGAAAAAAACTGTAATTAAACTGCAGCAATGGTCTTTCTGGAGAGCAGTGGATTTCTCCAGGTTATTCAGAGTTCTCCTGATGATGGACTCATGATCATTAGCATCAGTTAATGTGAGAGAAACCTTTAGTTACCCTGAGATCCTCTGTGACCTTGTGGACTATTACATGTCTTTTGGAGTGATCTTTGTTGGTCAAACACTCAAGGTTAGCAAGTGTCTTGAATTTCCTCCATTTGTACACAATCTGACTGTGGATTTGTCTTTTCCAGTCTGATGAGCAACATCTCTGAAATCTCCTTTGTCCGTGTCATGATACACTTCCACAAAAACATGTTGTAAAACGTTGGCGAATAAAGCTGCTGTTCAAGAGAACAAAATCGTCACTTCCTGGAAATTGGCACAGAATATTTGTAATAAAAACGGAAGCTGCTGTAATCTGGGAATCCACTGTGGCTCTTTTTTCAGGCAGACAAAACACAAAAAAACGCTGTCATGTTCTCTTGCGTTCAGATGCTGGAGTTTGGGAACACAATCGTGTGAGACGCTTCTGGAGGGAATTAAACTAAACTTTGGTTCAGGCGTTTCAGATCCACCAAACCAACATTTGAGATGCTGTAATGCAGTTGATCCTCTGGTCAGTCCAGTTATCCAATCATATGATCTGATGAGCCAAAGTCACGTGAGGCTTTTGTTGAGCATCAAGGGATTTATTCTGTAAATCTGTCTCCATTGTAGTTTGTAGTTTGTTCCACAGTTTGGCAACACTGGTTATTTTACAGTAGAAAACAAATCAAAAGAGAGAACAACAACACAATCCTGGAGAACACAACAACAGACGCCGCAGTAACAAACTGTCACGATCACCATCTGCCCCTGTCACGCCCAGGACTACATCTCCCACGATCCTCTTTGCCAGTCACATGTTCTCTCCTTGTTAATCACCACACCCAGCTGCAGCTCATTACACGGACTATAAAGGACTCATACACACATCACTTCACCGCTAGGTCTTGTTTTCCCTGTGATACATTTCCAAGCGTTTATATCTTGTCTGCCTGTCTGTTTCCCGTCTACGATCCTGTGCCGCCTGTCCTGACCTTTGCTTTGTATACTGACCTGTGATTGATATCTGCCAGCCCTGACCCTCTGCTTGTTCCTGACTACGATTCTGCCTGTTCCTTGCTGTACCTGTTTGCTGTTATCTGACCCCTGCCTGTACGACCATGCTCACCTTTTAATAAAGCTGCATTTGGATCTTACCTTGAGTCCGCAATCGTTACAGAAGACCTCGCCACACCGAGATCCAGCAGCTTTCGTGAGTGTTCCTGTCTCAGCTAATATGAGTCATTCTGTCCAGTTAATGTGTCTCACGATCGAGGATTATGTCGAGGATTTTATTGGACTGGCACATTTAACAACCTTTGACACAGTATGTCTCATGATATTCTTTCGTGGGGGACTTTCTGATCCACTCAGTTCCCTCATGATCCTGATGGGACTCTAGAACAATATATAGATCTGGCATTACAACTGAGTGGCTCTAGCTTTACTGTGGGTGTTGCGGAGGAACGCGACACCTCGTCTCTTCATGTAATGGCTGCCACGCCAGACAACACACACAAGATGGCTGCTACCACAACAACACCAAGTCAAGTCTCCACTGATCTTCCAGAGCCAAATCACATCTGCGTTGATCGCCCAGAGCAACGTCACGTGTCCGCTGATCGCCCAGAGCAACGTCACGTCTCCGCTGATCGCCCAGAGCAACGCCACGTCTCCGCTGATCGCCCAGAGTCACGTCACGTCACGTCACGTCACGCACCCAAGCCCGGCGGCCGCTTCACTCTCAAGCCAGTCGGCCGCTTCGCACCCAAGCCCGGCGGCCGCTTCGCACTCAAACCAGCCGGCCGCTTCGCACTCAAGCTCGGCCGCTTCGCACTCAAGCTCGGGCGCTTCGCACTCAAGCTCGGGCGCTTCGCACTCAAGTTCGTTCATTGCAACGCTCTCAAGTTCGTCCGTTGCTATGGACTCATGTTCGCCGATTGCAACGCACTCAAGCGTCCTGAGTGCGATGGACAAGATGGCTGCTTTGCCAGTGCCCATGGGCAAGATGGCCGCCCCTTCGGTGTCTGTGGACGAAGGGGTTGTTCCAGCCGTTGAGTGTTCTCCAGAATCCGCTCCAGCCAGTGAATCCGCTCCAAAGCCTGCTCTCCCTGTTATTCCTGTGATGGCCAAGAGGGCTGTTTTCACTTTTTATGTTCTGGCTGTCCTGCGTGCGTGGAGGATGCACTTGAGCGCAATTGACTTTGAAACTGTATGCCAGCCCGAGCTCGCTGCCGTCCCAGAGCTGCCCGCTCTCCCTGATGCGGCCACGGAGGCCGTCACCGAGCTGCCCGCTCTCCCTGATACGTCTGCCCTGCTGCCGGCGCCACCCGAACTCCTTGCCCACGAGCCCGCTACGGACCCCGCTGAAATCCCCAAGAAGAGCCCACTATGGCCATTAATGGATTCTGACCCGCCGTGGTCATTCACGGACTCTGTCTTGCCGTGGCTGCCTAAGCCACCTAACCTGCCGTGGTTGTCTGAACCACCTGACCTGCTGTGGCTGCTCAAGCCACCTGACATGCCGTGGCTTCCTGACACACCTGACCCGCCGTGGCCGCCCATGGCGCCTGACCTGCCGTGGCACCTGACCCGCCGTGGCCGCCCGTGACTCCTGACCCGCCGTGGCCGCCCGTGGCACCTGACCTGCCATTGTTGCCCTGGAACTTGCATTGGAGACCCTGTTCCCATCTGAGCTCCAATGCACCCACCCCCCCTCCCTATTCGTGCCATTTACGTCGCGAGGACGCGCCTTCTGGAAGGGGGGCGTTATGTCACGATCACCATCTGCCCCTGTCACGCCCTGGACTACATCTCCCACGATCCTCTCTGCCAGTCACATTCTCTCCTCGTTAATCACCACACCCAGCGGCAGCTCATTACACGGACTATATAGGACTCATACACACATCACCTCACCGCTAGGTCTTGTTTTCCCTGTGATACATTTCCAAGCGTTTATATCTTGTCTGCCTGTCTGTTTCCCGTCTACGATCCTGTGCCGCCTGTCCTGACCTTTGCTTTATATACTGACCTGTGATTGATATCTGCCAGCCCTGACCCTCTGCTTGTTCCTGACTACGATTCTGCCTGTTCCTTGCTGTACCTGTTTGCTGTTATCTGACCCCTGCCTGTATGACCACGCTCACCTTTTAATAAAGCTGCATTTGGATCTTACCTTGAGTCCGCAATCGTTACACAAACACTTCTGTGAGAGAGTTATGAGAGTGTAGTTTAACCCTTTAAGTCTCTTAAGGAGTGCTGAGAGTCATCTCTCTAACCCCAGTGTACCGCCCGCCTGCGCCACCTAGCTATGAAATAATTAATAATCATATTTTTCAAAACTCCTGCCTTGATCAACACAAAATAGGTGTGATTTTTATAGCTCTAGTACAGAGTAGAATACAAGTGTAATTGTTTTAGGCTTTGATTAAACTTGAGCACTTTGAGTGTTTCCTTTTGTTTGTCACTCAAAAACAACTCTCAAAATGCCTTCAGGGCTTAAAGGGTTAAAGAGTTCAGAGCTGTTATTATTGAGGAGAAATAGAGCAGCTCTGCTATTGTACTAAACCACTGTTAGTGATGTTGCTGATGCTGAAATAGATGTTGAAATCATCATTTGTGTCAAATCCCAACGGACGCAGTGGATCAACACAGTGTCCATTAATCCTTTGGAAATACTGTCATTTTCAGCTCAGTTTGAACGTTAAACATCTGTTTCTGCACTTTCACTTTTCTCTCTCTCTCTTCTTCACACTATCAGGAGACGACGGGATTTCTTCATTCTGCTGATCTGAATCACATTCATGATCATTCATACTGTCATCAGTTCACATCAGTCATTCACAAACCAGTTCAGGATTAAATGTACTTTTATTCAATCTGATGAACAATTTACAACATGAATATTAAAGCAACTTTATTACTCTGTTTATTCCAGATTCAGAACAGTGTGTGTGTGTCTGATCTAGATGTGTAACTTCTATATGACAATGAAAAACATGAATTAAAAATGAATACAAATGTGATGAAGTGAGATTTGATGAGTGTATGTGAAGATCAGAAAGAGGATTTACAGAGTGTCTCTCGATCCTTTAATATCACACAGAGACACTGAGGAGGAATGATCAACAGTAAATCCAGCACAGAGGGGTTCAGTGAATGTGGTGTTGAGTGTGTGTAAGTGTGTGAGTGTGTGTGTGTCAGATACGCTGTAGAAGGACAGAGAGCCGGCCGACACGTCCACATACACTCCTGCTCTCTTAGAGGATGAACGGACAGCAGGTATAACAGTGTAGTTATTATTGTGCCAGACAGTGAATCCTCTATTAGAGCAGAACAGACTCCAGGATTTGTCATTTAATCCAAACATACAGTCATCAATCCCTCCTTTCCTGCTGATTCCTTCATATGTCACTGATATATCATCTCTTTCTCCACTCCATTCAGCCTCCCAGTAACAGCGTCCAGTCAGTCTCTCTCTACTCAGAACCTGAGAATAATCATCAAATCTCTCTGGATGATCAGGATACGGCTGAGGCTCTTCCACACGCGTCACCTTCCTGTTCCCATCAGACAGAACGAGTCGAGTGTTTGCTGTGTTTGGATCCAGTGTGAGATCACAGGCATCTGAACACAAGAAGAGAGAAACATCAAGAACAACAACAGTGAAGATGTGTGTGTGTGTGTGTGTGTGTGTGTGTGAGACAGAACGTCCTCCAGATTCACAAATGTCCTCACTAATCCAGTGAAAGCTGTTGAACAGAGACTAGAGATTCAGACCTCACTAGCAGTGCCGGTCCTAGACTTCTGGAGCCCTAAACACAACTGTGTGAAAAGCTGTCAGGCCTGAAACAGAGCAGACTAGTGTTGTCAAAAGTACCAAAGCGACACTTAAATGTGAAGCGTAATGATAGCAGGCTTTCTGCAGCAGCGGCTCGGCTCATTACTGCTGACAGACGATCCTGTGTGTGTTTGTGTGTGTGAAGAGCCTCGACGCTTTCTATTTACTGTGTGTTTCTGCAGTGTTGATCACTGTAGCCAATCACAGACATGTTTGTTGATCATGTGAACACAACGGTTTAGTCAGAATCAGCTCAATCCTCCAGAGTTTGTTCAGCGTGAGCTCTGCACTCTTCAATGGTTTCTCTATAACAACAGTGTGAACATGATGGCAATAAGAGATAGAGACATGTGATGATCGTAACAGCAGTTTTCACTCAGTCAGTGAGTTTGTGCTGCGGCTGAACTTAAGTCAAATCACATTCATTGATTATAAACAAACACATTCAGAATTTGAGTGACAGTTTTATTGTTCATGCTGCAAAGATCACACAGTTTCAGGAGTTACAGCCGTATTGAACTGAATCTGAAACTAATTGACATTGTGATCATAAGCAGAGCGACAGACAGACAAAAACAATCTGATAAGAACTGAAACCATTACAAAATAATCTCCATTCTTCTTGTCATGTTTCTGCTCTGGACAGATATCTTTGATTTGAAGCCATAGGTCTCATCCACACTAATATGTTTTGGTTTGAATCTCATCTTTTTCTCTGTTTTGTCCTTCTGTCCACACTGAGATGGTGTTTCTGTCCTGTGAAAACTGAGCTTTCTGAAGACGCTCTCACGAGTGGATCATTTTGATAAAGCTGTGTTCGTGTTGTAGTGTGACTGTGAAAACTGAGGTATTTGAGACACTGATGCATGTTTAGTCATGTGACGCGTACTGTACCGACAGATATCTGTGTTTACACCGGTATTGTGCCTGTTATGAGCTGTTCACTTTCACACTGTTGCTAAAGATACGTTACTTTGTTCACTCTTCATTTCACAGTCCTGCAAACATGACAGAAAATTCACACACAATCGCTGTCCTGCGGCGAAACATGAGCGCAGTTGAGTTTAAGAGCAAACATATAATGTTGAGAGCGACCAGGACGCTTCAGTGAATGCTGAGATATTCTGATCAATAAAATTATCCTGCCAGAAGAATAGAGTGAAAACTTTATTATGTCTGATCGTCTGTATCATCTCAGTGAGCTTTATTGTTTCAGACATGTGCAGTAAAGTGAATTTAACGTTTCTGATGTTTCAGTGTGAATGAGAAGCTTTTGGAAAACACTTGGAAAACTCTAGTGTGGACGAGAGTGTGGCATTTTTATTGTGTCTGAATTAATAGTCACGTGTCAAGACATGTCATTACCATCACTGCATGATGTCTGAGTCCAAAACAGTAATTCAATAAATATAAATCTCATGTATTAATAGAAAGATATTCCCACATGACTCCTCTAAAGCTGAATGCACAGTTCCCTTTCGATACTTCACTCGTACTGAGTATGGGGAAAAGTCTCCCTTTTTCCCCGTCACTGAAGCCTTTTTCAATAACGCAGTGTAACTGTACCGTCATTGGTTCACTCATGAGAAGTTGTTGAACCAATGACGGCGCGGCATAGCTGCGCGGCCTATGGCGACAAAGCGCGCAAATATTCCTGCCGAAAGGGGCGGGGTTTAGTGCTATATAAGCCGGCGTTTCGCCATAGGATTTCAGTCCTTTCTCCTTCAGCGACGACTACACATCTCTTTGCTGATCTCCGTGCTGAAGCCGAAGAAGCTCGCCGCCTGGAAGAAGCAGCTCTCGCCGCCGTTGAAGAGGCCCCGCAGCGGACCCAGCTGAGCCGCCGGACAACGACAGCGGCGGCGCCCTCGTGGACTGCTGCCCCGAGCGCCGTCTTCTAGACGCCCGCCGTCTCAGCCGTCTCCTGCCGCCATCCAGCGCCCCCTTTGAGAGCGTTTTCCTCGTGGTTCAATACCGCTCTAAGAGCATTTTTCCTAGCGGATTCGTCCGCTCTAAAAGAGCTTCCTCTGCCCTCGCCGCTCTAAAAGAGCCCCCCAATCGCTGTTTTCACGGCGCCGGCGTTGTTTCAGATTCTCCCACCCTGAGCAGCGTCCCTCAGCAGATGCAAGTGACCTTGTCTCATTCGGTGGATCGGATGAAGAGCTGCTAGACGACTCCATGTCTCTCGCGGCTTCCGAAGCAGAATGCTGGGCTGGCGAGTCGAATGACCCCGCCCCCCCGCCTCCACTGGAGCCCATTGAACACGGCTCGGGCATGGACGCCGAACTTTTCCGCGTTCTCTCGAAAGCTGTGGAGGAGCTAGAACTGGATTGGGCTCCGCCGGAAGAGCCGTCACGGAGCCGCCTGGATGAGTGGTTCCTGCCGGGAAGACGCCAGGCCCCTCGCCAACGTGCTGCCCCGTTCTTCGCTGAAGAAAAGGGTTAAGAGCACCTGCCACTCCTGGATGAAGCAGTGGCAGCTCACCTCTGTCCTCCCGCGGCTGTGGGCTGGAAAACAAAGAGGGCCCTTCCTTCAAAGCCCTGCAGGACTACCTCCACTCTGGCTTCGCGAGCCTACGCCTCCGCAGGCCAAGCTGCCTCGGTGCTCCACACCATGGCCATTTTCCAAGTGTTTCAAGCCAAGCTTCTCCGCTCAATGGACGAGTCCGGCTTTGATGCACCCGCCTTCAGGGACCTCCGCAGCGCCACTGACCTAGCCCTGCGAGCCACTAAGGCCACAGCCCAGGCCATTGGAAGGTCCATGGCCAGCCTGGTGGTTTTAGAGTGCCACTTATGGCTCAACTTGACCGAGATCAAAGACGCGGATAAGATGGCCTTTTTAGACACCCCTTCTCACGGCGAACACATTTTTACCTTTTCTAATAAAGGGCAAATTTCCTCTTCCACTCCCCTTGGTGTACAGCCCCCCCTCAGGCGGGCCGTTAGCCGATGTCATTCAACCTCTTGCCACCCGGGTCGAGGCTTGGCGGGCCATCCCCGGGCTGTCGAAGTGGGTTCTAGGGATCGTAAGTCAGGGCTACTCGCTCCAGTTTGCCCGAAGACCCCCACGCTTCGGCGGGGTGCTTCAAACTTCGGTGATTTCGGACGACGCTCACGTTCTCCGAACCGAAGTCTTGGCGCTGCTCAGGAAAGGGGCTATAGAAATAGTCTCTCCTCCAGAGAGCGAGTCGGGCTTTTTACAGCCGTTACTTTCTGGTTCAAGGTGCTGACGCTGAAACAGATCCTCGCACAGATTTGTCACGAGGACTGGTTCTGCTCACTGGATCTGAAAGATGCTTACTTTCACATCCAGATAGCCCCCCACCACAGGCAATTCTTGAGATTCGCCTTCGAGGGTGTGGCTTACCAATACACGGTCCTACCCTTCGGGCTGTCCCTGGCTCCTCGCACTTTTACCAAGTTCATGAATGCGGCTCTTTCCCCACTCAGACAGATGGGAATCCGTGTTCTGAATTATCTCGACGATTGGCTCATTCTGGCCCACTCGCGAGCAGAGCTAGAACTTCACAGATCTGTGCTCCTCAGCCATCTAGAATGCCTGGGACTCAGGGTCAACCTGTCCCAGAGCTCGCTGCTCTCCAGCCAACATATTTCGTTCCTGGAAGCGGTTTTCGACTCTGTCAACATGACGACAGTAGTCTCGCCAGAGCGCGCTCTGGCCATTCAGCAGCTCGCGGCTTCCGTCACAAACAAAGCCTACCTTCCTCTGAAGCTCTTCCAGAGGTTATTAGGGCTGATGGCTTCCGCCTCCCCAGTTCTACAGCTCGGCCTTCTTCGGATGCGGCCTCTGCAGTACTGGCTGAAGTTTCGGGCCCCCCCCCACGCCTGGCGGCATGGCCGCTTCTGTCTCAAGGTCAATCAGGCCTGTCTATCAGCCCTGAAGCCCTGGTTGAACCCCGAGTGGTTTAAGCGTGGCATACCCCTTCAGGCGGCGTTGCGAAGGACGGTGCTCTCGACAGACGCATCCAACTCGGGTTGGGGTGCTCTTTGCAAGGGCAGACCGGCCTTCGGCTCGTGGTCACACGAGGAGAGCCATCTTCATATCAACTGCCTCGAGATGCTGGCAGTGATACATGCCCTTTACTTCTTTCAGGCTCACCTGACGGGACGCCACGTCCTAGTCCAATCGGACAGCATGACGGTGGTGTCGTACATACATCACCAGGGAGGTCTTTCGTCCAGCCGCTTATGCACACTGGCGAAGCGTCTTCTGGAATGGGCTCTACCCTGGTTTCTGTTGCTCAGGGCGACACACATTCCTGGGAAAACCAATCTGGGAGCAGACATGCTGTCTCGGAGCAATGTTCCCTCAGATGAGTGGACGCTCCACCCCCAGACGGTTCATAAGATATGGGAATTCTTCGGGAAGGCAGAGGTCGACCTCTTCGCCTCAGAAGACAATTCTCATTGCCCAACTTATTTCTCGAAGAAGGTCGACGCACTGGCCCACCATTGGCCCAGCACCCTTCTTTACGCATTTCCCCCGATCGCTCTGATTCCTCAGGTTATCAGACGAATCAGGGAAGACAAGCACAGAATCCTCCTGGTGGCCCCGCTCTGAAGGTCCTCAGAGCTGTTCAGGCTCTCCACGAGAGCCCCGTGGCCCATTCCTCTGAGACGGGACCTCCTCTCTCAGGCGAACAGGACAATTTGGCACCCACAGCCAGAACTTTGGGCTCTGCACTTATGGTCCCTCGACGGGAGCCGGTTAACCTCCCCGGGGACGTGTTGAACACCATCTCTCAGGCGAGAGCTCTGTCTACGAGACGTCTCTATGCCCAGAAATGGTCGATCTTTGTTGATTGGTGCTCTGCACGCAACATAGATCCAGCGGAGTGTGACGTATCTCCGATACTGTCCTTTTTCCAAGAGCGTTTGAATTCAGGGCGAGCCCCTTCAACGCTCAAAGTTTACGTAGCAGCCATCGCAGCGTTTCACTCTCCTAACGCTGGCCAGTCGGTGGGGAGAAACGGCCTAGTGGTGCGTTTCTTGAGGGGTGCTACGCGATTGAATCCTCCTCGCCCCCTCACTGTTCCCACCTGGGACCTATCTATGGTCCTTAGGGCTCTCAAAGGACATCCCTTTGAGCCGCTGTGCTCAGCTAAACCTGGCCTGGTCCAGTGGAGTTTCTATCAAAGACATCTGTGAGGCAGCCGGCTGGTCCTCGCCGTCCACCTTTGTCAGATTTTACCAGTTGGACATTCCGACTTTGCAAGCTCGGGTCCTATCGGTGTGATGCAGCGGCCTCTTCGAGCTTTGCTCAAACCGGTTCAGGAGTGATCTCCTCTTGTAGTGTAACTAAGGGTTCGACGGCTTCGGCCTTCTTACTAGTTTCGTGGACCCCTCTAGGCATCCCAAACACGTCCAGTCCTTCCCTGCCGTGGCACGGCGCGGTTGAATTCGTTCCCCATACGCAGTATGAGTGAAGTATCGAAAGGGAACGTACTCGGTTACTAACGTAACCACGGTTCCCTGAGATACGGAACGAGTACTGCGTTACTTACCGTGCCACGAGGCTGCGGCTTCAGGGTCGTCGCTTCAGTCGATATGGCCTGAAATCCTATGGCGAAACACCGGCTTATATAGCACTAAACCCCGCCCCTTTCAGCGGGAATATTTGCGCGCTTTGTCGCCATAGGCCGCGCAGCTATGCCGCGCGCCGTCATTGGTTCAACAACTTCTCATGAGTGAACCAATGACGGTGCAGTTACACTGCGTTATTGAAAAAAGCTTCAGTGACGGGGAAAAGGGGAGACTTTTCCCCATACGCAGTACTTGTTCCGTATCTCAGGGAACCGAGGTTACGTTAGTAACCGAGTACGTTATGTTCACATTATGTAGTGATACATCTTTGAGAGAAAATGAGCCCCTGGTGGTGACCGGCACTGATAACTAGTTAAAAACGCCTCATAAACTGGACAAATCATGTTTCTTTGTAAATCTAGTGTTTGTTTGGGGCATAAAATATATCATTAACCTGATAGAAAAACAATTAAAGTCTATGAGATGAGCTCAGTAATATAGTCAAACAACTGTGTGTGTTTTTAATCTAAACCTCTTTCACCTACTCGATTCATCTTCTCCTACCCTCCTTTGACAATCTAGAACTTAAAATTAGGATTCTGGAGAAATTCCTTACATAAGAAACCTTTCCTAAAGTCTCATCCAAAAAATAACTGATCTCATCTAAAGAGTAAACCTGATCACAACCTGGGAAATATCTGACAGATCTGAAACATCAGATAAACACCATCCTCATCCTCATCCTCATCCTCATTCATTTCATCCTCACCTCATTTTAGTAGTTTTTCTCTAGGCCGACATGAATTTACCTTCCTGACTCTATTCTGATCTTCAGTGCTTTCAGATTCTGTCACTACACAATCCCTGCTTCTCCGGCCCTCCATCCCCACAACATCATTTATTTCAGAGATCTGCACTTCAGCATCTCCTTCAACTAGAGCTGTAGCTAACCATTATTTTGGTAATCCAGTAATCGTTCGATTATTTTAATGATTACTCGAGTAATTCGGGGTTCCAGATATTTAAATACACATAAGTACTAGTGACAATACATTTACAGTTTGTAAAATATACACTGATGTCTATGGAAGCTGCAATAATAATCCTGTCCATTATAATTAGACTATATTCATATCAGACACATATTACATACTGTGAGTATCACCGTGTCCTAACCAGACGCGATGCAATAATATTCATATAGCGATTTGACTGTCCACACTAGACAATGAGAAGCAATAAAATCAATCAAAACCACAGCCAATCAGAGGAGAGTGTGGGCGGGCTCTCATGGCAAGAGCACAGCAGACACAATGAAATGGGCAAGTACATAGTAAAATTCATAAATATTACACCATTTAAACATCATTTAAAGTACAGACGGAGTGACTGATCCAATCTTCGTCATAAAATACACTTGTTTGTTCCAGTGTTAATTTCGTTGACAAATAATTTGTCATAATTTTCTTCAACAACATTTTTTCACAGATGAAAACGAGACACTGACTTAATAAAAATGCGTTTTAAATGACTAAAACTATTTTCGTTAATGAATAAAAACGAGACGTAAATGAAAGAGAGGGACGATTTGGGAAGATATCCAGTCAGGACTGCTGTCTTGTGTGGAAGATGCGCACATTTGAAGTGTAACACGCTGATCTAACCGTGGGAAACGCGGCGCTGTTGCGCCCTCTACAGGCTCGTGCAGCAGCACATCTGACTGCTGCGCAATTAAAGGTGCTATAAGTGATGTCACTCATTTTTAGGCCAAAAAGATTTTTTGTTACATACAGCAAACATCTCCTCACTATCCGCTAGCTGCCTGTCCCCTAAACACACTGTAAAAAAACACGGTCTTTGTAGTCGCCACAAGCTCCGAAAATGGCAGTAAAAACAAACTGGTCTAGCCTGGACCACGAAACATAATAAACATGCTCCAGCCAATAACCGACAAGAATGATTTGCGAAGAAGAACATGCGCGTTCATGACTGTTTCAGGAAGCACGGAGGGGAGGGGGGGGGGGGGGGAGGAGGGAGGGTCTAGCTAGCCTCTATTTTGTTTGACAACACTTCGAACGTCAACAGGAAGTTACTCCACCCAGGATCACTTAGAGCACCTTTAATGAATAGCGCACGTTTATGCCAAGCGATTGCTTATGAGCTAATGTCGATGAATTATGTCAATGTTTACTACACACTGTTTATATGGTAGCATGTTTTAGACGGTTGTAAGAATGCATATTTATCACCCTCATGAGCAGCTACAGTGCAGACTGCAGACATTTCAGAATAAGAGTCACGTGTATTTCAGGATGGTTTATGATTATTACACAATAAACTGTATTTAATTTAATTTCTATTTAATTCAGAGTAAACTACTGTATCTTCTGTCACAGGAAGGTAAGATTAAGAACATTATTTGAAACATTATTCAATATATTTTACTAGTATAAGGGTTATTATAGTTAACTAAACCTAAAACCAAAGAAATCTTCATTACTTGAAATAATCATTAACTGAAATAAAAAAAATAAACATATACAAAAAATATAAACTTATTATTTATATCATCCATTTAATCTGCGGTATTGAAATAACAAACAGAAATAAAAACTTATAGACATTTAAAAGCAAAAACTAAAAGACATAAACACAAAAAATTACTAAAACTTTTAACTAAAATTACAATGAAAGCAGAAAAACTAAAAATGTAATCTAATAAAAAAAAAAAATTAAACGAAAACTATAATAGTACCTCAATGATAAGTGTGTCAATCCCTGAAAAGTCCTGATTTTTGCTCTTTCTGTCTTTTTGCACTTGAACAGTCAAAAACCGTCCGCTTTGGGGAGCAAAGTACAGTTGGGTGAACAAACAGTTTGGGGAATATAGATCTATCAGTGTATTGGATCTGTGTATTGTTAGCGAAATGCTTAATGCATTACAATTTATCCAAATTAGATTTTGGTCCACTAAATTTACTGTAGATTTAGTCGACTAAAACTAGACTAAAACTAAAACAATTTCCGATGACTAAAATATGACTAAAACTAAATGGCATTTTAGTCAAAAGACTATGACTAAAACTAATGGAAGAAATGGAAACCGTTTCTAAAATAGAATATTCACGTGTCGCCATCACGGCTTGTTAGGACAAAAAACTCAGATTAACATGGAAAAGATACCTTTTATCACTTGTTGCGGCGTCTGTCTGGTTAGAACATGGTGTAAGGCAAGCAACTATAAAGTTTACCCTGCTCTTCTCCCAATTCACCGGACACTTACATCCATCCATGTATTTTGAAAGAAGTGGATGAATTCACGTGTTGTAAATCCAACAGATTTATTCTCCTGACCGCGGCGTAAACAAACATGGTGGCGCTCGTCGCACATATAGCTCAACTACTAATGTGATCATTATATACCCCCTTTCCACCAGCACGAACCGGGTGCTAGTTCAGAGCTAGTGCTAGTGCCAGTTCGGAGTTTGTTCAACTGACAAGCCTTCTAAAAACTGGTTTGCCTTTCCACAGGCTAGAGAGCCACCACAGAGCCAGGTCTTACATCACTGTATATGTCTCATATTTCACAGCAAAGCTAGCGCCAAACACAAACACAAACACCCCAGCTAGCAGGGAACGTTCTCAGAACTTTGGCTAACATTCTGTAAAGGTTTTTTAATGTTTTAAAGAAAACATTTGAATGTAATGTTCCAAAAATGTTTTAAGAATGTTTTTAAATTCAGAAAATGTTCCTATAATGTTAAGTGCAAACAAATCTAGAACATTTTCCCTGCAACATTTTGAGGATGTTTTGAGGATGTTGTTGAGGTAACATTATATAATGTTGTCAATAAAACATTCGCACAATGTTTCAATAAAACAAATGAGGAACATTTTCTCAGCAACATTAGGAAAACGCTATAAGAACATCACTGTGGTTTGAGGTGATGAAATGTTCTGTGTAAAATGTTCTTCTAATGTGACGTATTAACCACGATAGAACATTTTACCTGAACATTTTGAGGATGTTTTGAAGATGTTATTGAGGTAACATATTATATAATATTGTAAATATAACATTCGCACAATGTTTCAATAAAACAAAGGAAGAACATTCTCTCAGCAACATTAGGAGAACGCTATAAGAACATGATTGAGGTTTGAGGTGATGAAATGTTCTGTGTAAAATGTTCTTCTAATGTGACGTATTAACAAATCTAGAACATTTCACCTGCAACATTTTGAGGATGTTATTGAGGTAACATATTATATAATGTTGTAAATATAACATTCGCACAATGTTTCAATAAAACACATGAAGAACATTCTCTCAGCAACATTAGGAGAACGCTATAAGAACATGATTGAGGTTTGAGGTGATGAAATGTTCTGTATAAAATGTTCTTCTAATGTGACGTATTAACCACGATAGAACATTTTACCTGCAACATTTTGAGGATGTTTTGAGGATGTTATTGAGGTAACATATTATATAATATTGTAAATATAACATTCGCACAATGTTTCAATAAAACAAAGGAAGAACATTCTCTCAGCAACATTAGGAGAACACTATAAGAACATGATTGAGGTTTGAGGTGATGAAATGTTCTGTGTAAAATGTTCTTCTAATGTGACGTATTAACAAATCTAGAACATTTAACCTGCAACATTTTGAGGATGTTATTGAGGTAACATATTATATAATGTTGTAAATATAACATTTGCACAATGTTTCAATAAAACAAAGGAAGAACATTCTCTCAGCAACATTAGGAGAACGCTATAAGAACATGATTGAGGTTTGAGGTGATGAAATGTTCTGTGTAAAATGTTCTTCTAATGTGACGTATTAACAAATCTAGAACATTTCACCTGCAACATTTTGAGGATGTTATTGAGATAACATATTATATAATGTTGTAAATATAACATTCGCACAATGTTTCAATAAAACAAAGGAAGAACATTCTCTCAGCAACATTAGGAGAACGCTATAAGAACATCATTAATGTTTGAGGTGATGAAATGTTCTGTATAAAATGTTCTTCTAATGTGACGTATTAACCATGATAGAACATTTTACCTGAACATTTTGAGGATGTTTTGAGGATGTTATTGAGGTAACATTATATAATGTTGTCAATATAACATTCGCACAATGTTTCAATAAAACAAAGGAAGAACATTCTCTCAGCAACATTAGGAAAACACTATAAGAACATGATTGAGGTTTGAGGTGATGAAATATTCTGTGTAAAATGTTCTTCTAATGTGACGTATTAACAATTCTAGAACATTTCACCTGCAACATTTTGAGGATGTTATTGAGATAACATATTATATAATATTGTAAATATAACATTCGCACAATGTTTCAATAAAACAAAGGAAGAACATTCTCTCAGCAACATTAGGAGAACGCTATAAGAACATGACTGATGTTTGAGGTGATGAAATGTTCTGTGTAAAATGTTCTTCTAATGTGACGTATTAACAAATCTAGAACATTTCACCTGCAACATTTTGAGGATGTTATTGAGATAACATATTATATAATGTTGTAAATATAACATTCGCACAATGTTTCAATAAAACAAAGGAAGAACATTCTCTCAGCAACATTAGGAGAACGCTATAAGAACATCATTAATGTTTGAGGTGATGAAATGTTCTGTATAAAATGTTCTTCTAATGTGACGTATTAACCATGATAGAACATTTTACCTGAACATTTTGAGGATGTTTTGAGGATGTTATTGAGGTAACATTATATAATGTTGTCAATATAACATTCGCACAATGTTTCAATAAAACAAAGGAAGAACATTCTCTCAGCAACATTAGGAAAACACTATAAGAACATGATTGAGGTTTGAGGTGATGAAATATTCTGTGTAAAATGTTCTTCTAATGTGACGTATTAACAATTCTAGAACATTTCACCTGCAACATTTTGAGGATGTTATTGAGATAACATATTATATAATATTGTAAATATAACATTCGCACAATGTTTCAATAAAACAAAGGAAGAACATTCTCTCAGCAACATTAGGAGAACGCTATAAGAACATGACTGATGTTTGAGGTGATGAAATGTTCTGTGTAAAATGTTCTTCTAATGTGACGTATTAACAAATCTAGAACATTTCACCTGCAACATTTTGAGGATGTTATTGAGGTAACATATTATATAATGTTGTAAATATAACATTCGCACAATGTTTCAATAAAACAAAGGAAGAACATTCTCTCAGCAACATTAGTGATGAAATGTTCTGTATAAAATGTTCTTCTAATGTGACGTATTAACCACGATAGAACATTTTACCTGAACATTTTGAGGATGTTTTGAAGATGTTATTGAGGTAACATATTATATAATATTGTAAATATAACATTCGCACAATGTTTCAATAAAACAAAGGAAGAACATTCTCTCAGCAACATTAGGAGAACGCTATAAGAACATGACTGATGTTTGAGGTGATGAAATGTTCTGTGTAAAATGTTCTTCTAATGTGACGTATTAACAAATCTAGAACATTTCACCTGCAACATTTTGAGGATGTTATTGAGGTAACATATTATATAATGTTGTAAATATAACATTCGCACAATGTTTCAATAAAACAAAGGAAGAACATTCTCTCAGCAACATTAGGAGAACGCTATAAGAACATGATTGATGTTTGAGGTGATGAAATGTTCTGTGTAAAATGTTCTTCTAATGTGACGTATTAACAAATCTAGAACATTTCACCTGCAACATTTTGAGGATGTTATTGAGGTAACATATTATATAATGTTTTAAATATAACATTCGCACAATGTTTCAATAAAACAAAGGAAGAACATTCTCTCAGCAACATTAGGAGAACGCTATAAGAACATCATTAATATTTAAGGTGATGAAATGTTCTGTGTAAAATGTTCTTCTAATGTGACGTATTAACAAATCTAGAATATTTCACCTGCAACATTTTGAGGATGTTATTGAGGTAACATATTATATAATGTTGTAAATATAACATTCGCACAATGTTTCAATAAAACAAAGGAAGAACATTCTCTCAGCAACATTAGGAAAACGCTATAAGAACTTCACTGAGGTTTGAGGTGATGAAATGTTCTGTGTAAAATGTTCTTCTAATGTGACGTATTAACAAATCTAGAACATTTCACCTGCAACATTTTGAGGATGTTATTGAGGTAACATTATATAATGTTGTAAATATAAAATTCGCACAATGTTTCAATAAAACAAATGAAGAACATTCTCTCAGCAACATTAGGAAAACGCTATAAGAACTTCACTGAGGTTTGAGGTGATGAAATGTTCTGAAAAAAAGTTTGTAGTTGTGTTATTAACATAATGGATTAAGTAGATGTGTTTTAAATAGCAAACAGAGTAGATACTTAAAGTATTATATCTATTGAATATCAATATTGTTTGTGATCTTAAAATGTAATATGTATTTTGTGTTTACACTGTTGTATGCTCCTCTGTTATAGGCTCTGAGGAAAAACTCTACACACAGACGCTCTACACACATAGACGGCTCAATGCTGCTAACTGGCAGAGCAGCTGTAAAACTAAAAGACAAGAAAAGTAGAACATTAATACGGACGACTGTATTATTTTTCTTCAAGGACCAGGTCAAGCAAAGACAGTGATGAGCACTCAGAGCAAACACAGCAGTCAGACGCAGGATTACACACTGGACTTTAGAGTTCTTCAACATGTGATGTTGGACATTTACTGTTTCTAAAGCCAATAATTTATGTGGATGCCATTTATAGACCTGTTAGATTTTGTTTTATTTTTGAGATTAATAAAATTGTATGTTTTAACAATGTTATAGCTAAGCTTTTTCTTTCTTTCTTTTTTCTTTTTTGAATATTTAGGAGAACATTCTGGGAACAAAAATAAAACTTCCTGTTAAATAACTATAAAAATGTTAGGGGAGGATGTTCTAATGTTATGACTAAACATTTATAGAAGGTCATCTTACCTTTTTAGAAGAACATTCTAAGAACAAAAATTAAATTTCCCACTACAAACTTTATAAAAACATTGGGAAATAATGTTCTAACAATGTTATGACTAAACAGTTTTAGAATGTTTTAGAGAATGTTATCCTACCTTTAAGGAGAACATTCAGGGAACTAAAATAAAACTACCTGCTAAAAACATTATAAGAATGTTAGGGAATAATGTTCTAAGAATGTTATCGCTAAACATTTGTAGAATGTTTTTTTAGAGAATGTTATCCTAACATTTAGAAGAACATTCTGGGAACTAAAATAAAACTACCCGCTAAAAACATTATAAGAACGTTAGGGAATAATGTTCTAAGAATGTTATCGCTAAACATTTGTAGAATGTTTTTTAGAGAATGTTATCCTAACATTTAGAAGAACATTCTGGGAACTAAAATAAAACTACCCGCTGAAAACATTATAAGAACGTTAGGGAATAATGTTCTAACAATGTTATCGCTAAACATTTGTAGAATGTTTTTTAGAGAATGTTATCCTAACATTTAGAAGAACATTCTGGGAACTAAAATAAAACTACCCGCTGAAAACATTATAAGAACGTTAGGGAATAATGTTCTAACAATGTTATCGCTAAACATTTGTAGAATGTTTTTTAGAGAATGTTATCCTAACATTTAGAAGAACATTCTGGGAACTAAAATAAAACTACCCGCTAAAAACATTATAAGAACGTTAGGGAATAATGTTCTAACAATGTTATCGCTAAACATTTGTAGAATGTTTTTTAGAGAATGTTATCCTAACTTATAGAAGAACATTCTGGGAACTAAAATAAAACTACCCGCTAAAAACATTATAAGAACAATAAATGATAATGTTCTCAGAACATTTTTAGAACAAAAAATTTCTAGCTGGGACACCAGGCTCGCTTGAGATGCATCGGCTTCTCGCAAAGCGATCGGCGCATGACATCAAAGCTCCGCGAGCATGATCCAAAAGTACAAGGAGTTGTATGCTCAACAAACACTCCCGCGGATCCGCGGCGCCCACCCAATTGGTCCGCTCTGCTCCGATGCATCTTGAACAGCCTTCTATCAACAATCGCGGATGTTTTACTGCTGTTCATGCTCATGGCTTTGCGAACTTACATCGGCATCCAAACACGGCTCGCCGTAATTTGTATATAGATGGAGATTACGATTGAGCTGCTATTAGCTCGATTAGCTGCTATTTCAAAAATGGCGGTCACAAGTTTCTTGTTGGTCACGGTAACCCCGCCTCCAGCCCCTGACGCAAGCGGTTCTTACTTCTAGCCCAGCAATGTTTTGGTGCTACTTACGAACCACTTTTTCTGGTTCGGAGCTGGTGCTTTGTGTGTCGAAAGACAAAGAACTGATTTGAAACTTGGCTCTGGCTCCGAACCAGCACTCAAACTGCCTTGGTGGAAAAGGGGTAATAAAGGTGCTAACACAACAAAACACAATCACTTACGCATATGACTTAAAATAAATATAGAATAGCAATAACAATAATTGATTCATGTAAAGTATCAAAAGTAATTAATCGTATGGTTTTATTGAACAAAACTGTTAAAATACATAATGTATTGAAATGTACAACTAATGTTCTTTATGTTGTATAACAAATGCCTGCAGAGGGCGCCAGTGGCCTGACGATTGTTTTTACACTTTACAACGTGATCTAGTTTGAGTTTGAGATATGCCACTCGTGTAAATGATAACAGTTCATGTGAAGCTCTGAGACACAGGCAAATTGAAATCAAGGATTTTTTAATAATCGAGTATTCAAATTTAATTGAGGAATTGTTACAGCCCTACCTTTAACCATTCACTCATTCTCAAAAGTCAACTCCTTGTCTTTCCTTTCTTTACACTCTCAGTAGGAATTAAGAATTAACATTAAGAGTTAAAACATTTAGTTTAAAACATAAATACTTGTTCCCTAAATAACTGCACATGTTTCAAATACTTGTTGTTAATTGTTCATCTAGTTGTTCATCCTGGAGAAAAACCACCACTGCTTTGTTCATTCAGGATTCAGAAACAATATTCTCACGTCCCACACGTTCAGCCACCTCCAACAGCACATCTTCCACAGACTCTCCATCATTGATGACACACCTGATGCTGTGACGGAGTGACAGAGATGACGCCTATATACTCACGTGTGACGCCATCTCATTTTGTGTGTGTGTGTGAGAGAGAGTGTGAGTGTTTGTAGACTTACACTTTCGTAGTCCTGCTGTCATCATGACCTCTCCTCCATGATCCACACTATAAACACACAAACACACATTAACGTAGATCTGCATCATTCACACACACACACGTTCAGTGTGTCATTATTAGTGTTTGACATACTTGAGTATCTGCAGTTTATAGTTTGGATCCTCCAGTTTGTGGTTGAGCAGCTGCACTCCTGATTGTCCTGGGTGATTGTAGTTCAGATCCAGCTCTCTCAGGTGTGAGGGGTTTGAACTCAGAGCTGAAGACACATAACCACAGCCTTCCTCTGTCACCATACAGCCAGACAACCTGCAGACACACAACAGTCAGATCATCTACAGACACACACAGTCAGATCATATACAGATACACAGTCAGATCATCTACAGACACACACAGTCAGATCATCTACAGATACACATCAGTCAGATCATATACAAAAACACACAGGCGGACCATGTTGAAAATCCCTGAGACTGTTGATGTCATTGAAGCCCTGTCCACTTTCAACAGCTGCAGCCTGTTGTGACTTAAATTAGCGACCTTTAAGAAGGCTTGCTTCAGTAAAGTGGTTTACTTCCTTTCCTTGTCTTTGCTGCTCAGGAATTGTCACATGGTGCTGTGTACAAACAAACCAGTCTGATGCACCCATGAAATGACTTATGTACTGTTATTGGTGAAAATAAACCTTTAAAATGTTGCCTCAAGGTGTTTTTACTGACGCCCCATTGTGATGCCCCCACTGTGATTCAGCAGTATCCTAAGAGTCTTTTACATGGTCCTTTGAGCCGGAGCTGAGCGTTCCAATGGACCAATATAAATCAATTAGCCAATGCCATGTATCATCTCGTCAGTGTCAAATGTCAATAGATGATATCATACGGCAATTAGAATATTCATTATGTCATTAAGTTGCATTCACATTCTGCCAAGTGTCAGCCCTTTATGTTTGTTTGCTTCTCTGCTGCTACCTCTTTGTGCTCACATAATGTATTTTAATACAGCTAAATTCCCAATAAAATTCTTTCATCTATATATTTTTCTATTTTGTTGTCAGACAATATGAAATGGTGACTGAAATGTGGCCCATTAAAACTACATATAGGACTCAACACTAAACCTTGTCATGTGCTTATCCTTCGGACAAATAAATCGGTCATTCATTGTCTGAGTAAAACAGTTGCTTGTCTGGAAAAAAAAAAAAACAGGATTTTTTTTTTTTTTTTTTGGTGTAAATATAAATGTATTCTGAAGCAATATCCTTTCAGAATATTCCAGCTTTGACATATATAAATCTGCATATTTGTGATATTTACACTGAGGGCATTTATTTTTTTTTTTAGGGACAATTTCCCCCCACCCAATCCTGTACGATTCATGTAAATGGTATGATTCATCTTTAAATTCTTAAATTTGTTCAATAAATTCAATTAGAATAAGACACTAAGGGCTGTTACCAATCAAATTAAATAATTTACAATAAAAAAAAAAATAAAAAAAATTCTGATTTAACCTTGAGTTTTGAAGTATTAGACAGATTAGATAGCTTTGATATTTGCACCACCAGGGCTTGAAATTAACTTTTTTGCTCACCAGCCACTGTGGCTAGTGGTTTTCCAAAGTTACTAGCCACTCAGCATTTTCACTGGCCACAATTTTGATGTTGGTAAATTACATTTTATATGATTAAAGTTGACTTTGTTATGCTTAAATTACTTTATTTCGAGTCATTTTACTTGATTTAGAAGATTTAAAACCCTTTCAAACTTTTAAATGCAGATTGACCACCCAAATCAAGACTACATTGTATATCAGCTGGTATGTACAGGTGGGCAAGAGGTGGACAATATGAACATGGGCTAATATGAGAAATTTTATAAGTTATTTGTGTTAGGCTATATAAAAGAACAAATAAGCTAATTACAAAAACAATAGTAAATTAAAAATAATCTTTTTTTCAGATACACTAGGTTTATAGATACACATATAGCCTACATTTATTTAACATCTTTTGTTGTTTGATTAACATTAATGACCTATTTAATTGGGCAGCTGAATGCATGGACGTAACTGATGCATATTCAGTTACTCACCTGTTTACGTCCACTTAAGCCATAACCGACTGTATTCACGCGAGATACTCCACACGATGGACATTTAGACATCTGTGTGCACATGTATTTGGCTACTCAGGCGCGAGGAGAACTGATCGCGCTCGCGACAGAGAGAGAGAGAGCGCACGCGAGAGAGCGCTTCTGGTGTGTTATTTAGCGCAATTCCGCCTATCCCTCCTTCACTAACTGCATGTAAATAACGAATTGTGTGATTGTATTGTAATGTTGTGCTACGACGATCTTCGACGATCCTTTGGCTGTAAACTGAAATTATATTCAACCCGCCAAATTGGCTAGTGGGAGTGGCTGTCTTACCCGCCACAGCTGAAATCTACCCGCATTTGGCGGGTTGGTGGGTGTTAATTTCAGGCCCTGTGCACCACTATTTACAATGACACTAATAATTCTTAATTTCTAATAGGAATGCAAAATCATGAAAAATCAATCAGTAGTTGATTTTTTTTAAATAGATTAACGAGACACAAACCTCTACATTCAATCGTGTTTGCTCCTATTTATTTTTGATCACAGTGCATAAAACGTTTAGTCCCAATGTGCGCACATTTGGAGAAATACACATTTACCTCATATTTCATTAGATAAAACAGAAGCAGGGACGTACACGGGGCTTCATAATTTACAGAGGTCACAAAATGTAGTTTACTAGTCTGGGGGATACATGACTTTTGCCCAATTTGCTGACACACACACACACACACACACACACACACACACACACACACAGATCATCTACAGACACACATGAACACTGACAGTCTGACAGTACTTTATCCATTATATGTTCTTAAATACCTCAGGATCTGCAGCTGACAGTTTGGACTCTTCAGTCCATCAGAAATGAAGTTGACACCAGAGTCCTGTAGGTCATTGTTACTCAGATCCAGCTCTCTCAGGACAGAGTTTGAGGATTGTAGAGCTGAAGACAAACTGTTACAACACTGAGCAGTGAGATTACAGCCAGCAAGACTGAAAGAGAGCAGATCAAACACATCAACAGTCAGATCATCTACAGACACACATTAACACTGTGATCAGCTGACTGTAAATGATCTCTAATATGTTCTTAAATACCTCAGGATCTGCAGCTGACAGTTTGGACTCTTCATTCCATCAGAAATGAAGTTGACACCAGAGTCCTGTAGGTCATTGTTACTCAGATCCAGCTCTCTCAAGACAGAGTTTGAGGATTGTAGAGCTGAAGACACAATTTCACAATGCTGATCTGAGAGATTACAGCCAGAAAATCTGGAAGAGATGAAATATTAAATAAATAAATAAAAACAAAGACAGGTACAGTGGGTTTCCAGTTTTCTGCCCTCAGGATCACATGATCTGAACACTGAATCACAATACAATGAGCTCCTGAGAGTGTGATAATCTGATCACTTTATCATTCAGATTAATATCTGAAATCTGATGAGCTCCTGAATGTTTCTTCAGAATATTAGACATTTTGAAAAATGTAATAAAGTTTTCTGAGGGTATAAAATATAAAAGTTTTGAGAGACTCTCCAGACAGCTGTGCATTTATTGCAGTTTTACCATTTTTTACCATTCAAGATGACATGTTAAAAAAATGCTTTATCAGTAGTTTAATCTTTACAGTGATGAAGAGACAGAGATTAATACACTGCGTCATGAATGTGGAAATCAAATCCTTTAAAATTACGTTAACAAAATAAAAGAGCTCTTAAAGGAGATCTATTATGCAAAATTCACTTTTGCATGGTGTTTGGACATAAATGTGTGTTGGCAGTGTGTGTACACAACCACCCTATAGTGATAAAAATCCACCCACTCCTTTTTAATCCCCATAAATCATAAGCAGTGTCTCAGAACAAGCCGTTTCCAGATCCCTGGCAGTGTGACGTCACATTAGCCACAGGCCCCGCCCACAAATGTTGACAGACACTTCCAAAATGTTCCAAAATGAATTATTGATCAAAGCCATAACCAATCACTGTTCAAAACTCTCTCCTTACCTTAGCTTGATTCACAACGGTCAGCTTGTAATAATGTTTTATAATCTGATTGATACTGGCAGGAATTCATGGGAAATATGAGTTTGCTGATGTTTGTCTTTGCGTCATTACGTCACGTCAGTAAACAGGAAGGAGTCCTGGATAGTAGGCTATATGGTGGATACTCCTGTAGCGCATCATTTGTAGCCTCTTCTTACAGCAGCTGGAATGGATTAAACTTGGGATGGAGGCTTGAAATCCAGAAAGTTCAAAACCACAATCATCACTGACAACTGTGGTAAAAAGTAAAAGACTTCAGACTGCAGAGAGCCAGTAAAAAAGAGAAAGTGACCGGGCTCGTGTAATAAAGCTATTTTTCTGCTGGACAGGTGAAGACATTTCAAATGTTCACAGGGTAATAAGGTTACAGTAGCACACGTTCTCGCTTCATCCATAGTTATGAATAATGATAATACTAACTACATACACAGTCACGCAAAGTTGATTTTTTTAACATTAACAATTCCAGAACAAAGTATATTGATTTGCACCATTGGCAGCGTGATTTATTGTAAAACTTTTTTTGAGTTTGTCAGAACAAAAGTGGATGACATGTTACTTCTTCAGATGACATTTTCTGGTGAAACTTCTTATTATTGGACACATACAAGACGTTGAATCAGTAATTGTGATGTACAGTGAAGATCCACACTGGTGCGTTGCCAATACTCCTGACAGCCCCCCCACACATAGCTGCAGCTGCTCCTCAAAACATTAGATTCATCCGCTGAGGAGCCGTGCCGAAGCACAACCCACGTAAAGATGATAATTCCACTAATCACTGCTATTGCAGGTTTCAGACAGAGATGGAGACAGAGAGGCGAAACTTACAGACTGTAGCTTTAAGCTCTTTTAAGTGCTTGTTTAAAAGTCCCAAAATTATATTATCATTTACTATTTATTTCACAATTAATCGTCATCTATGAACTTACAGCTCTTTGGAAATTAATTTATGTCTGTGAGTGACTGCATTAATATTTAAAGTATAGTTTTCTCACAAGTGCATAGAAATTAATTGGGCAAAATACACATTATTACACACAATAAACTTGTTTCAATGAGGCACTGATGAGACTGTAAAAGACTAAAAACAGCACTGTCAGCAGATTTCATAATAACCTACTCTAAAGGCAACACAAGCTCAACTGACGCTCGAGACAAAACACCGTTGTGCCGCCCACACTTCACACTCACAATTAAACTCCATCTCTGAGATGAACGTGAAAGACTGGAGTTTTATTTATTGGTTTATTAATAAACTTGCACTACAATAAAAGCATGTACAAGCATGTTTTCAAAATTTTGAATCTGCAACATCAGAAAAAGCAGCACGCAACCACTGCAAACGCAAACGCTGTCAGTAGCCTACTTCCACATAAAGACAATTTAACACTGGACGCACAAAGCACAAGTCTCTAGTTCAATGAGAAACACACAAAAGGCAAATCAGTAGTAGCGGTGAAGCAATGGTTCTCACACCCAAAATCCCGTCACTTGCGCATGCACAGCTCTCCGTTATAAATATATGGCATGTATAAATATTAGGCACATAAAAAGGTGATCTACGTGACCTCTCCTCCTCTTTCTCTCACACACACAGGTGGAGGGTGAACTCCAAGGTAAAGCTAAAGAGATGAACTTCCCCTTTAAAAACATTACATAAATTTCCTTTAATAGTTTCACTTTACCTGTCGTCACACAACCTACACAGCCCAGCATAAACACTCCTGATAAATCATGTTATTAAAGCATCTACGTTCACAAAAACTTAATTTGAAAAGAGAAATAAGCATACTGTATAAGAGATTTGGCATGGCAGAAAGCGCACCAAGAGCTCCCTCTATAATCACTAAAAAGTTGTCATATTAGGCTACTCTATTGCAATCTCACAAATACCCCTTTTCCACCAGCATGAACCGGGTGCTAGTTCAGTGCTAGTGCTAGTGCCAGTTCGGAGTTGGTTCAAATGACGAGCCTTCAAAGAACCGGTTTGCCTTTCCACGGGCTAGAGAGCAGCACAGAGCCAGGATTTACGTCACTGTATATGTCTCATATTTCACAGCAAAGCTAGCGCTGCAGCACCAAACACAAACACACAGAGCTTGTTTGAGATGCATCGGCTTCTCGCATAGCGATCGACGCATGACATCAAAGCACTGCGAGAACGATCCAAAAGCACAAGGAGTCGTATGCTCTACAAACGCTCCTGCGGACCCGCGGCCTTCCGATGTCACCCGCCGAATCGGTCCGGCCTGCTCCGGTGCATCTCGAACAAGCCTTCCATCAACAATCGCGGATGTTTCACTACTGTTGATGCTCATGGCTTTGTGAACTTACATCCATTTGTATATAGATGGAGATTACGATCAAGCTGCTATTAGCTTGATTAGCTGCCATTTCAAAAATGGCGGTCTCAAGTTTCTTGTTGGTCATGGTAACCCCGCCTCCAGCAATGTTTTGGTGCTACTTACGAACCACTTTTCCTGGTTCGGAGCTGGTGCTTTGTGTGTCAAAAGACAAAGAACTGATTTGAAACTAGGCTCTGGCTCCGACCCAGCACTCAAACTGCCTCGGTGGAAAAGGGGTAAAAGTTCTGTTATAATAAATGAAGCGGAGCAAATCTCCACACACCACACAGCGCTCAAAACGCCAGAGTTTCTGTTCAGTACTAACTTAAACACCTCTGATTGGCCATTGTGAAATCAACAGATATGTCTGTGATTGGCTACATTACATGTAGATCATGTGCCGCTCTTGGTTGGGCGGGTTGCTTCCAAGTAGAAGGAAAGTTAGTTTAGATTTCAAATAACTAATCGGGTGATAACATTGAAGTGAAATAATTCCAAACGAAATTAATTAAATTAAAAACTAAATACCTCTTTTTCTGTCTAGTTCTCCTATCTGCTTGTTAAGTCATAACGTAAGGAACGCTGTTTCCGGGTCCAAACCCAGACTTAACAACCGAATAGTCACGCGCCAGCCCTGCCTATTCTAGACCAGTGGTTTCCAACCTGGGGGGCGCGAGAGTTTATATGCTTTGAGGTCAAACATGAATATGAAAAACCTTTTTGTATAGCTTCTAGGAATGCACCAAATGATCAGCCACTTATCCGAAAATGTTGTCAATTAATTCCTTTGATTCTATATGTGGTCTCTCAGCTTGTTGATCACATAAACCGATCACATTTTTTATGACACAAAAGATGCAAGCTTGTTCAGAGCCGCGGCAAAAATGAAAAGCCAGCAGCGGCTGGTGTGTAGACTATATAACGCAGTCAAAACGTGTGTATGGATCAAACTACTTCAGGGTATCCTCGGGTCCTTAAAACGTCTTAAAATGTCTTAAATTCAGATTGGATAGGTCTTAAATATTTTTCGTTGCATTACCACAAAAATGTTTTATGTATGTTTTATGTTTTCTAATACGTCTCCGACGGAATGGTCCAGCGCTGCGTGGCGCCATCTGCAGGACAAAGGTCAGCAAAGATGTAGGAATATGTGATCAGAGCTGTACACAGATACACATTTTTAAATAAATCTGCTGTGGCAGAGCTACTGCAAGTGATTTTCTGTCATGAATGTGGCTCCCTCGGCTCATCCTCCGGACCACCGGAGGGAGCCATCACCCGAGTATTGACTGGTTACCATTCGGACTTCATTATAGGCCCTCATTCCTGGGACTGATGAACCATGCACCTGCGCCATATCACACACACACTATTTAAGACGCTCACACACACACACACACACACACACACACACACACACACACCGCGAAGTCTTGATTTGCTAAGGTGATCATTTCTGAGCGTTTTTCCTGTGGACTGATTCTTTGTTATTACCTGGACTGTTGACACTGTTTGATCCGTTGCCGCCTGCCCTGATTTCTGCCTGGACTTTGTACCTTGTTTGCTTGCCGCCTGCCACGACCATTGCCTGTGACCCGACTCTGATCATTGCTGCCAGCCCTGATCCACTGCCTGTCCCTGACCACGGTACTGTCTTTGCCCACTGTATTATTGTATCTTTAACCCTCTGGAGTCTGAGGCTGATTTGGGGCTTGGAGAAGTTTTGACATGCCCTGACATTTGTGCTTTTTTCAGTTGTTCATAAACATATAAATGACAAAAGTGTCATTACACTGTATTCAGCACAAACTAGGCTACAATAATATGTGAGCAACATGTACGTACATGTGTGTATTTTTGAAGGAATAATGTTTATGCGTGGTTATTGAAAAAACTAAAAACTTAAGTCACTGAAATAAGGCCAAAAAAAGTATATTACATCTGTGTTCATAAGACTTCTGGGTATTGGAGGTTGTAGACTAGAGTTTTTGCTTCAGAATGAAGTAAAAATTATCCTTCCTACTCCTTCATATAAAACAATAGAGAGATTTAAATTTTCTAAGACACTTTTGGTCAAGAAACACAGTATGCATGGAGGCGTGAATCCTCATGTATAATGGGTGATTCTCACCTGAGAAGACAAAAGAATTGAATAATAATGACCTGAAATGACTTGCATATTAATGAGGCCTTTCAGTCAGGTAGGCTGTGAAAAAACCCTCTGTGATCATGCTGATAACAGGATTAAAGTCCACTCAGGACAAAAAAAAAAACATGATTTTTGTGATCTCATGCATGCACGTATTATTGCACATGATATGAAGAAAATTTTGTATAGGCCTATGTTAAATTACACTACCAGTCAAAAGATTGAACACATTGCCATTATAATGTTTTTAAAAGAAGTCTCAAGTCTCTAACCAAATAATGGTTTTCTATTTTAATATACTTTAAAATATAATGTATTTCTGTGATGCAACGCGTCTGAACATTCCTACCTCTAGGGCATTTCATATAGGCTACTATATTTGTTATATTATAGAGCCTAAATGTTGATGTGCAGTTGACAAACTATACATCATTAAAAAGATCTAAGACTCAAGCTTCACATTTGACTCTTAAAATCTTATATTGACCATAATTTCTTAATATGCTTAAAAGCATACACATTTGGAGAAATATTGATGGATTCTCATATGTTTATATCAATTTTCTATACAGAGAAGTAATATTTATTATTCTATATTTATTGTCATCATCATGAGCGCTGGATGCTGTGTTTTTAATTCATACTTCAGCCGGAGGGCGCTCTTGCCCCTTTTGTCCACAAATGCCTCAGTAAAAGAAGAGGCATATCATGTGACAATCAAGGAACTAACAGAGGCAAGAGATCGCTAAATATGGCTATTCAAAACACTTTTGAAGACAATAAATACCCGATTGAGATGACGAATGCATGTATTGACTGAATTTGCGTCTGAATAGCGCTGGCTCCGTGGGCGTGGCCGCATTAGCGGATAATGAGCTGAATCACAGACTTCTGACATGGCTCTCTTTTCATACAGATTACATAAACACAGAAGGTTTGTTTTCGATTTGACTTATATGTTTTAAAACCTGACATCTTAATGTTTTTTTAGACATAAGTGTAATTTTTTTTGTCATTAGTATTCACTAAGTTACAGTTCATTTTCTAAGAACTATCAGATTGGAGTTCGTTCAGAGGGAGACGAGAGATCACGCATCATGTTAGTTTTCTTTATTTTACAAAAAGCACAACATTTTGTTTTTACTCTGAGTGTACACAAATGAAAGAAGATATTTCACAGATTAAAATGGTGTATAACTCTTAATTGTATGTGCAACATTGACAGAGTATTTTGAGTCTCTTTCACACTGATAAGAAAAAAACCACGGTGGTATCGCCGGCGATACCTTCAGACCTCAGAGTGTTAATAAAAGCTGCAAATGGATCCGCACTCCTCTGATCCTTCATTACAGAAGACTTCGCCATCTACGATCCAGCAGCTTCCACGAGCGTTTCCAGTCTCAGCATGGACCCAGCATGGTGTCTCATCAACCTACATCAAGGTAGCTGTACCCTCGAGGACCATATTCAAAAGTTCCTGGAGATTGCTCACCTGTCTGATCTGCCAGACTATGCCCTCATTGACTTTTTTGTTTATGGATTAAACGAACCACTTAAGGACTATGTACTCACCAATGGTCCCCGAGGGTCGTTTGTGGAATTCCTGGACTTTGCCCTGCTCACAGTTGGTTCAACTTTTACTGTGGGGGTCGCGGAGGAACGCGACGCCACGCTGAACCACATAATGGTGGCCGCTACAGACTGCGCACATAAAATGGCGGATGCTACAACGCCCCATCATGTCTCCGCTGATCACCCAGTGCAACGCCACGTCTCCGCTGATCACCCAGAGCAACGCCAAGTCTCCGCTGATCGCCCAGAGCAACGTCACGTCTCTGGATCAATCAGAGAACGGCAAGGATTACGTTCCAGTGTGGTTGACCCACCGCTGATGTCAGCGCGAGCGGCTGGCATTCCCAAGCATCAGCCAGCCGCTTCGCCCTCAAGCCCGGTGGCCGCTTCGCACTCAAGTCAGCCGGCCGCTTCGCTCTCAAGCCTGGTGGCCACTTCGCACTCAAGTCAGCCGGCCGCTTCGCTCTCAAGCCCGGTGGCCGCTTCGCACTCAAGCCCGGCGGTTGCTTTGCTCTCAAGCACAGCGGTTGCAACGCACTCAAAGCTGCCGAGGGCAACACCTTCTAATTCACCGGTTGCAACGCACTCAAGCGCCCTGGACGCGATGGACAAGATGGCCGCTCCAGCCAGTGAGTCCACTCCAGAGCCTGCTCCAGCCAGTGAGTCCGCTCCAGAATCCGCTCCAGCCAGTGAGTCCACTCCACAGCCCGCTCCAGCCAGTGAGTCCGCTCCAGAGCCTGCTCCAGCCAGTGAGTCCGCTCCAGAATCCGCTCCAGCCAGTGAGTCTGCTCCAGCCCCGCATGCGCTTCCTGTCAGTCCCGTCATGGCCAGAAGGGCTGTGCTCACATTCTATGTTCTGGCTGTTTTGCGGGCCTGGAGGATGCACTCAGGCTTCTTTGACCATGGACCAGTTTGCCAGCCTGAGCCCGCTGCAGTCCCGGAGCAGCCCGAGCCCGCTGCAGTCCCGGAGCAGCCCGAGTCCGCTGCCGTCCCAGAGCTGTCTGCTCTCCCTGATACGGCCACAGAGCAGCCTTGGTCGGCCCTGCCACCACCGCCTGGACCATTTGCTCTACCGCTGCCGCTCAGGCCATCTGCCCTGCTGGCGCCACCCGAGCTCCTTGCCCATGAACCCGCCAATGCCTCCCTTGATTTCCCCAAGAACTTTTTTTGGGGGGGGGCAGTATACCTAGGGGTGGGGAGCTGGGGTGTGGGGACCTGGGGGGTGGGGACCCTGCCCAGCCACTGCTGTCATGGCCATTCATGGACTGTAGGCCACTAGGGCCATGTATGGACTCTGACCCGCTGGGGTCACCCATGGACTCTGCCCTGCCGCGGCTGCCTAAGCCGCCTAACCTGCCGTGGTTACCCAAGCCACCTGACCTGCCGTGGCTGCCCAAGCCGCCTGACCTGCCGTGGCTGCCCAAGCCACCTGACCTGCCGTGGCCGCCTGAGCCACCAGACCTGCCTCTCTCACAGGGTCACACCACCATCCTCACAGTGGTCGATCACTTCTCCAAAGCGTGTCGCCTCATCCCGCTCCCCAAACTCCCCACGGCCTTAGAAACTGCCGAAGTCCTATGCAACTACGTGTTCCGGCTTTACGGGCTCCCAGAGGACATAGTTTCCGATCGAGGACCACAATTCACCTCCCGATTATGGGCCGCCTTCTTCAAAACCCTTAATATCAATGTCAGTCTTACCTCCGGTTACCATCCAGAGTCCGGAAACGGAACGCCTTAACCAAGAGCTTACCCGCTTTCTACGCACTTATTGCCAGCACCAACAAGCCGAGTGGAGCCACTTCCTGATGTGGGCGGAGTATGCCCAAAACTCGCTCCGTAAGCCCTCCACGGGAGTCACACCGTTCCAATGCGTCCTGGGCTATCAACCGCCACTATTTTCCTGGTCTGGTGAACCTTCAGAGCTTCCAGCCCTCAATGACTGGCTACGGAGGAGTGAGGAAACACGGGATCTAGCTCACCATCACTTGCAGCAGGCTGTCAGGAGACAGAGAGAACAGGCCGATCGACATCGTCGACCTTCACCCCAGTACTCGGTCGGTCAGTGGGTCTGGCTGTCAACCAGGGATCTACGGTTGAGACTCCCATGCAAGAAACTCAGTCCCAGGTATGTAGGGCCTTTCCAAATCACTAGACAAATCTCTGCAGTATCATTTCGGTTGAATTTACCTGCTAACTACCGTGTTTCTCCTACCTTTCATGCCTCGCTGCTGAAACCCGCCGGGGGTCCGGGAGGGGAGCCGGAGGGAGCCTTGGACCGTCTTCCCCCGCCACTGCTGATTGAGGGCGAGGAGGCCTATCAGGTTCGGGATCTTCTCGACTCCAGGCGCCGGGGTCGGAGGTTACAATACCTGGTCGACTGGGAGGGGTACGGACCGGAGGAGCAGTCCTGGGTCGATGCAGATGATATTCTGGACCCCGCTTTGTTGGAGGAATTCCATCGGATGCATCCGGAGAGGCCGGCCCCTCGACCGCGTGGAAGACCCCGGCGTCCGCCTCCTCGCGTCTGGAGCCGCTCGCAGGGTGGGGGCTCTGTCATGAATGTGGCTCCCTCGGCTCATCCTCCGGACCACCGGAGGGAGCCATCACCCAAGTATTGACTGGTTACCATTCGGACTTCATTACCCATAGGCCCTCATTCCTGGGACTGATGAACCATGCACCTGCGCCATATCACACACACACTATTTAAGACGCTCACACACACCGCGAAGTCTTGATTTGCTAAGGTGATCATTTCTGAGCATTTTTCCTGTGGACTGATTCTTTGTTATTACCTGGACTGTTGACACTGTTTGATCCGTTGGCGCCTGCCCTACCTTGTTTGCTTGCCGCCTGCCACGACCATTGCCTGTGACCCGACTCTGATCATTGCAGCCAGCCCTGATCCACTGCCTGTCCCTGACCACGGTACTGTCTTTGCCCACTGTATTATTGTATCTTTAATAAAAGCTGCAAATGGATCCGCACTCCTCTGATCCTTCATTACATTTTCGTTGCTGGAAATCCATATATCCTTTGCTGAAACAAACTCGTCATAGAGAGCGCAGCTCATGGTTGCTTAGTAACGGCAGACGCCACCGCAGCGCCCGAGCGCTTTGGAAAGGAGAGAGCGCCGCCGATGCGTATTCCATGCGTTTTTAGAAGCGACATATGAACGGTCCCTAAAAGAGTTCAAATGGGTCAACGCGCCAAATGCGAGTAGAATCAGCGCTGAAACGTGTTACTCGTACGGTAACTTTTTTATGAATGGTGGTAGGAATATAATTTGCAACATCTGTGATGTAATTATATAAATAATAGTCTGATGCGCTGCATGTTTGCTGTAACAGTGTGTTTTCATTTTCCATTCACTGTAAATGCTACTTTGTTTGTGACGTTTACATTTGCATTTGGAAATGCAACATTCGTCATTAGAATCGTATATAATTCTGTTGTTTACAAATATGTTTCAGTGTCACATGATTCTTCAGAAATGGTGATTTGCTGCTCAAGAAACATTCACTATTTATATTATTAAGGTTAAAATGCAGTTTTTGCTGCTTAAAATTATTGTGGAAATCCAATTTAAACATTTGTGGTAAGATTTAAAAAATAGAAAAATTAATACTTTAATTCGTCAAACTTTAAAGTGAATGAATGTTACAGAATATTTATATTTAATGAATACTTTAATAAATAATATATTTGATAAATACATGTAATAATTTCAAATAAATGCTGTTCATTGAACTTCCTATTTTTCAATGAAAACTAACAAATATCACCATTTCCACATAAATCTATTGAATTATTTAATTAAACAATTACCTAAATTAATTATTAAACACATATATGTGTATATATATATATATATATATATATATATATATATATATATATATTAGTGTGTGTGTGTTTTTCCATTGCAGGTTTGATCTTAAATTTCATGTAAGGTGGTATTAAAAAGGTCTTAAAAAGTCTTAAATTTAACTTGTTCATATCTGCAGATACCCTGTACTTTATTTTTGTTGCAGTAGTAGAGATGCACCAGTCTATCCATCATCAATCAGAACCGGCCAGTTCCGTTTTTTTGTCCCGGACTTACACACAAAATGCATTGCAATAATTTCCTAAAATGTCATTTGTGTGGCCGTTAACAGAGGACAGATATGGGACACGCTTCTCATGCCCAAAATCCCGTCACTCCGTTATAAATATATGGCATGTATAAATATTAGGCACATAAAAAGGTGAGTTACGTGACCTCTCCTCCTCTTTCTCTCTCACACACACACAGGCGGAGGGTGAACTCCAAGGTAAAGCTAAAGAAATGCACTTCCCCTTTAAAAACATTAAATAAATTTCCTTTAATAGTTTTAATTCATGTGTTTTCCAGGTGCATCAAGATGAAAACATCAACTTTTTAGAATGCCGCAAGGATGTAATATGTGGCGAGGGGGGCGTGGTTCAGCGAGGTCTGCAACCGGAGAGAATAGCGGGAGACGCTTGGTAAGTGAGTGGGTTGGATACAAATCACGAACACCTGTTTCTCATTCCAGTGATTGGCGCGGAGACAGGTTAAAACGCAGTGAGAAGCAGGAGCGTGTGAGAGAGAGGGGAACTGTTGACTGAGTCGAGTCGTGGTTCGTGGAGTGAAGCCCTTGTGGATGGTGTAAACCAAACTTGGAGAGAAGCCCTTGTGGATTGTTTATTTTCGTTGTTGTGCGTTGCACAGTCCTTCTGTTGATATTCAATAAAGACTCAGTCAGCAGTTGTTCGTCGTCCGTGACCACTTCCTTCCCCACTACGAACTTAAGTTTACTACACTGGTGCCGAAACCCGGGAAGGAAGTCGGTGAGCACGTCGCCATGCAATCTTCGTCCTCCGCCACATTTGCGGACATCATCGCGTCCCTCGCGGTCCTGCACCGCGAACAACAACAGGCCCTGCTGGAGTTAAGAGGCGACCAGGAGCGGTGTTATCAAGCCATTCTACGGACCCAGCAGGAGGACCGCGAGGCGTTCCGGAGCTGGATTGACCGGGAGGTTCCCCGGGAGCCCACCGAACCGCCCGCTGTGCCTGTCCACCTGCCCTTAAATAAGATGGGCCCACTGGATGATCCAGAGGTGTTCTTAGACCTCTTCGAGAGATCCGCGGAGGCGTGTAAATGGCCGCGGGACCAGTGGTCGATGAGGCTGGTCCCGCTCCTCTCAGGAGAAGCACAGGTGGCGGCACAGCAGCTCCCCGTCCCGAACCTCCTGGTCTATGAAGACCTACGGCGGGCCATCGTCCAGCGGGTCGGTCGGACCCCGGAGCAGCACCGACAGCGCTTCCGCTCCCTCGACCTGGGTGAGTCCGGCCGGCCCTTCACGTTGGCCCAGCAGCTCCGGGACTCGTGCCGCAAATGGTTGCTGGCTGAGGGAAGCGACGAGGACCTGGTCGTCGATCGCGTGGTGCTGGAGCAATTCATCACTCGGCTCCCGAAGAAGACGGCCGAGTGGGTCCAGTGCCACCGCCCCACGTCGCTGGACTCAGCCATCCAACTGGCGGAGGATCATCTGGTGGCGTGCCAAGGGGGCGGCGAACCCCTTCCAGCTGCCTCTCTCTCTCCCTCTCTGTTGTCCCCCTCTCTCTCTAGACCTGTCCCTCTCCCTAGGTCTCGTCCGCCCGGCCCACCTCGTGTTCCGCCCCGAGGGCGGGGCGGAACGGGACAGGCACCTTCCTACGGACCCAGAGCCAGGGGGGCGGGACTCCCTGCTGCCGGGGCGGACCCCGCTCCTGCTTCTCCCCTCTCTCCGCGCCATGTATTCAGCCCACTCTCTGCCACTGGAGCGGCGGGCAGGTCTGGGCCGGCCTGTTGGCGGTGCGGGGATCCGGATCATTTTGTGGATAAATGTCCGATTATGGAGGTCGGGACGGTGATCCGGGTCCCCGACGATCCTCAGGCCGCCCCTGGTCAGGCTGGCGGGTACCAAATACCTGTGAGTATCAAGGGGGGTACCTATCAGGCTTTGGTGGACTCGGGCTGTAACCAAACCTCTCTCCATCAAAGCCTGATTTCGTCTGGGGCATTGGATACAGGCCGCATGGTTGGGGTTCGGTGCGTGCACGGGGATGTGGTAAGATATCCCGTAATGTCCGTCATAATTAAATTTAGGGGACAAAAGCATAGTGTTGAGGTGGCAGTTAACCCGCACCTCCGGCATCCGATAATTTTGGGGACGGATTGGCCCGCGTTTAAACAATTATTGGGATGTCTATGCTCGGATGCCTCTTGGGGGAAAAGAACGCGGGGTGAGCAAGCGCGAGTACAGGTGGGAGAGACTGATCAGAGACCGGAGAGTTCTGCTGCAGGGGATCTGAGTGAAGCCGGAAGACTAATTCTTCCGGAACGCGATGATTTTCCCCTGGAGCAGTCTCAGGATGAGACATTAAAGAATGCATTTGATAGGGTCTCGATGATTGATGGTCAGCCTCTCCAGCCTGGACGTCCGCTTGCTTACCCATATTTCGCGATTATAAAAGATAGGTTGTATCGAGTGACCCAAGACACTCAGACAAAAGAAGATACAACCCAGTTATTAGTGCCAAAGAGCCGCAGGGAAATGCTTTTCCACGCAGCTCATTCTAATCCAATGGCGGGGCATTTGGGACAGGCAGCGACACTAAATCGTCTCATGACCCGGTTTTTCTGGCTGGGCATTCACGAGAATGTACGCAGGTGGTGCGCGTCTTGTCGTGAATGCCAGTTGGTGAACCCACCGGCCACCCCAAAAGCGCCATTGCGCCCACTTCCATTAATGCAGGTCCCCTTCGAGAGAATTGGTATGGACCTCATCGGGCCATTAGAACGATCAGCAAGGGGACATCGCTTTGCATTAGTCATTGTTGATTATGCAACACGATATTCTGAAGCAGTGGCTCTCTGCAACATTTCTGCTAAAAGTGTTGCGGATGCACTGTTTCGCTTAATCTCCCGGGTGAGGATTCCAAAAGAAATCCTCACTGATCAAGGCACGGCGTTTATGTCACGCACGTTACGCGAACTGTACGAATTATTGGGCATTAAATCGGTTCGTACCAGCGTCTTTCACCCACAAACGGACGGGCTGGTCGAACGGTTTAATCGCACGCTTAAATCCATGATTCGTAAGTTCGTGCAAGAGGACGCCAAAAATTGGGATAAGTGGTTAGAACCTCTGTTATTCGCAGTGCGAGAGGTCCCGCAAGCCTCCACGGGGTTTTCCCCCTTCGAGCTTCTCTTTGGGCGCCAGCCCCGTGGGGTGCTGGATGTCCTCAGGGAAACTTGGGAGGATGGACCATCTCAGGCCAAAAATGAAATTCAGTATGTGCTGGACTTGCGATCAAAACTCCACACTTTGGGGCGGCTATCAATGGAGAATTTGTTACAGGCCCAGCACAGACAGAGCCAACTGTATAACAGACGGTCTAACCTACGTAAATTCGCACCGGGGGAAAAAGTGCTTGTATTGCTCCCTACTTCCAGTTCGAAATTACTTGCAAAGTGGCAAGGACCCTTTGAGGTCACACGGCAAGTCGGCGAGCTCGATTACGAGGTGGTACGGTCCGACAGGAGGGGGGCACGTCAAATCTATCACCTCAACCTGCTAAAAAAATGGAATGAGGCAGAATCAGTGATGCTGGCGACGGTGATTAGTGGGGAGGATGATCTCGGTCCAGAGGCGAATGTAAAAACTCAATCTCTCGCTCTGGTCCCGGGGGGAGATCACCTCTCGCCCTCCCAGCTCACTGATTTATCCAAATTGCAAAAGGAATTTGCAGACGTGTTCTCTCCCCTGCCGGGGCGTACCAACCTCATTCAGCACCATGTCGAGACGGAGCCGGGCGTGGTTGTTCGCAGCCGGCCGTATAGGTTACCTGAACACAAAAAAAAGGTAGTTCAGGACGAATTAGAGGCAATGCTGAAAATGGGAGTAATAGAAGAGTCCAGCAGTAACTGGGCGAGCCCGATAGTTTTGGTTCCTAAGACCGACGGCTCGGTTCGTTTCTGCGTGGACTATCGCAGGGTGAATGCAGTGTCGAAATTCGACGCGTATCCAATGCCGCGGGTGGACGAATTGCTTGACCGGCTAGGTGCGGCTCGATTTTATTCGACACTGGACTTAACGAAAGGGTACTGGCAGATCCCCTTGTCGCCTTTATCCAAAGAAAAGACAGCTTTCACGACGCCGTTCGGATTACACCAATTTGTTACGCTTCCGTTCGGGCTGTTCGGGGCACCGGCCACCTTTCAGCGACTCATGGATAAAATTCTCCGGCCCCATGCTGCATATGCGGCTGCCTATCTAGATGATATTATTATCTATAGTAATGATTGGCAGCGGCATATGCAGCATGTGAGAGCCGTCCTGAGATCGCTGAGAGCGGCTGGGTTCACGGCCAACCCGAAGAAGTGTGCAATTGGGCGCGTGGAAGTAAGGTATCTGGGCTTCCACTTGGGGCATGGGCAGGTGCGTCCCCAAATTGACAAGACGGCAGCGATTGCGACCTGCCCGCGCCCCAAGACCAAAAAGGAGGTTAGACAGTTCCTCGGGCTGGCGGGATATTATAGAAGGTTTGTACCTAATTATTCGGCCCTCACCAGCTCGTTGACTGATCTAACTAAAAAGGATGCTCCAGATACGGTCCAGTGGACGGAGCTGTGCCAGCAGGCTTTCACCCAGGTAAAAGCTGCTCTATGTGGCGGGCCATTGCTTCACTCTCCTGACTTTTCTCTCCCTTTTCTGTTGCAGACTGACGCGTCGGACAGGGGGCTGGGTGCTGTCCTGTCCCAGGAGATAGAGGGTGAGGAGCGGCCGGTACTGTACATTAGCCGTAAGCTCTCGAAGAGAGAAGCTAAGTACAGTACCGTAGAAAAAGAGTGTTTGGCAATCAGGTGGGCCGTCCTCACCCTCCGCTATTATCTCCTGGGACGGGAATTCACTCTCTGTTCGGACCACGCTCCCCTGCAGTGGCTCCACCGCATGAAGGATACCAACGCGCGGATCACTTGTTGGTATCTGGCTTTACAGCCTTTTAAGTTCAAGGTGGTCCACAGGCCGGGTGTTCGAATGGCTGTGGCCGATTTCCTCTCCAGAAATGGGGGGGGGGGGGCCGCAGGCCGGACGGCTCCCCGGCCTGAGTCGGGCGGTGGGGGTATGTGGCGAGGGGGGCGTGGTTCAGCGAGGTCTGCAACCGGAGAGAATAGCGGGAGACGCTTGGTAAGTGAGTGGGTTGGATACAAATCACGAACACCTGTTTCTCATTCCAGTGATTGGCGCGGAGACAGGTTAAAACGCCGTGAGAAGCAGGAGCGTGTGAGAGAGAGGGGAACTGTTGACTGAGTCGAGTCGTGGTTCGTGGAGTGAAGCCCTTGTGGATGGTGTAAACCAAACTTGGAGAGAAGCCCTTGTGGATAGCGTATGCCGAACCTGGAGTGAAGCCCTTTGTGGATTGTTTATTTTCGTTGTTGTGCGTTGCACAGTCCTTCTGTTGATATTCAATAAAGACTCAGTCAGCAGTTGTTCGTCGTCCGTGACCACTTCCTTCCCCACTACGAACTTAAGTTTACTACATAATAATCTTGTTTAATAATCAAATAATCTTGTTTTTGTTTGAAATCTTGTTTCTTGTTACTGTCCCAAACAGAAACAAGATTATTTTCTTACCCCATTGGCAGATAATTTAGCTTGCTTTAAGCAAAATCTTACATCATTTTGATATTTTTCCCAGAAAACAAGAAAAATATCTTATGTAATTTTACTTATCTAAAAGCATCTTGATTTTTTTTTTGCAGTGTATTGCTGCTGTTCTATAAGCTCCACCTTCTTTTGTGTGTGTGTGTGTGTGTGTGTGTGTGTGTGCGTGTGTGTGTGTGTGTGTGTGGCGGGGGGGGGGGGGGGGGGGTTCTTATATGTATGGAGGAGGGAGGGCTTCATGGACAAAATGTAGGGAACCACTGTTCTAGACCATAGAGCTGCACAATTAATCAAGTTTGAAATCCTGATTATAATTACAAAAAAAGTCCACTTACATTATTCTGTGTGCACAAGATAACTGAAGTTAGATAACAGAAGATAACTTAAAGGTTTTCCCCAGTGTTTTAATTTTAGTTTTAGTATAACAATGCCATGCATATTTATATTTCTATTTATTTGAAGAAACTAAACCAATGTATATTTGACATGTGAGGCTTAATGCTGTAGAAAAGCAATAAAAGTTTTTCAGAAAGAGTGTTTTCAGTTTGTTTGTGTTGATATAACAATATGGCATGCAGTCGCTTCAAATAATGGCATAAAGATATTCAAAACATCATTCAGTGTAAATTGTGATCATTGTAATTAATAATCACAATTACAATTAAGGGAATAATCAACAATTATGATTTTTGTCATAATCATGCAGCTCTACTAGACCACGACACAAACATGAATAATTCTGATAACCTGCGATTCTAATGTAAATCATTTGCTGTTTTGTTTGTATAATTACTCCAATGAACGAGCTGTTATTGTGTTTGTATTAAAGGTGCCCTAGAACTTTTTTTTAAAAAGATGTAATATAAGTCTAAGGTGTCCCCTGAATGTGTCTGTGAAGTTTCAGCTCAAAATACCCCATAGATTTTTTTTAATTCATTTTTTTAACTGCCTATTTTGGGGCATAATTAGAAATGCACCGATTCAGGGTGTGTGGCCCTTTAATTCTCGTGCTCCACGCCCCAAGAGCTCACGCTTGCCTTAAACAACATAAACAAAGTTCACACAGCTAATATAACCCTCAAAATGGATCTTTACAAAGTGTTCGTCATGCAACATGTCTAATCGCGTAAGTACAGTGTTTATTTTGATGTTTACATTGATTCTGAATGAGTTTGAGGCTATATGCTCCGTGGCTAATGGCTAATGCTACACTGTTGGAGAGATTTATAAAGAATGAAGTTGTGTTTATGAATTATACAGACTGCAAGTGTTAAAAATGAAAAAAGCGATGGCTCTTGTCTCTGTGAATACAGTAATAAACGATGGTAACTTTAACCACATTTAACAGCACATTAGCAACATGCTAACGAAACATTTATAAAGACAATTTACAAATATCACTAAAAATATCATGATATCATGGATCATGTCAGTTATTATTGCTCCATCTGCCATTTTTCACTATTGTTCTTGCTTGCTTACCTAGTCTGATGATTCAGCTGTGCACAGATCCAGACGTTAATACTGGCTGCTCTTGTCTAATGCCTTGAACATGAGCTGGCATATGCAAATATTGGGGGCGTACATATTAATGATCCCGACTGTTGCGTAACAGTCGGTGTTATGTTGAGATTCGCCTGTTCTTCAGAGGTCTTTTAAACAAATGAGATTTATATAAGAAGGAGGAAACAATGGAGTTTGAGACTCACTGTATGTGATTTCCATGTACTGAACTCTTGTTATTCAACTATGCCAAGATAAATTCAATTTTTGAATCTAGGGCACCTTTAATTTTGATGAACACAATAAAGAGTTGGACATGTGGGCTTTTCTTCTTTCTTTTTACTGAGTCATTCCTAAAACTCAGTGAGATTCACATCACAGTTTAGAGTTCTCTAGAATGAGTGGCCAACTAGTGCTTATTCCTGGGTTTACCATCATTACAAAGTTGCTCGTCACTCAAAAAGAGTATTTGATGGAAGCAAGCTGCCAAAACGACTCTTTTCTACTTGCTCCTGATCACTTCTGGAAGCAGAACAGCAGCGGTGAGCAATGAGGAGACGAGGAGAGAGACGCAATGACATCAGCCAATCAAAACAGAGAGAATATCTAAACATTCTTAAATCAAGATACATTTACTTCAGGAGAAAAATGATATAAAGTCTTGTTTTCTGAAAAAAAAAAAAGTAAAAATTGCCAAAGGGCAAGAAAAATAATCATGTTGTCCCTTTAAATTAAGATTCTTCCCTCATTGGCAGATATTTTTATGTGTGACTAATTCATGTATGTGTGTGACCTTGTACGACTGATGCCAGAGTGCCTGGACCAAGAAAGGTCTACTCTTTGAGAAAAAGGAAATTAACATTTGAACTCTCTCTTGCAAAATTAGCATCCCCTTCCGAGACGCAATCACACTGAGTCAATCACACCTCAGCATTTGCCTTAATCTACATTTCACTCCCTTCACCCTCTTCCCCCATCTCTTCTCTCTACATGCAGAGATGACCTAAAGTTCACCCAAAATCTATCTGGTTTAATGTGAACAATCATCAAAGAATGCTATACAATGTTTGGTATCGTTTGAAATGTCTCAGTGCAACTGGTACAATGGTCTCGTCTACATGGAAGTAAACCAAAGGTATTAAATGTTTTAAGAGTTTAGAGATACTTTGGGTCCAACTGTGGGTGTGCCTCTTTCCCAGGGTCTTTCATCCAAACTACCTCCTGTTCCACAGCAAAGTGTGAACCCCCGAGGTCTGTGACCCTAGTCAATGCAAATTCTGATTGTAAGTTCATGCCCCACATTGGGGGTTGGTCTGAGTATTTAAAGAAATGTTGCAAAAGGCTCGGGGTCGACTCTGTATTCAGATGAAGCCCACATTGTCCAGGACACTCAGCAATGTGTATTTTCCTAATGTCAGGTATGCATCTTACTCTATTTCTGAGCATTTGATGTTTTGTATTAATCATCTTTGAACTGATTATGTAATTGGCATGATACATTTACCTGACTAATAAATTGTCACATTTGACTTTATTCTGACTTACTCTGAAATTATTGACTTCAGTAGATTCCGATGTATCCATTGTAACCGCAAATCTGCGTCAGGTTAGTAACGGACTAAAGTCCAGTTGAGTGGAGCATAGGGCACACTAACTGTGATTTTAGAGCTCCGACTAACGCTTGGCATTAGTTCAAGTGTACTCAGACTGTAAATTTCCGTTTAGGACAACAAAATGTTGATCGACCAACCTAAATAGGGTGAGCCTTACCTCTGTTTATTGTAATGTTACTCTAGCTAAGTGTACATGGGAAACCATGGCATAACCAAACCAAAGCTGCTATAAGAGAAGTAATATTGGTCGGCTTATCTGTAGTAGTGGTTGTGACCTCTGACTAGAGTTAGTGTTACCTTAATTCAAGTGTATACAGATCTATGGGGGACTAAACCAAATACTTTTAGACAGAGCAAGCATGAAAGCGGCCTTCTAAATAGTATAGTCAATTACCTCTGTCTAGTGACCAAGACTGGCGAGTTTGTGATCGTGGGCCCGCATATTAATGAATGGCCAGTGCGAGGACCCTGTGCGACACTGAGAAACCGAACGAGAACCGAATGAACGAGTACAATAAGTGTAAAGAGTAGGGGTGTGACGAGACGGGTATCTCACGAGACGAGACGAGACTCGAGATTGAGTTCACGAGATGAGACAAGTTCGTTTTATAGTAACACTTTACAATAAGTGCAACCATAATCGCACTCTCTCAATATTCAAAGTGCAAATAAGACCAACATTTTTCTTTGATACAGAGCTAAGAGATGGTTACAACTACACTGCCCAGCCTAAAATAGTTTTCATATTAAGAGATATTTGCATGCATCAGGGAGCCGCTTTCAAAATGCGGGGTATTGAAATCACGTTTGAATGCGCCCTCGCATTTACTTTCACTTTCAGCGATTGCGCGTACTCTTTAAATATGGAGCGGCGGCGACCGTTATCCAACTGAATTAAATGTTTTTTTTTTTATTTAAACACAAAGCAAAAGGACAGTGGAGGCATAATGTAAATGTAGCGGTGGCATATTCTTTCCTAATCATCCTAACACTCTGTCATGGCAACATCACGAGAAATCTCGTCACACTTTAGTCTCGCGAGATCTCGTCAAACCCCTAGTAAAGAGTTAAATACAATATTCAAATGTAAAGCCAAATTATTATACAAATGACCAATAATCAATTGACATTCTAATGTAGTCTCAATGCTGACAGAGTAAATATGTGTTAGAAAACTAGACCTTCATCACTCATAATATTCCCATTCACAGTAATCCACCTTCTCTATCGTTTCATTTATTTTATGGCATAATCACACCTCTTTAAATATATAATAATGTCAAACACTGGCTAGTGCTGTACAGTAAAAAGTAAGACACTTCAAGCACAGCCGTCACTGTAATAGTTCACTGTAACAGTCGTCAAATAGCTGAACATTAAGCATTTATGATGAATAATTACTGAAGATTAAATGCCATAATGATATATTATTATTGCTATTAATATCAGCAGTAATTTATGTAATTTTATCTTCATTCACAAGTGAAAATGTCTCAGTTCCAGCTTTACTGATCAATGGCTTCGACCGTCCCTTTGCGCCACCTGGTGGTGATTTCGCCAACGAGTTTCAATGAGTGTTACAACATTTCAACGAGTGACTGTGTTGTGTTTACCCGCGGCGGTAACAGGCGTTTTAGTGACTATCTACTAGAGATCGACCGATATGGGTTTTTCTATAGCCGATGCCGATGCCGATTTTTAGAGGTCAGGGTCAGCTGATGGCCGATATGTGCTGCCAATTTTTAGGGCCGATATCTTGAAGTTTTCCCCTTCATTTGCATGCTAAAATGTCACACTAATAATAAGTGGATGCACAACATTTCTAAACTTAACATTATTTATTGAATACTGACTTGAACCATCTCTCGAATCTTAATCTTTTTGTGCACTGCACTGTATTAAAATAAAATATTCAGTGGTGTCAAAAGTATTCACATTCAATACTCAAGTAGAAGTATAGATACTAGGGTTTAAAAATACTTCTGTAGAAGTTGAAGTATCAACTCAAGCTTTTTACTCAAGTAAAAGTGTAAAAGTACTGGTTTCAAAACTACTTAAAGTATAAAAGTAAAAGTAATGTAAGGAAAAAAAATGCCATTAAGGACAAAAGCTTAGGCCACGCCACAGGGTCTATATTGTGCACTCCACCTCCTCAAAATGTCATCAATAACCTTTATTGGAATGTAAATGTACATCCAAACTTCACTGCAGGAATCTGTGAGGGCAGCGGACAAGAAAAATGCGAGTAGTTTTGGTGTACCCAGGGCAGGCTTAGTAACAATCAGGGCTTGACATTAACACCCGCCAACCTGCCAAACGCGGGTAGTTTTCAGCTGTTTCAGTTCACACCGCACTCGTCTGTTGGAGTTTGTTGGATAGGTGTGATAACCCTGTTGCCGTTGGTCGGAGTCTGTTTTTACCAGACTGAACATGTTTAATCGGCTTTTGTTTGGTTGTCTGAGCATCCAACAAACGGCAACAAACTCTCTGTGCATTCCAAACGGGATATATCACCCTCTGAAGAGCACTTTGGAGTGAAAACAATCATGGCCGCCATATTGAAGGGTTGTTCCAAACCGAAGTGCTCAAAACTGGCCACTTTAAAGGGCCCTTCGGAATGAAGAATTTCGAAGGGTACAACTGATGGACACTTTGGGCCCCCATGATCCTTTGCACAGGGAAGTTGTTTGACGTCACAGAATGGGTACAGGAGGCTCGGAGTTCGATTTTATCTATAAATGTATGTATAGTATTTTTCTGTACTACTGTAATATTTATACAAGTTAGATTTAGTACATTATTATGGTCAAAACGACATTGTGCTTCAACAAAATTACTTTACAGCTCCCTTTATCAGTCCATTCAAATGTTTCAAATACATAGACACAATATACATTATGGTGAGATAAACCAAAAATAAATAAATAAACTAACGTTAAATAAAGGGCAATCTATCCTCCTTGATTGTCTCGTTAAGATGATGCAGAAGTGCGTTCTAAAAAAAGGAGTAATTTGATCCCTACACCCTTCATCCCTTCGAAGCTCTCACTCCGGAGGGTAAACCCTTTAAAGGGATTAGAGCATAGGGATGAGCCCTTCCGAATGGAACGCAGGGCCTGACGTAATCTGACCTGGCCACGAACCGTTGCCATGACGATGAGGCAATGACAGCTGTTTGATCGCGCCCGCGCCTCACGCGCACACAACAAAGCACTGGAAACGTGACATCGCAGCTTGTTCGTTATAAAAAATAAAATACAGTTTAAAAAAAAAAAATATATATATATATATATAAAAGGTATAATAGTCCGTAGTGCAATCCGTGCCATTCAGCAAGAGCACTGCTCCACTTCACCGAAAGAGAGAGGTATAACACCATGAGAGCAACGCAGGTTTACCTTCAGTTCCGTTTTAAATTAATTCGTTTTGGCTTGTTTAGCTACCTGGTTGTATATGACTATGGGTCACATAAATAAAAAGGGTCGCGCTAAAAAAAATTAAAAACCGGTGTAATTTACCGCTAATTTATTCAAACGTCTCTCTACTGAACTACCTAGCTTAATTTGCGGAGGACGAAGAGAAAGCACCCGTTTGATAGCCTAAATGAGCCAGTAGTGGAGAAATAATAACTTAAGAAATAATCTTTTTTGAGTAATGACTCCCAACACTGTCCACCTTGCTGGAGTGTGACGTGATTTGCGACATGTGCAGGTGTGATGGATCGCGTACAAACCAATAGGGTGTCAGAATGGTAAATGTTTATAGTTCTCATCCAACCACAATCAAATTCACTCTATCCGGATGGCGCGATTTATCTGGATCGTTTTTTTTTTCAAGCCGGAATGAAAACAAGCCGAAATGAAATAGGAGTAACGAGGCTATTTTTAAAATGTAAGGAGTAGAAAGTACAGATAATTGCGTGAAAATGTAAGGAGTAGAAGTAAAAAGTCGTCTGAAGAATAATTACTCCAGTAAAGTATAGATACCCGAAATGTCTACTTAAGTAAGGTAACGAAGTATTTGTACTTCGTTACTTGACACCTTTGAAAATATTTATCCAAAGTTAACCAAACAAATCAATAAACTGACCAAGTATTAAATATATAAAACAGGTAGGCTAATATAAACAAAATCTGTCAATCATTTACATAATTTTTAGAGCATTTATCAAGCAGAATTTTGTTGGAACATAAATGTAAACTTAAATAAACATTTAAATAAAATAAATACAACTTTATAAATAAAAGTCAATTAAAAACATTTTCATGTTGCACAGCCTTGTATGCATGAACAGTTCTAAACTCTTACTGATTTCTGACATTCTTGACGGTTAACGTTAGACAGGTTTAATGAGGATAATTGTGCGGCATATATATATATATATATATATATATATATATATATAGTCATTGGTTGGAACATATCACTTTATTAGTCTGATGTCCATTTTTATTACACAGTTGATGGAAACACACGCAGATGCGCATATTCTTGAGCTGAATTTTCATTAATGCAAAGTTGGATGGAAACCCGGCTATTGTCTGCATCAAAGTGGCGTAGCGCAAATCCGCGCGGCTCTGCCACGAGCCGACAGTTTCAACTAAGAAGGGGAGCCAATGGATATCACACAAGAAGCAACGTGCAAACTTTGCGGAAGAGTTATGCCGGTAAAAGATCAACCTTGGTCAGTATTCAAAGTGAAAGTAAAAGTGACGGAGCTGCCTGACGCTGCAGTAACGGAGCATTTTCCCTCAGAGACGAATTTCAACATAACATGCTGATAACGGTAGCCTATATAACTGTTTTAATTTATTCCATTATTTATCTTGTGGCCCGTAAATATAGTGAAACAAATGAGAAAAATAGTATTAAACAGCTTGTTTTAAAATGTTTAAAACATTTTCAAAGAGGAGCTGATAGTTTAATCTTTTATTATCCTCAATGCACTGTGAAATATAACACAGGGCTGCCCGCAGACGTGCTTGGCTTTAAATCAGCGCTACTAAACACGGATATCGGCCGATGCAGATATATTAAAAAAAGACAAATATCGGCCCGATATATCGGTCGACCTCTACTATCTACTGTATTAAAGAGGCGTGTCGTGACCCTTTAAGATCCTGTTATTGAGGAGAAAATCTCTCATTCAGGAACATTTATTTTAAAGGTGTCAGATTCATTATTAAATATGATACTTTAGTTCATGATTAAACACTCACAGAGCTTTTCTGCAGTTGATCACAGCTGGTATCAGTCTTCTTCTCCCCTCAGCTGATGTGTTGTATTTCATGGGGTTCAGCTCATCCAGCGGCTCCTCTGACATCTGGATCATGTAGGAGATTGTTGAGCAGTGAGACGGAGAGAGTTTCTCCTCTGAGCGTTTTTCTGATTTCAGAAACTCCTGAATCTCTCTGGACAGAGACTGATCTTTGACTTCCAGCAGACAGAGGAACAGATTGATGGATCTTTCAGTGGAGAGAAATTCATCTTGTTCTTCATATTCATATTCATATTCACCTTTGATCGTCTCTTGAATGTACTGTGTGATTCTCCTGATGCTCTCTGAACTGTTCTCTGTGTGTGTCAGTAGATCCTGTAAGAGTCTCTGATTGGACTCCAGTGAGACGCCCAGCAGGAACCGCAGGAGCAGATCCAGCTGTCCATTCTCACTCCTGAGGGCTTTATCTACTGCTGATGTTAGTAGATCATACAGAGAGTCTTTATCAGATCTGTACAATCTGAATTCATCCAGTGGTTTCTTGTTCTTGATCACATGTGAATAAAACAGATAGAAAGCAGCGAGAAACTCCTGAAAGCTCAGATGAATGAAGCTGTAGACTTTCCTCTGATGAATCACAGATTCCTCCTTAAAGATCTCAGTGCAAATCCCAGAATACACTGAGGCGTCAGTGACGTCTATGCCGCTCTCTCTCAGGTCCTCCTCATAAAACATCACATTGCCCTTCATCAGCTGATTGAAAGCCACTTCAGCAAGTTTCACAATCACTTCTCTGTTGGACAGCAGCAGTTTCTCTGGATCTCTCTCTTCATACTTCTGATTCCTCATGTTGATCTGAATCAGCAGTAAGTGGATGTACATTTCAGTCAGAGTTTGAGGGATTTCTGCACTCAGATCTTCTTTCAGGAGCTTCTGAAGCACAGTGGATGAGATCCAGCAGAAGACGGGTATGTGGCACATGATGTGGAGGCTTCTTGCTCTTCTGATGTGTGAGATGATTCTGCTGGCTTGATGCTCGTCACTGATTCTCTTCCTGAAATATTCCTCCTTCTGAGGCTCACTGAATCCCCGAATCTCTGTCAGACGGTTGATGTATTTGGAGGGGATCTGATTGGCTGCCGCTGGTCTGGAGGTGATCCAGATGAGAGCAGAGGGAAGCAGATCTCCTTTCATAAGCTTTGACATCAACACACCCACTGATGAAGTCTCAGTCACATCAGAAACTTTCTGAGCGTCTGAAAACATCAGTGTGATTCTGCTTTCATCCAGACCATCAAAGATGAACACAACTTTACACTCCTCATAAATCTTTGAGTCCAGATCTTGAAGTTCAGGATGAAAGTCCAGCAGAAGTCTGTGAAGACTGTACTGATGATCTCGGATCAAGTTCAGCTCTCGAAATGGAAGCACAAACATGAAATCTACATCCTGATTGGCTTTTCCCTCGGCCCAGTCCAGAATGAACTTCTGCACAGAGACGGTTTTCCCAATTCCAGCGATGCCTTTAGTAAGAACAGTCTTGATCTGGTGTTTCTCCTCACATCCTGGTTCAGGTGAGGCTTTAAAGATGTCATTGCAGTCGATTGGAGTGTCTTGTGAGTGTTGTGTTCTGGCTGTTTTCTCCATCTGGAAAACCTCATGTTGTTCATTCACTCCTTCACTCTCTCCCTCTATGATGTAGAGCTGTGTGTAGATCCTGTTCAGGAGGGTTTCATTCTCCTGGAGGTTCAGTCCCTCAAATAATCTCTCATACTTGTTCTTCATGCTGGTTTTGAGCTGCTCTTTGACTCTCTGGAGTTCATCATCTACTGCTTGAGGAGAATCCTGGTCTCCAGTCTGATCATCTCTGATTGGAGACAAAATACAAACATAAAACATCTTCATCAATAAATCATGACAGGAACAGCAACACATTTAAGAGAGAAGTGTCAGTTTAACAGACTCCTGTTATATTCCACATATTTACACTAAACTTTAACATTTTGTCTGGAATTTAAGTCACATTTTCTCTCATCTGAAATGTGCTGCATCTTATATTTGTCTGTTTTGGACTCTTATGTAGAAGTTTTGGTCTCTTAGATTCCTGTCCTATATAAGTAAACACTGACATTGTACATTTATTTTCTTATAAATAAGTGTCTCAATCTAGTTTCACTACAGCAGGAAACTCACTAAATTATGGTGATAATCACCTGAGGTCAGAGGTCACTGGTCCATCACTAAAATCAGGAGGATCTATGGATTGACGGCTCTTCAGAGACACATGACTGGATTGAAGAGATGCTGCTCTCTGACTCCCCCTGCTGGTGACACAAAGATATAATAATAATAATAATAATAATAATAATTCATACACATATTTACACTGTTAGTTCAGATGATCTTTTGTATAAGTACCCTCCTTAATTACTGAATTACACTTTAAATGTAAGTATTGAGTTTGAATAATGTAATGAAACATATGAAAGAAATATAAAATATATACAGTATATATAAAACAGTTCAAACGTTGACTTGTATCTTACTAAAATGTGATTTTATATAGTTTATTATATTATTCATTATTATGTACATTAATGGACCGTGGTGAACATATTTAGACGGGTTTTATGCAGTTGAATATAATAATTAATTGTACATTAAACTACCAACAGTATAAAGTGTATTTTAAATGTAACAACCTTGAACATATTCAGAAGTAAAACACAACATACACAGTAAAGCGGCAGTAATATCAGGGATGTGATTCTTTAACAGATAATTCAGTTCCCTTTCAGTCGGTCACGTTCGACGTACGTCAGTAGTGACCGACGAATTGGGATATCGCTTAGAGAGCCCTATCAGCTTTGTGTGAACTAAAACAAGCCAATGGAATTGGCGTGCGATATTTGCATAATGCGCACCGCCCCCGACAGGTGTATATAAATAGGAAGCAGATGCAATCGCACTCTTTCGCTTCGGAGCCTGCTTCAAAAGACTTTTTCAAAGTGAAACTAAAACTGTATGTTCAACAGTATGTCATTTCGTCTGTGCGTTACTGGGTGCGGTCGTTCCCTGGTCCCTGCTGATGGGCACAATCGCTGCATCTCGTGTTTGGGCGTTCAGCACGCAGAGGCAGCTTTTGTGGATGGTTCATGTTCCCATTGCGGGAATATGACTATCGCGGTGCTGAGGTCTAGACTCTCCTTCCTGAAGTCTCAGGAAGTGGGACTATGCCCCGTTCGACCGTTTTTTTCCGGCCCCAGTCGGAATGACGGTTCGGCGGCGTACAGGAAGGGTGACTTGAGGATCACGGTCAGGGCTTCCCCGCTGAGCACCGCTCCGTGGGCCCCTGCCGCCTCACCAGCACCGCAACCCATCGTGCCGCTGTTGGTTTCCGCTGGGCCCTCTACGGACTGTCCAGCCGTTACCTTTGGTGCGCCTGCAGCGGAGCAGATGTCCATCTCTGCATCGGAAGGTGAGCCAGAGTCCTCGGGGGAGGAAGATCCGGACGCGCTGCCGCCCTCCGGGACGGTAGCGTTGCCCGAGTCGGATCCCGAGTTGACGGCTGTGCTTTCCCGGGCCGCCTTGTGTGTCGGGCTCGAGTGGAATCCTCCACCCTGCCCCGGCCCATCTCGGTTGGATGATTGATACTTGGGGGGGGGTCGCGCTGGTCAGGTCCAGCGTCCAGCCCCAATGCCCTTCTTCCCGGAAGTGCACGATGAGGTGACCAGGTCTTGGCAAGCACCGTATAGTGTTCGTGCAAGGCCCGGTCCCTCGTCCGCCTTCACCTCCCTGGACGGCGGGGAAGCCAGGGGATACGCGAGGATCCCGCCAGTCGAGCGGTCTGTTGCGATGCAGTTGTGTCCAATGGCCACTGGCTGGCGTGGTGAGCCGCGCCTCCCGTCCCGGGCCTGTAGGTTCTCAGCCGGTCTGACTGAGAAGGCTTACAGAGCCTGTGGGCAGGCTGCCTCCGCCCTGCACGCGATGGCCCTTTTGCAGGTTTACCAGGCAAAGGTGCTGTCGGAGATGCCCCAGGAAGGGCCTGACCAACAGTTGCTTGGGGAGCTGTGCGCTGCCACTGTCCTTGCCCTCCGGGCAACGAAGGTGACAGCACGCTCTGTTGGTCATGCGATGTCTACTTTGGTAGTCCAGCAACGCCACCTCTGGCTGACCTTGGCAGACATGCGGGAAACCGACAAACATCGGTTCCTGGATTCCCCCGTGTCTCCGGTCGGCCTTTTCGGCGACGCAGTGGAGAGCTTTGCCCAACAGTTCTCCGCTGCACAGAAGCAGGCTGAGGCCATTAAACACGTTATGCCACGGCGGTCCGCTGCTGCCTCCACCCAGCCGCCTGTGGCTCAGCCTCAGCCTGCTCGTCGCCGCCGCTGGCTCCCCGGAGTCCAGCGGTACCCACTTTATCACAAAAAGAGCAGTTTCCTCAAACTCCAGGTCACAAGAGGGCGCGTCTGCCAGTGTGCCAGGCCCCGCCTTGCCGCTCGCAGCCCCCTCCCATTCCGCCAGCAGGTGGCAGTGTGATGGTGCAGGCCGCGTCCCGTGCGCCGTCTCCCATACGCACTGCTGCCTTGCAGAGTCTGACCACACTCAGGGCCGCTTCCATGCCATCTGAGTCGGGTCCCCGTACTCTGCCTTGCTGCCCCACCCCCGGTGCGTCTGTGGTGCCTTTGGTCCCGCTGGCTCGGAGTCTGGAGTCGTGGACCACGCTTCCCAGCCCGTCCTGCTGGCTCATTCGCACTATCAGACTCGGCTACGCGATTCAGTTCGCCTGGCGTCCCCCGGTTTTCAGGGGTGTCCACTTCACTCAAGTGTCGTTGGACAGTGCACCTGTTCTCCGGGCGGAGATTGCTGTCCTACTGGCGAAGGATGCAATCGAGCCGGTCCCTCCAGCCGATATGAAGTCAGGGTTCTACAGCCCCTACTTCATTGTACCGAAGAAGGGCGGTGGGCTACGGCCAATCCTGGATCTGCGCGTTTTGAACCGGTATCTTCAAGAAAAAAAGCAAGATGCCGTTCAAGATGCTCACGCAGAAGCGCATTTTCGAATGCATCCGTCCACGGGATTGGTTTGCAGCAATCGACCTGAAGGACGCGTACTTTCATGTCTCGATTCTGCCTCGACACAGACCCTTCCTACGGTTTGCGTTCGAGGGTCGGGCATATCAGTACAAAGTCCTACCCTTCGGGCTGGCCCTGTCACCCCACATCTTTACGAAGGTTGCGGAGGCGGCCATTGTTCCCCTCAAGGAACAGGGCGTTCGTATTCTCAACTATCTCGACGACTGGTTGATCCTGGCCAGCTCGCGAGAGCAGTTGTGCGAACACAGGGACATGGTTTTAGCTCACCTCAGCCGGTTGGGTCTTCGGGTCAACTGGGACAAGAGCAAACTCGCCCCCGGGCAGAGGATCTCTTATCTCGGTCTCGAGCTAGACTCGGTCGCACGGACTGCACGTCTCACCGAGGCACGCGTCCAGTCGGTGTTGAACTGCCTGAGCTCGCTCATGCGCAGGACAGCGGCCCCACTGAAAGATTTTCAGAGGCTCCTGGGGCATATGGCATCTGCAGCCGCGGTCACGCCGCTCGGATTGCTCCATATGAGGCCGCTTCAACACTGGCTCCACGGCCGGGTCCCGAGATGGGCGTGGCAGCGCGGCACGCTCCGTGTCCACGTGACACCGACCTGCCGTCACACCCTTGTCCGGTGGTCGGACCCTTCGTTCCTGCGGGCCGGAGTACCCCTCGAACAGGCATGCTGTGGTCTCCACAGATGCCTCTGCCACGGGATGGGGGGCCACGTACAACGGGCATGCAGTATCGGGCCTTTGGACGGGGCCTCAGCTGCATTGGCATATCAATTGCCTCGAGTTGCTAGCAGTACATCTTGCTCTGGCCCGCTTCAAGGAGCTGCTGTCAGACAAGCACGTACTGGCCTGCTCGGACAGCACTGCGGCCGTTGCGTACATCGACCGTCAAGGTGGTCTACGCACCCGGACGGGATGCGGAGGTTCTGAGTGCTCTCCCGCAAGCGGTCGTAGACACCATCACTTCCGCTAGAGCTCCTTCCACTAGGAGCCTCTATGCGCTGAAGTGGAACCTGTTCGTCGAATGGTGCACCTCTCGCCGAGAGGACCCCCGATTATGCTCGGTCAGATCCGTGCTTTCCTTCCTGCAAGAAGGGTTGGAGCGAAGGCTGTCTCCCTCCACCCTGAAGGTGTATGTTGCCGCTATCGCTGTACATCACCACGCAGTTGAGGGTAAGTCCCTGGGGAAACACGATCTGATCGTCAGGTTCCTGAGGGGGGCGAGGAGACTGAATCCTCCTCGCCCTTCCTCCGTACCCTCTTGGGATCTGACCCTGGGTCTCTCAGCTCTCCGGGGTCATCCCTTTGAGCCCTTGCGATCAGTCGACCTGAAAGTAATGTCAAGTCAAGTCAAGTCAAATTTATTTATATAGCGCTTTTACAATTGGTAATTGTTTCAAAGCAGCTTTACATATTATAAGCACATAAAAAAGGGAAGTGGTTAAAACTAAGCTGTACAAACAAGCGTGGTAACATGTAACATATACAAGATGGTGCTACATTAAGCCAATGTCGGCTGACTCCCAGGGGTGGAAAAAACCCCCTAGGAGAAAAACCCAGCGTGCTAACACTGGGAAAAAAGTCCTAGGAGGGAAAAAACCCCTTGGAAGATATATATAATATATGTAAATGGATATGGAGATCAAAATCTAAATTATACATTTTATTATAGAGATTAAAAATAGATTATATATAAATATATGTAAGCGGATACGGGGATTAAAAATCAGAATTATAGATGCAGCCAGAACTGGATCTGTAGGCCCATTGTCTCCTGGGCTACATTGTAGGCAGGTCCAGACACAGGTTCTCCATCTGATCTGGATACGGCCTGGATCCAGCACCCGGCAAACCTCAGGATAAGCAGAGAGACAGATATTAGCGTAGATGCCATTCTTATTCTGATGTACAGGTATATCTAGTGTTATAGGAAATGTTCTCGGTTCCGGCCAACCTAATTATTGCAGCGTAACAATCCTTTAACGGATTTGAAGAATGTTAATGTATTGATAATGTGTTATGTGTATGCAAGAGCAAAGAGATGTGTTTTTAGTCTAGATTTAAACTGACAGAGTGTGTCTGCTTCCCGAACAATGCTAGGAAGATTGTTCCAGAGTTTAGGTGCTAAATAGGAAAAGGATCTGCCGCCTTCAGTTGATTTTGATATTCTGGGTATTATCAACTGGCCTGAATTCTGAGATCGCAATAGATGTGAAGGACTATAATGCATTAAGAGCTCACTTAGGTACTGGGGAGCTAAACCATTTAGAGCTTTATAAGTAAGTAGCAAGATTTTAAAATCTATACGATGTTTAATAGGGAGCCAATGTAATGTTGACAGAACTGGGCTAATATGGTCATACTTTCTGGTTCTAGTAAGAACTCTAGCTGCCGCATTTTGGACCAACTGTAGTCTGTTTAAAAGCCGAGCAGAACAACCACCCAGTAGAGCGTTACAATAATCTAGTCTTGAGGTCATGAATGCATGAACCAACTGTTCCGCATTTGTCATTGAGAGCATATGTCGTAATTTAGATATATTTTTTAGATGGAAGAATGCGGTTTTACAGATACTAGAAACATGACTTTCAAATGAAAGATTGGTATCAAAGAGCACACCCAGGTTCCTAACTGAGGACGAAGGTTTAATGGAGCACCCGTCAAGTGTTAGAGAGTATTCAAGGTTTTTTCGTGAGGAAGTTTTTGGTCCAAAGATTAGGATATCAGTTTTTTCTGAATTTAATAATAAGAAATTTCTTGTCATCCAGTTTTTAATGTCAGCTATGCATTCTGTTAGTTTTGTGAATTTGTAGGTTTCGTCAGGGCGCGAGGAAATATAGAGCTGAGTATCGTCAGCGTAGCAGTGAAAACTAACACCATGCTTCCTAATTATCTGTCCTAAGGGCAGCATGTACAGAGTGAAAAGCAACGGTCCTAGTACTGAGCCTTGTGGTACTCCATATTGAACCTGTGATCGATATGACATCTCTTCATTTACTACTACAGACTGATAACGGTCAGATAAATACGATTTGAACCATGCCAAAGCAGTTCCACTAATGCCAATATAGTTTTCAAGTCTTTTTAAAAGAATGTTGTGATCGATAGTGTCAAAAGCAGCACTGAGATCTAATAACACTAATAGAGAAATACAGCCACGATCGGATGATAGGAGTAGATTGTTTGTAACTCTAACGAGAGCAGTCTCAGTACTATGGTATGGTCTAAATCCTGACTGGAAATCCTCACAGATTCCATTTCTTTCTAAAAAGGAGCACAGTTGTGTTGAAACTGCCTTTTCTAGTATCTTTGACAGAAAAGGTAGATTCGAGATTGGCCTGTAATTTACTAAATCTCTCGGATCTAGTTGAGGTTTTTTAATAAGAGGTTTAATAATAGCCTGCTTAAAGGTTTTTGGCACGTATCCTAGTGTTAACGATGAATTAATTATATCAAGAAGTGGACCTACGACCTCTGGAAGCATAATGTCTCTGAAAACTGTCCTTCTGGTCGCATTGGCTTCCCTTAAGAGGGTAGGGGACCTGCATGCATTTTCGGTCGACGAAGCGTGCCTAGAGTTCGGGCCCGGTGATTCTCACGTCATCCTGAGACCCCGGCCTGGATATGTGCCCAAGGTTCCTACCACTCCCTTCAGAGATCAGGTAGTGAACCTGAAAGCGCTGCCTTCGGAGGAGGCAGACCCAGCCCTAGCTTTGCTCTGTCCCGTCCGCTCTCTGCGTGTGTACGTGGACAGAACGCGAAGCTTCAGACCCTCAGATCAGCTCTTTGTCTGTTACGGAGGCCAGCAGAAGGGAAAGGCTGTCTCCAAGCAGAGGATGGCCCACTGGATAGTGGATGCCATCGCCTTGGCGTACGAATCCCAGGGTGTGCCTTGCCCGCTCGGGTTGAGAGCCCACTCCACCAGAGGGGTGGCCTCTTCCTGGGCGCTGGCTCATGGCGCCTCGCTGACATATCTGTAGAGCTGCGGGCTGGGCGACACCTAACACGTTCGCTAGATTCTATAGCCTTCGTGTAGAGCCGGTATCTTCCCGTGTACTCGCTTCCACTAGCCGGTAGATGTGTTGAACCTGCTCTAAAATGTCGGCTTGCAATGCCATTCCCGCCCCCTGGGCCGGATGTGTGCATATTTTGACTCCAGTCGTGTTCCCCGCTTGGCGAACCCTGTCGAGTTCCTCCGCCTCCCCCTTCGGCTCGGACATTGCGGAGTGTCTGATGCCAGGCCTACAGCCGTCGCTGACGCTGTCTGTTGGCTGGGGCCCATATGTCGTGACTCCTCTACGTGAGCGGTCCCATATGTGTATCATCCACGGTTTAAAACTCCCTACGGGCGAGTCCGTGTCTTTCCCTTAGCAGAGCCAGCTCTGCTGTCACCTGTCAGATGAGTCTCCCCCTACCCAGGTGGAGCCATCCCAGGGACTCCATATGCGTACTGCCACCCAGGCCAGTCCATATGTGTATTCTCCACGTAAACTCCTCCCCCTTGGGTAGGTAGTGGCCTCCGCAGCGTCCCCTATGGGTTCGCTTTCCCAGTGTAGTCTAGTTTACTTAGTGGGTATGAGGTAAAACAGCAGTAAACTCCTCGGCGTGAGCTCGCCCCCTTCTCCGTTCCTCCGGTGCTATGGGCGGATAGAGCTTGCGTTGAGCACTGGAAGGGGTTTTCGTAACTGTGGCGCTTTACTGACGTACGTCGAACGTGACCGACTGAAAGGGAACGTCTCGGTTACGTATGTAACCCTCGTTCCCTGAAGGAGGGAACGGAGACGTACGTCCCGTCACCACAGTTTCTGTACCCTCGCTGATGTGCGGACACCAGTTGTCTCCTCAGCGAAAAACAGAGTGCGATTGCATCTGCTTCCTATTTATATACACCTGTCGGGGGCGGTGCGCATTATGCAAATATCGCACGCCAATTCCATTGGCTTGTTTTAGTTCACACAAAGCTGATAGGGCTCTCTAAGCGATATCCCAATTCGTCTGTCACTACTGACGTACGTCTCCGTTCCCTCCTTCAGGGAACGAGGGTTACATACGTAACCGAGACGTTTTTTCGGCCTAAAATCATGACTCACGTGAATCGTGCAGATCAGCAATGAAAAAAAAAATCGGGGGTGTTCAGGGTTATGCTGGTTACTGCATGATAACTGCAATCATGAAATGGCTTTAACGCTGCAGCGCTTCTGGGTCCAAACGCTCGATCTCACACCTCAAGAAAACAACAAACGGTGCTAATATTCACACATGATGTGGTGTAATACTTCCAAAAAATTATAATAATAACCTTTATCTCCCAGATGGCCAGACAGTGATTCATCTTTTATAAATCATTAAAATATTAATGTCTGTGATGCTGTGAGCACGGAGACTGTTGTGTAGACTGTAAGTATTTTAAATGTTTAACTTAAAAATGTTTAATGTTTATTATGAATAAAATAGCACTCATAAACGGCCGTCGAGATGCCATTCTCATGTGAAATGAGACAAGGCTTGGACCTGGAAACGGCCTTCCTTATGTCATGACTTAACAAGTGGATTCATACTAAAAGCTAAAAGCTTTGATTTCAGGAGGACTTTAATTTCTTAATATAATCGGCGGATAGGCTTTCAGAGTAATTGATGCTATCCATTTCCTCACTGTCACACACCTAGCTAGCTGTAACACTTCTCATGTTTTGTTCAGTTTGTTTACAGTAGTTTAATTTTAGGATAGAAAGGCTCAACAACCAACAAAACCAGGTAAGTTCATAAATTCATAGGGTATGCCAGGTTTTTATGATTAACAAACTTAGTTGGACAATTTCATTTGAGACCTGGGGCTGTATTCACAAAACATCTCAAGGCTAAAAGTAGCTCCCAAGTAGCCAATTTAGGAGAAACTCTTAAAAATTAGTGTTGTCACCAAAATTCCAGTAGTCGGTACCAATATTTCTTCATTTTCATGGTATTGGTTATCTCCTGATGTTACAAGCAACTGACACTTGTTGTAAAAGGTCTGAAGAGCGAGTTTTATCTTCAGACATTCAGGCTATGTTTGATTTAGCGCTGTCAGAGAAAGCGAAAGTAAAAATCACCAGCGTTTGTGAAACACACTATATAAATAAACTTGACACACCTTATAAAGTCTAATAACAAGCACAAACTGTGTTAAATAGAAACTGACGTGCAAGCAAAAAGGTTTCCGTCCTACATTTCTTTTCTACTTTACCACAGTAAATAATGCGAATATAATAGGCAAAGAAACAGATTCAGTGGAATAACTAATGGAATATTGTTAAATTCTCTGCTAATCAGGTGACCAGATCGTGATTCGCAAAACAGAATACAAAGCCGACAAAGCTTAAATTTATATGGACTCAGGTACCCTGTCATTCGGCATGAACCAAAACGTTTCCATGGCATCTCACATTTAACTGTTAACTTGCCTATTTCTTTTGTAAACAAAGCTTTGTGCTTCACTCGTGTCATATTCACGTAAATACTGGCACAGCTCTATCAGTACTACAGAAAAGCGGGTATCGTCACATTTTTAAAATTTCAGTACCGACTTGGTACCGAAGTACTGGTACTTTTGACTACACTATTAAAAATAATGGGCGTGTCAGTCCTAATTTTATGAGTCCTAAATTTTTGCTCTAAGAGTATTTCACAAAGCATTTTAGCGCTAAAACTAGCTCCTAAATCTGTGAAACATTAGTCAAGAGGACTCCTAAATCACTAAGACCAAATCACAAACAGTCCTAATCCACCCAAAGACACTGAACACCATTGAGACAATAGTGATAGAGCCTTGGGTGCTGAACCTTTTCTTTATAAATGCAATACAAATTGATTTATAGATTTGAAATTATGATGAGACGCCAAAAATAAATCTTTAACAAATAAATAAATATTGTCTGATTACCTATGCCAGTGGTTTTCATGAGTTCACACTTACAAATGATTGAATAGAGTAATAGTATATATATATAAATAAGCGTATTTGGTGTGCTGTCCAAGGGGATCGAGGGCGCTGAGCTTGAAATTTAGCCCAAACCCAAAGTTCAGAGAGTGAGGAAGGGGACAGAGGGATGCAGAAAACCGCTGAAGTAACTATAGGCGAGTCGGCTCTCGTCTGTGTATATATTCCTCCTCTCGAGCTGATTAGAAGACCGTCTGAATAGCGCTGGCTCCGTGGGCGTGGCCGCATTAGCAGATAATGAGCTGAATCACGGACTTCTGACACGTGTCTCTTTTCATACAGATTACATGAACACAGAATTTTTGTTTTCGATTTGACTTACACGATTTAAAACCTGACATTTCAACATTTCTTTAGACACAAGTCTATTTTTTGTGATTAGTATTCACTAAGTTACAGTTCATTTTCTGAGAACTATCAGATTGGAGTTCCTTCAGAGGGAGACGAGAGATCACCCATCATGTTAGTTTTCTTTATTTTACAAAAAGCACAACATTTTGTTTTTACTCTGAGTGTACACAAATAAAAGAAGATATTCCACAGATTAAAATGGTGTATAACTCTTAGTTGTATGTGCAACATTGACAGAGTATTTTGAGTCTCTTTCACACTGGTTAGAAAAAAAATGCGGTGATCACGCCGACCCGAGGGAGTTAAAATACCAACAACTGTCCAATGTAATGCGCATCAGCTGTAATTAATCGATCAAATGTTTTCAGATAAATATTAAAAAGACGGAGACTGTTTAACATCTGTAGTAGCGTAGGCTGTAGGGTGTATGGCACATGAGTGTAGCTTTTGATGCGATCGACGCGGGTTCGAATATTTATATAAGTAGTGATACACTGGTGCTTCTGTCAAAATGATTGATGATGACCTTTGACCTCTGTGACCCCTGTGACCTCTGGGGGCCACCCACGTCGTTCCCCTCCCCCACGGACCACCCACGAAGTTTTCCCATCCCCCACCCATGTTTGACCGTAGTATCACCCCAATGACCTTTGACATGGTTGGTGATTCTCCGGGGGCCGAAATGACCTTTGTCCACATATTTTGAATAGCGATGTTGACCTGTGAACTGTCAGGATGTCTTCTGGGTGATCAAATGGCAGACGGATGAATTTAAAGGGTCGAGGGTGATTTTTTAAGTCTGACACGCCATATTTGAATGGTGTGTGATGGTATCCACATTCCGGCTGGGTAGCGGTCATTTTATGACGCTCTCATCTCTCTCTCTGTCTGTGCAAACGATAAGCAACACGAGTCTAGAAACAGTCGGGCCAAAAGAATAAACATATTTTATGAAATAGATTACACACATTTCAATCATTCTGTTCTTTTAAGGAAGTTGGTGATAAAATTGTAATGCACTGAATTACAAACAGTTACTAAATTTACTGAGACCAATTCATTATAGTTTAGCTAAATGAAAAAATGCTTAAATATTGATTTAATGATAAAATGATAAAAAATATTAAACACCCAAAATGAGGTTGTAATGATCAGCCAAATCGGTTGAGTTACAAGATTTAAACCCTGGATGATCAGATTTTACAGCGTGAGTTTGCTGGTGGTTAAAAGAATGAGACATTTTCTCATAAAAACATAAAACAGTAATACGTTTAAATAAGAATTGTGTATTTACAATACTCACAGGAAACTTTAAAAACATCACAATAAAGCCAGGAAAAGATTTCCTCGTGCAATGATGTTCGAATGAAATTGGTTTACAAATGTTTATGAAATATTAAACACCCAAAATGAGGTTCATCAAGTAGTTGAATATTCATTTTAACTTTGTCAAAAGCATAAGAGGTTTTTGTGGACATGTCTTTGTGGAGACATTTCATAGACATGCCTATTTTTCTATCCCTAAAACTCAGATATCATAGTAATTCAAACAGTTGATTACTAAATGCGTTTAGTATATTTCAAAAAGTTATTTGAAAACCATTCACTTCTTTAAAAAAAAGTTTATAAATAAATTGTATAAAATTAAACATGATTCTTAAGCAGTATTGAACATTTATTTACAAAACAACATATTTTTTCAGAGAGTAGGAGAAAAAGCAGTCCTTACTTTTTTATGATATCCTTAAGATGAATAAAGTTGAAGTCTAAAAATCTCTCCCTCTGTCTAAGCAACCATGCTGTGAAACCTGAGAAAATGCTGTTTTCTCAAAGCAGCGGGTGATGGGACAGTGAGCTGTTTACAGAGTCATCTCCTAGGAAAAGTCTGAACAAATACAATTCCTACAAATGGATAATTGTCTCTTCAACATATATTTTTAAATACTTTATTCTAAGGACGTCCGATGCCTTTTGGATGCGTAAAACGCCTGCGAGCTAAGCATACACACACACACACACACACACACACACACACACACACATTTATTCGCGCACCCCGCTATAAGATCGCTGTATCCCTCTGTAGGATGTGACAGATCATTCAGATGGTGTTTTATTCTATTTAAAATTATAAGGTAAATAAATCCAATAGTCTAATGTTGCCGTCTCACGTTCTTATAGTTTTAGTCAAATTAAAATGTCCGTCAGCATTCTGAGACAACAACTCTGAAAAACAGATTGCTCTGGAATGTTTACGGTTGATGTCTTACACAAACTAATTTGTGACACCCACAGTCACGCACATTTTAAAAGTTTGTTTAAATAACATCTTGTCTGTGGGAATACCACCTTCACATATGGGAATTCCTTTACAAAAGCATCTTCTGTTGTCTTTCGGGTGCACTCTGACATTTGGAGAGATAAGCTGGCCTTTTCACCCTTTCTGCTGTGAAAAAACATCTGTTTTTTCAGATGCAATATATAGAGCTCTGGCGCCATCTTTTGGTCATTGATGAAAATGGTATTCTCTTTAGGTTTAATATGGAGTACTAAAATTATTTAACTACAAAAGAAAAAGATAATTATTTAACTACAAAAAGAAAAAGAAAAATGATTTCTGTATGATAAAACAAACAGTATATTTTCTGTTTAAATCTTAGACTTTGATTTATGTTTAGTTCCTAGATCTTTTTAAAAACAGTTTCTAACCTAATAATTCAAGTGTGTATATATATATATATATATATATATATATATATATATATATATATATATATATATAAAATTACACACGCACACGTACATCATCTTATACACACACACACATATATATATATATATATATATATATATATATATATATATATATATCACGTAAAGTCATTATCTGATGACTTAATCTGTTCAACACATGGTAACCCCCAACATGGAAAAATAAAAACAAGTCGACATCCCCTGCTGAGTGGGTGTGTATATAAGTTTGGGGTCTATCACATCTCAGCTACACACATCTCTGCGAGTTTAACTAAATTGCAACAGCTTTTCTCCAGTCTCGCCGAAAAAGATGACTTCGAACGGTGAGTTCCTTTTTAATATTTAAGCTGTGGTTTTTAAAATACACGTGTTTTAGTAAGGATGGAGATATTTCATTGAAAAGAGGAACAAAGTTTCTATCATTAAATGTTTCTAGCGCCAGCTGACGCTAGCCTATATGAAAGATTGTTTTTCTACGATCTACATTTGAGTTATTGTTTAAAGACCTATGTTCGTTAATTTTCTATCATTATTTTGTTAGTTACGTTGTTTTCATAACTGGCGAAAGCTTTATTCATCTTTTTGTTGCCTGTATGACTTTTCTGTTTTATGCATTGATATTATGCATTGGACTTATGTTCGGTTGCTATTGGCTCACCAAGACGGCGTCATAACGCCGCGACCGTGCTGTCGTAATCGGTATGAGACAAATGTAGTTTTTTAACTTGTAGCTTCTCATACGAGCTAAACAACGGTTGATTTACACATGTGGAAAAAAGTTTTATTGCGCTGTTTAAATGGCTTTCACATACTGATGATTTTATTATTAAAAAGTTATAATGTATGAATGCTTCTGTTAAAGTATGCAACGGTTATGATGTTTTAAATGTTATATAATTCACATGCTATTTTTCTACTTTTTCATTTTTTGTAAACGTTAAACATAGTACTAGTCATTTAATTAAATTATTTGTTTCTGTTAAAAGTATTCAACGGTTATGATGATGCATCTCTACACGTTGTCCACGCGATGGAGACAAAGAGCCGCTTTTGATGCAATGTTTTATTGGAAATAATTTCTGGTTTAATTAATGTTTTAATTTAGATAGATTCTGGTTTAATCTGTTTTAAATGTTATATAATTCACATGCTATTTTCCTACTTTTTCATTTTTGTAAACGTTAAACATAATACTAGTCATTTAATTAAATTATTTGTTTCTGTTAAAGTATGCAACGGTTATGATGATGCATCTCTACACGTTGTCCACGCGATGGAGACAAAGAGCCGCTTTTGATAAAATGTTTTATTGGAAATAATTTCTGGTTTAATTAATGTTTTAATTTAGATAGATTCTGGTTTAATCTGTTTTAAATGTTATATAATTCACATGCTATTTTTCTACTTTTTCATTTTTGTAAACGTTAAACATAATACTAGTCATTTAATTAAATTATTTGTTTCTGTTAAAGTATGCAACGGTCATTATGATGCATCTCTACACGTTGGCCACGAGATGGAGACAAAGAGGCGCTTTTGTTACAGTGTTTTATTGGAAATAATTTCTGGTTTAATTAATGTTTTAATTGAGGAACGTGCTGCTTTTTGTTGTTGTTGTTTATTCACTGGTTTATTATTTGTAATGTCTCAATATGAATCTTATTATTTCTGTAAATTCATAACAGGTTTTTTTTTTTTTTTTTTTTTTTTTTTTTTTAATAGGATCAAATGTTGAACAGGCTGCATTCACTGCCATAAATCTCTGTAAGTGCATATCTTATTTATTTATTTATTTATTGTTATTTATTTATACAAATTAAATTGACCAATTTTTTATTTGTTTAAAGTAACGGGAACCCCGGATGACGTACATGTCTCAGACACTGGTAATTATTCTTTGTTTTTGTAATAATAATATTATAATGTTAATGTAAAATATTAATCATATTTATCTTTTATAGAAATTACACTTCTAGTGACACAACCAGGGTTTATTGATCTGACGCAGGATTTTGAAGAACATGATCCTAGCACCGGCGATACTGATAGGATAACAGACGCCCTGCCTACTTACGCAGCAGAGAGATCTCCGGCTGAACAAATCAGTACTGCTGAACTGGTAGACCTCACGTCAGATTCAGACGATGAGTCTGAGCTGAGTGTCGATGTACCTCCCAGGAAACGGAAAAACATAGATGACTCTACACCGCACCAAATTCCTCAGGATAAACTAATTAATGGTAAGACTTTTTAAGATTTTTATAATTTTATAGAAATGTTTATAATTTATAGAATTTTTTACGATATTCAACGCATTACCTTTGATATAGAAAGTAGTTTTTTATTTATTTATTATTTTATACAGATAGAGGCATCGGATGTGCTGAACAAATAATCGGCCTCACATCGGATTCTGACATAGAGTCTGACGTTTCCGTCGTTGAACCTCAGAGGAAGCGGAAAAACATAAGAGGATCTAATTCACAGCAAACTCCACAAGGTAAGACTATCTTATTTTCAGATTTACAGTTATCAACATATTCCACAGCATAACGATCATTAATGTGGAAAATCTGTTTTTAATGTTTTAAAAATTTTCTATACAGATAGATGGGTCAGGAACGCTGATGATATTTTAACATGGACGGAATCACAGATCGTTGAATGGGATCGTTCGTCATGGACTAGTGATCGATACGACGAGGCTACAGTGAGAGCCAGACAGACACCGTATCCTTTTTACATTGCTACGAAGAAAGAAGACGAAGAAGAAGAAGAAGTGCGGGAGACAGAGGGCAGAAATGATGAGCAGTATGATGTTCGGACTCTGGATCGTGAAATCATTAAAAGATTAGATGATGAGGCCATAGCGAGATGTAACATCACAACTACCATTAATAGGTGTTTTGATGAACTTAATAGCAGATTGGATGACATTAATATCAGATTGGACGGTCACTTCAAAGAGAATCAAAACAGAATCGCCTCTGAATTTTTAGCGATTCATAACAAATTGGATTACCATTTTCAAATAAATTGTGACAGAATAGCTGCAGAGTTTTTTGAAGTTCATAACAGATTGAAGCCGGTTAATGCATTGATTCCTGAAATATTAGATCGCATATATCAGCTAAATCAGTCATTAGAAGATTCTCACCATAGATTGCAGACACGTTTCGAAGAGAATCATGAACGTATCCTTAGAGAATTAAATGATCAGTTGAGAGAAAGACAATTAACCGTTAGTCTTCTCAGCGCCATGGTTACCTGTGTGCATCCAAGTTAGAAATGTATAATGGATTATGTATTAGTTACATCTGATTTGTAGTTGTTTTTCAGAACAGAAATGTCATCATTTTTCTGATTGTTGTATCTTTTATTTGTTTTTCTTTATTTTGTTTTATTTGCATATTATGTTTTCACTTTTGAGCTAAAAATAAAAGATTAAAATGGATGCAGAGAAATCTTTTTCCACAGCTGAAGCGGCCAACTGTCAACCAGACTCTCTTGTGTGAAAGATTACAACAATTGATAAATTTGTTTACAGATTTTGTAGAAACAACTTTTAATGATGTACCATTACAGCAAACTTCTAATTTGGAATATTTGCAATCTTCTATTGACCAAATTCCTAATATTAATTTGTCTGAACGATTACAGAAATTATTAAACACATGTAACATACGATTAGCACAAGATGGTGGAGCTTTAAATAATAGTCATGGGTCAACAGGTATTGCATCTACTGTCACGGCTCAGCCTACAGTTCCGGCGTGAATGTCAACCAGCAATGCAGTGCCCCCTGATCCCCCTACAGGTACGTCACGACTAACACAGCCAGACATTGATACTTTGATTCTTGAGGGCGGTGAAGTAAATGGTTACCGTATATTACCGAGACCCCGTTTCAATAGCGTACAATTGCGAAGGCCGCTGAATCTGAGAGAGATTAACTCTACAGATTTAGCATCGTACCACTTTTTTTTACACGATGCTTTTAGCGAAATAGTGGAATTTGCTAGAGACATTGGCGGTGATGCTAGCGTAATCAATATGACCCTTACGGGGTCTTCTCTGTCGTCGCCCATTCAAACCATTTTAACAGATCGGAATAATTATGACATCAATCTATTTACCGATCAAATTGAGAGAGTTTTACAAAGTAATGAACAGATATTGACGGACGATGCACTCGCAGTCGAAGTTGACATAGCCATGAACAGACGAGGAGGTGGTCGCCGCCGTAAACTTACAGATTTAGCGCTTGATCAGGTCATCAAACGTAAAAAGATGTCGTTATTCTCCCCCACGAATATATCAAATAAATTATGCTTCTCTATCTGTCTCGCGCATTTCCTAAATCCGCAATCGTCCGAGAATGAGTTAGAAAGACTGGCCGCATCCATCCAAAATGACGCAGGCTTCTCAATTCAAGACAAAATTGGTTTGGGTGATTTAAATGCGTTTGAAAGTATTTTAGACGTTAAAATCGTTGTTTTTTACAGGACGAATGCCGGTGCATTAGAAACATACAAAATTCGCAGTGAGCCTCACCCTAAAACGGTATATCTCTATTTGTACGACGAACATTACTATAGAATTCTGAATTTGACCTCATTCGTCGGCGTTGACTATGTATGTCAATTTTGTTTCAAAGGTTACTCAAACCCTAGAAATCATCAATGCAAGCACGTCTGCAACGTATGTTTTGACGCTGATTGTTACAAACATCTTGAAAGAACCATGCATTGCCCCGATTGTCTGCGATTTTGCAAGTCGAGTTACAACGCCCATAAAAAAACACATCCTGTATGGGAAAAAGCACCGTGCGATGCTATAAAATATTGCAAACTGTGTAACAAACGATACAACGTCATAGGTCAAGGTAAAAGATCCCACCACAAATGTAGTTCCAACCGTTGCAGCCATTGTGGTGAAGATCTGCACGATCATGGACTACACCAATGCTTCATACAACCCATAGTACCCAAAGAACCTAACAAGAATTACATTTTTTATGATTTTGAAACGCGATATCAAAATGGGAAACATATAGCCAACTTTATTTGCGCGATCACTTTTGAAGGAGAAAAATTTGTGGCAGAAGGCCCCGGGTGTATTGCACAGTTAATCACCCACTTCAGACAGCCGCGATACAAAGGATACTGCTTCATCGCTCATTGCGCGGCCAGATTTTATTCGTTTCTAATTCTGGAGTATTTTTGCAATGCAGGCCTTGTGCTCGACGTCATAATGCAAGGTTGTAAATTAATCTTCATGTACGACGAAGCTTTCGCACAACGATACATCGACAGCTATGCATTCATACCAATGGCTCTATCTAAGATGCCTGCGGCCCTTAACTTAACGACTACGGAGAAAGGATATTTTCCCCATCTTTTCAATACGGTGGAAAATGAGAATTATATAGGACATTACCCCGATAAAAAGTTTTACAACTACGAAAACATGTCTGATAAAGACAGTGTAAAGTTTGATGCGTGGTACAGCAGTGTTTCGGGAAAATTGTTTAACTTCAGGAAAGAGCTGTGTAAATACGGCGTGAACGATGTTGTCTTGCTACGCGAAGCCTGCATGAAATACAGAGAGGCGTTCATAGAATGCACTGAAATTGACCCATTCAGCTTTACTACTCTAGCATCGTGCTGTATGGGCGTCTTCAAAACGCATTATCTCGAAAGAAGTACGCTGGCTCTGACACACAATAACGCATACGTCCGACAGAGTAAGACCTACTCAAACGCTTCGATCGAATGGCTCGAGTATGTAAAAAAGACTCGAGATGTGGATATTCATCATGCTGCAAACTACGGTGAAGTGTCGATCGGATGTTTCTTTTTAGACGGTTTCTACGAAAAGTCGGGGGTAAGGCATGGTCTAGAGTACAACGGATGTTTACATCATGGTCATGACTGCCGCTTTGACCCCTATCGGACGCACCCCATGTCGGGAGTGCCCTATGGGGTTCTTAGGAGACAGTTTGACGACAAGGTTGATATTCTGCGGAATGCGTACGGTTTGCAAATTGAGGTTCTTTGGGAGTGTGAATGGGAAAAGATGAAGTGGACCGACCCTTCTGTGATGGAATTTATGAGTACCTATTCAGCCCCTGAGAGACTGAAACCGAGAGACGCCTTGTTTGGGGGACGTACTAATGCTTATAAACTCTATCACAAAACGGCTGATGGTGAGAAAATAAGTTACGTAGATTTTACAAGCTTATATCCTTTCTGTCAGGCTAGAAAAACCTATCCGATCGGTCACCCCCAAATCATTTTCAAAGATTTTGAACCGATCGAAAATTATTACGGACTTATCAAAGCTACCGTTTATCCGCCCCGTAAATTACTGCACCCTGTTCTCCCTTACCGATGCGGTGGGAAACTTATGTTCCCTTTATGTCGTACGTGCGCTCACGTTCAAAACCAGACATCAAACTGTAGCCATACGGACAAAGAGAGGGCCCTCACGGGTTGCTGGGTCAGCCTCGAGCTTTTAAAAGCCATAGAGAAGGGTTACGTGGTAGCCAAGATCTATGAAGTTTGGCATTTTCCTCAAAGGTCAGATACATTGTTTTGCTATTACGTAAAGACTTTTTTACGTTTGAAACAGCAGGCATCCGGTTACCCATCAAACGTTGTCACCGATGCTGAAAAACGGGCTTACATACGTGAGTATTATGAGAAAGAGGGTATTCGCCTCGACCCCGAAAAGATCTCCCACAACCCCGCGCAGAGGTCTATCAACAAGTTATTGTTGAATAGTCTTTGGGGGAGATTCTCTATGAGGGAGAATCTTCCTCAGACTACTCTTGTGAAAGACCCCGAGCATTTCACCAGAATTGTTTTTGGTAAAACCGACAGTCTGTCATATTTCACATTCATCTCGGACGACGTTGCTCTTGTCCAGCATCGCTCTGCAAAAGATGAGGTTCGCGAGACTCGTGACATTAATGTGTTTGTCGCCGCATTTACTACGACTCACGCACGCTTGGAGTTGTACGAACTCATGGACAAACTCGGTGACCGTTTGTTATACTCAGACACGGACAGCGTTATTTTCGTATCAAGGGAGGGAGACTGGGACCCACCTCTGGGGGATCATTTGGGGGAGCTGACGAATGAGTTAGACGATGGTGATTATATTACGGAATTTTGCTCTAGCGGGCCAAAATCATATGGGTATCGCACCGCCAAAGGTAAAGTATGCATGAAGGCAAAGGGGATAACGCTCAATGCTAAAAATTCCCAAGCTATTCGGTTGGAGAGTCTTATTGGTCTGGTTGACAGCTATGTGACTGCACGTGACAGCACGCAATGCATCCTGGCTCACACCGAAAACATTGTGAGGAATAAAAAGACTCTCACACTGCACAACAAATCAGTCGTTAAAGGTTTAAGGTGGTGTATAATAAACGTTAGTTTTTTAGACAAAGACGGTCTATGGGTTACTTTGCTGTAGTCGATAGCAAAGCCTGGGCATGACCCAGTCTCACAGGGGGTGATACAGAGACTTTCTTGACAAATAGGCTCGCTGACATAATATTTAATTTGTACGCCACATTGCCGTCCCTCATCAGACAGAATTCGTCTTTGGCTCTGATCATTCTCAGTTTAATGTCGACGTTATTCAACATCAATTTTTCTTGAAAGAAAATATCACTGTGAATGGGAGCCAACAGTTCCACCACTCTGCTGCCTGCTGTGTAGGCTGCCCTCTTTGCCAGCCCCTGATTGTCTCCGCCGGGGTCAGTCGCGTCCATATGACCGGCTGTGTCTTTGTAAAACAAGCCGGCGGAGAAAAGCGATTCCAACGATCACCCAGGCTCACATCGACTTGCGAAAATATAGTAGCCCCCGGGTAATTTATCAGCCCAACCTTGGCATCAGCTGGTAAATCTTCGCCGTTAGGCTTCGTGATTTTAAGACGCAAATACAACAGCGTGTTATTTAGGTCGACATAATCGTCGCCATTCCCCGCTATAAAAAAACTCCAAAGGTGAAGAGTCCGATATAGCCGATAAAGGAGGCACTTCTAAATAACTGCTTTTCTCAATAACTGTCTGCGTCAGAGGAACCGTAAATAAGTCCAGCTCAGACTTGATGCACTCTCCTGACATGCGGTGGAGTAATGCCATGTTAGAATATGGTTCTTTTAACTGATAAGTTTCGCTTTACAGCTTTCTTACGCTTTCTGCGTACGACTGAATGTTTCTTGGGTCCACGCTTTGTTTTCTTCTTTATCGAATGACCACGCCTCCTTATACCCGGTGGTTTAGACATTCTCTTACGCGCCATGACCATCAAACCCGACCCGTCTTGAGATTTGGCGTTATCGTTATACGTTCTCGACAACGCGTTTGAGACGACGTCAGATACTATATTTTTAGCAGCCGATTTTAGGTGGGTTTTAGCGATACTGAACCCCCTTTTCAACAGCGGTATAGCCATCCTAAACAAACCTCTAAACAACCCCCCTAACCCCGCCCCGTACATGACGCCACCCCGAATATCCCGGTAGACCACCGCCGGCCTGATTTTGGTAATAGTTAACATAATCCGTAGCATCCATCCCACGGGGGTTGTAATATGCCATTTTTTAAAAAATGGATTGTTTCGACGGTTTAAAGTGTAGTTTTACGATGACTTTGCCGTAAGAAAATGGTATTTCGCGGTTTTGGTCGTCCTTCAGTCGGATGGTAATATCTGTGATGAGCTCCTTGTTGACCGATGCGTAATGTGGTTTGTCGTATCTAACACTGACGATATCATTGTTCTCGCCCGTTATATGTACGCATCTCAAAAGGGGGACATACAAATCACCGACCGATTGATATTGGATAATATCGGTGTAAACGTACATAGTATAGAAACCCGCGTTGATATCGGTTTGATGAGGAGCGTATGTAGTTTGACTCGTTGTAAAATCAGCATCTTTATGGTAGGCCGAACGGCCGATAGCATCACCCGGATTCACTCCTAAAATAGCGGCGAGTTTCCCAAAGAAGGATACTGAGACGCTAGGTCTCGCAACCATATACATTTTGTTTTTTAAAGGATCATGACTCAATACAGCCGTCGGTACGAGAGCGTTACTTATCGCACGGATCACATCGCGAACGTTAGCATAGTACCCGCCGTCTATTTGTACCTTCCTTGATACATAAAGCCCTGATAATTCTTTAAACAGGTATGGGTCTGGGGTAGGTTGTGTATGTTTCGGGACTGGTGCGGGGGCGGTGTGTAGGGTGAAAATCCCGTCTTCATCATTAAAGGAGTACCAACTTCTAGGATATTCAATTTCAACGAGCGCGACCTCCCATTTACCTTTCAAGTTGATAGGACTCGCTAGCCTTGTTCGGTAACTAGAGATACGATTTTCCGGATAAACCGACAAAGAAGCGTTGCACGGCAGCGTAACGTAGAATCCGTCGTCGACCATGGTTCCCCGTTTACTCAAATGATCAAATCCTGTATGCGTTCATGTGTTTTAAGGTGATTGCAAGTCCACCAGAGTTTTTTTGTCTACATAACTATTAAATTTCGGTGGCCAACCTAACCATTTCACTAAGACAAGTGTAGATCTCCCCTGTTTTTTCACCACTAAAATCTTTTCTATCTTAAATGATTTGTTTTTGCTCACGATTATTTTTTGTAACTCTTTTTCATAAAAAACTCCGTCGATGACCTCCCCGTCATAATCAAACAGTCTGTAAACAGGAGGTCAGCGTGGAATACATGAGGATATTGTGAAAAATTCTTCTGTGTAGTTCTGTTCGTATCCTTTGGTGAATGGTCCTCTCACTTTAGAAATTCGAACAACGTCTCCGACTTTATATTTAAATACTGCTTTTTCATTCTTCTTTATATCCCCGTACAGATTATGAAACACCAGTCCCTCATTTTCTTTGTTGACGTCCACCGGTCTCATCCTAATACTACGATGATAACTGGTGTTGTAGCCCTGCAAAATATCTTGTAAAACGTCTATGTAACGCGGGGAATTTGTAGCTGTTAAATATCGCCACATTCGACTTTTTAGCGTTCTATTAAATCGTTCAACGACGCTGGCTTTCAAATCAGTAGCCGTAGCAAAATGAGTAATGTCATGCTTTTTCATTAAATCATGAAAACCCCTGGTCCGTCTGCAATTTCTGAGGTACGCGGCCATCTTGGAGTATAGACTCGAACGCTTTAGTCACCTCGGGTCCGCTCTTATTCTTTAACACACGAGCCCATGCATACTTGCTAAATACATCGATGCATGTTAGCAGATATTTATTATTATCATTGTCTTTGGAATAGGCTGACATGTCAACGAGATCCGCTTGGAATTGGGTATCCACTCCGTACACGATGACTTTATTGCGTTTGTATTTTATAGGAGCGGCTCTGTGTAATGTCTAAGCATCCTCCCCTGCCAACCATTCCGAAACCTCTTTATCGGTTAGACGTACTCCACTATCCTTTAAGACAGAGTCTTTTAATCGCTTTTTACCACCTAAAGAGCCGGGGTTGGATGGTGTGTAATATACTTTCTTCATGAGCTCCGACATGTTGCTGTTTCAACCCTCACACAAGAATAAGACATAAAAAGGGGGGAATCAATCTTTTATTAAAAATGAAAAATATTAAAAAACAGGATACATAATGACAACATGCCATAGGTAATAAATTGAAATAGGATTACATAATGACAGCACACTCTAAATAAGAATACATCGAAATGCTCTACACAGTAAGTAAACCGCTATAATGATATAAGATGACCGCATGCTCTAAGTAAGTAAGTAAAAAAGATTAGTGATAGTCTAGCCAGAAAAGAAATTCACGGCATGACTTCCAATCATGGTCTAGGACATAGTTGCCCATTGTTTCAACAATATCACTGATGGCGACAGAATCGACATTATGGAATCTAACGAGCTCCACACAAACATCTGTTACATACGTGTAGATACAGAGGATGTCACTGATGCGAAAACATTCGGTACTTTGAGTCATCACATCCAGAACATTTCGTATCGTATCGCAATATGGTACAGCCCCTTTAATACATATGTTTTTCAAATCCTCCCATGAAAGAGATATCCCCCCTTATTTGTTCACAGTATTTCCTGAATTTTGCTTCGCGGGAGGAATCATCCTCATCATCTTCATAAGTAGGGTCGTCATACGTATCGAGGGCTTCATCGATCAAATTTTCCAATAACGCAATCATTTGTCTTCTGTAATGTCCTTTAAACAGATTATCTATGATGTTCCTTTGGCTACATACAGCACCCATGGTGGCGGTGGGGTCTTGCTCACTCTCCATTCAAAATTGAGAAACCTTGCCAGAGATCGACGGTGTCGTGCACAACTTTCTCACAGGATTTGTCCAGAAGTTTGTCTCTGATTTCTTGTAGTTTTGCAGTGATGAATGGCTCGTCTTTTAGTTCATGCAGAATAGCTCCGGCTGTTCCTTGAATCCGCTGAGGATGAGACTTTAAGCCAGACCTGCGTAGGGCGTAGGCTATGATGGCTCGTAGATCAGGTTTAAACAGTTTGCGTGTCAGCTCGTCAAAGTGGGCGTCGAAAAAGTACGCTGGTGGTTCAAACAGGCAGGAATGTTGCAGTTGGCTCGGATGATTTATTGCGCAGCCTTCACAGTCGTCCTTTAGCTTTTCGCTGATGAGATGTTGCAGAAGTACGGCAATCAGAGTTTTTATGATTTTGAATCCGAGGTCAGTGAAGCATCCGTCCGGGGCATCAAACCCCTTGTCGGTTGAGGCTGTGTCAGACAGGCCAGTTAAGAAACTCAGGTTACGATATCCAAGTTCTTTGCAGACTTTATCTAACCATCGTTTATCGGTATCAGATGGCCCAGATTCGTCCGTCAGAATAGTATCGGTAGCGTTGTCATCAGGAGAATCAATTGCAGGGTTGAAAGAGACGCCGTAGCTGCAACCGTGAGCACCGTCTTGAGACATGGCTTATAAAGATGTTGTGTGGGGTGGGACTGGCTTACCGCTCTCTTTATGGGCGTAGTGAATGGGCGGGGACGGTAAAGAGTATGTACTGCTGCGCACGCATCTCTCAGGATGGAACAGCTGCGCTTTAACTTTATTGTATGCATCACGCATGTCACACCATTTGAACATTTTGTTTATGATAGAAAAAAGACAACTCAGCAGATCCCGATCGCACCACTTGAACAAAAATAGCAATTCGTACATAACTTGATGCTCATTTTGTCGGATGAATCCTGAGCGATCACTGAGCTTCGTCTTGTCTTTGCAGCAGAATATGTAAACGCACTCATCAGACTTCTTTTTAGAGTGATCCCCGACCACTCGGTACCGATGATTAGGAGTTACCCCATCCCACTCTGAGATGTACAAAGGTTCTTCTCCACTGTCATTCAGGTCTTTCCAGACACGGGTGTAGAATAAAGTCCAGTCCTTATCAGAAAATACCAGACAGGGGTCCCTTCCCGATATAAATTCACCGGCACTGTCAATGGTGCAAAGCATCACGACTCTGCTATTCAACATAATTTCATCTTTCACATAATCCTTATTCTCATGGAGAAAGTCTGTCAAATAGACATGCCAGCGCTCTTTTCTCGGGGCCAGAGTCAGACTTTTCATCATCTCTTCACCCCATTCTCTCTCAGGCGTTTTAGGTGAGTATAAACCAGCCATGTTTCACCCCTCTTTTTTTCTTTTTACACAGAATACCGCAATGCCTATTTATATAGATGTGTTCTGACACACATGCGCGGAGCACGTGACCCTCGACCCTTTAAAATCATCTGTCTGCCATTTGATCACCCAGAAGACGTCCTGACAGTTCACAGGTCAACATCGCTATTCAAAATATGCGGACAAAGGTCATTTTGGTCCCCGGAGGATCACCATCCATGTCAAAGGTCATTGGGGTGATACTACGGTCAAACATGGGTGGGGGATGGGAAAACTTTGTGGGTGGTCCGTGGGGGAGGGGAACGACGTGGGTGGTCCCCAGGGGTCACAGAGGTCAAAGGTCATCATCAATCATTTTGACACAAGCACCAGGGTATTACTACTACTATGCACCAATATATATATATATATATATATATATATATATATATATATATATATATATATATATATATTTGTATATATATATATAATTTTAAAGGTGCCCTAGAACAAAAACTTTTTTAGCTGCGTATTTTGGGGCATCATTATAAATGCGCCGATTCAGGCTGCTTCCCCTTTAAATGCTCTCTCTCCCCGTCCCCAAGCTCGCGACTCTATAATACATTGCATAAACAAAGTTCACACAGCTAATATAACCCTCAAAATGGATCTTTACAAAATGTTCGGAGAAAGGAGAAAGGAGAAAGCAGTGTAGATGCATTTTCCGACATATGAACGGTCCCTTAAAAGGGTTTAAATGGCTCAAACAGTCAAATGCGAGCAGAATCAGCACTGAAACGTGTTAGGGCGTTTTCACACTTGACGTCTTTTTTGAAGCTGTCAGCGTCTGGTTTACATTATAATCATATGGAGTAAGGGAGGAAAGAATGCGCACAGCTGTGAAGAGAATGAAGGTGTACTAAATAATGCTGATAATCACCTGGGGTCAGAGGTCACTGGTCCATCACTGAAGTTAAGAGGAGGATTCATGGATACATCACTCTTCAGAGACACACAACTGGGATCTGGAGATGAAGATCTCTTCCTCGTCTCAGAGTCTGACATCTTCCCTGTATATGGAAACACTGGGAACATTACATTAATATTACATTTCTGCATTTAGCAGATGCTTTAATTACAAGTAATTTACAGTGTGTTCATTTCAGCACATATCCCAGTGAACAACATGTGCTCTAAGAGTGTCTTATACTAAGTTATGAAAACATTATTTCTACATATTCTCTGAACGATCAAAATGTGTCTTAGTTAGGTGAACACTAAAGGAATATTTATTTGATCATTCTGGAAACATTAAGGGAACGTTACTTCTGAATGTTTTCTGAATGTCCTGATAAAGTAAAAGTTAAAAAGAGACATTCATCTAACATTTGACACTAACAGATAACTTTCATTATATCACGATCTAACAGATAACAAACCATCTATTAAAGTTACTGGAGAGACGTTTGTTCATGAGTTTGAGAGAACATTAGTCTTGTTATTTGGGATGTTCTCTGTGAACATCAAAGATAATATGAACACAACAAAGAACTGAATCATTAAATAAATTAAACTAGATCTGGGCCACATATATTTCATATCAGTGGATATTGATAATCATCAGGATAAATGTCAAATCTTTATTTCTGTCAAATAAAGGCAGATTTCTCCTCCTGAGGTAAAGTTGTAGAAACCAGAACATGACAAACACTTGCAAACAGCTGAACATTTCACACATCTGAGCTACAATATTCAGAATATTTATAACAATAACAAAATACATCAAAATATGCAGGAGTAAACTTTGGTAAAGTAATTTTTCCTGAACAAAATTAAGGAATCGACCCTGCTTTGTTCCCTATATAGGGTACAACGGGGCTAAAGGCACACCTTATGAAAAAAATTGCTTTTCATTACTCTCGAAGTGTATGATTGAGGAAAAATATATATGTTTGTATTGAACATAGATGGAGCAACAGATTTTGTATGTGTGAAAATAAATCATAAAAGTGGTTAATTTAGTTTAAAAATAATGTATGAGGTGTTGGGGGGGGGGAAAATATTATCTAAAATAATATGTTTTTAATAATGTCTAGGTTAAAGGGTTAGTTCACCCAAAAATGAAAATTATGTCATTAATGACTCACCCTCATGTGACATGTCGTAGATATTTTAGATTTAGTCTGAGAGCTTTCTGTCCCTCCATTGAGAGTGTATGTGCAGTAGACTGTCCATGTCCAGAAAGATAATAAAAACATCATCAAAGTAGTCCATGTGACATCAGTGGGTTAGTTAGAAGTTTTTGAAGCATCTTATATAGATTTTGGTCCAAAAATAATAAAAAATGTGACTTTATTCAGCATTGTATTTTAAAAATACAGAAACAAAATTACTTTAAAAAGTAAAGCTTCTGAAAGCATTAAATGAGATTCCGTAATATTTAATATAGATTTACAGTAGTAACAATAAATTATATTTTATTATGAAATGATAATATAATATTTCTTTAAATATGATTGTTTCATTATAAATATGGGTATTATCTCTAAGATATTTGCCATCTGAATCTAAACATGTCATGTCAATAAATGGAAAAGTCAGCTGATCAGCTATTCGTGATGTTAATTACTGTGTCTTTTGCCCCAACAGCAGCGGCGCTTTTTACCCCAAATACCAAACTTTTACATATTCTTCTGTTATTGAAAAACTGTTGCTTGAATTACCTTCAACAAAACTGAAAATCATACATTTGTCTGAAAATACAAACATTAATTTAATGGATTCTCATTTGCTACAACAACATTTTAAAAAACATCAAATATTAGATAATAAATATATCTTCAGTGGAAATATCTTTACGGTTTTGATATAATCTGGATAAAGATTAGAAAAGTGAAGTAATGGCGGAGATCCGTTATATGTTCCTTAATTTCCGCCGTCACCCAGATAGCAAACAGACGTCGATTCAACACTAAAAACTCCTGGGTTATTTCTTTAACCCATTTTCTGGGTTATTTGTGTTGGGTTAAAATTATGGGTTATTTTTTCAGAGAGTAACCATTTTCTGGGTTATAGGGCTAATATTTTGACCCAATTCCTGGGTTGTTTAGGTTTCTGGGTTATTTTTCAAAGAGTAACCCATGTTCTGGGTTAACGCCCCTCCCCCCGCCCCCAGCTGTTGTTCTGGAATTTTCTCACAACAGTCGTTTGAAATAACAGTCACTTGAACTTGAACGCACTCGATCCGTTTTGGCCTGGGCTTCTTCGGTGCAACTTCGTCGCGTATTCAAGGTAAGCAAGTATTTTCAGTGTCAATGTAACGTAAACTTTTCTGTCCATGTCCCCGTTGCTAGTTTAGCACCATTTGTTGAAAAAATGACCATGGCTTACCGTGGTAATTCTGTGGTGAGCATGTACGTTAGCCGCCTGCGGATATCGCGACAACATCTAACTAGTTTAAAGTCCGTGTAAAGTCAAAATAAAAATGTGTTTTGAGTTTGTCAGACTAAATAAGAAAGTGTTATTAACCACCCAGCCAAATTTGAATGATTAAAAATAACGATAAGCTCATGAAATTAGGTGTCAAAATGGTTGAAATGCTTTTTACACATCGTTGAGAAACGTGTGACCTATTTAATGTGTTTAGAAGAAAATGACAACTGTGCTGTACTTATCTCATTGTTATAATACTGGTAATAATACGATAGGTACGTGCAGCTAGTGGCGACTTCATGCCGCGTTAAGGGGGTTGAACACCGGACGAGAAGCGCCACGTCTAGGACAACTCGAGGTATCGTGTACTTTCTCAGTATATGGCTAGCAATATTGTTATGTTTTAGGACATTGTGGAATTAAGATAATGTCAGTATGTTATGATTGTACTGTATAATTAAATACAACCGTTGCTGAGTCTGCAGTCTGAACACTTTACCTCAGAGCGTCCGTTAACTGAATGGAGAATATCACCTGAAAATCCAATAACATCAGCAATTTGTATTCATGCAGCTGATTTCTGTAAATTAATGTAAAACTAACTTTATATTGCAGCACATGGTGAAGTCAGTATATACATTAACGATGATTTGAGACAAATAAGTGTAAATTTAATATAAATCTATGTACATAGCGCACTGTGGCGCTGCAGGATTTTGAACAAGGTCCTGAACCGTTGCTGGGCGCCACCGGTGTGTGTACACTCATAGAGAATAATGTGTTTGAATATACGCTTCTCTTCCGGTGTGCGACCCCCTTTAGCCGTGGCTAGAGCGACGAGGCTACAGAATAACCAGCTGCGCTGTGCTTATCATATTATACAGTGCTCTACGGGCTTAAGTAGTGAGAGTTAAAGAAGTGTGTCAAGTCTTCAAATTGTTGCTAACCTCTATTGTTTTCTCCAGGTCATTTTAAATGGACAGCTTTGTCGGTGATAAGCTAACTGAGTGGCGGATGTCTGAGCTGATAGAGAATTTTAGAGGTGAGCGTTTTACTCTTTAAAGGGATAGTTCACCCAAAAATGAAAATTTGATGTTTATCTGCTTACCCCCAGGGCATCCAAGATGTAGGTGACTTTGTTTCTTCAGTCGAACACAAATGATGATTTTTAACTCCAACCGTTGCCGTCTGTCAGTCGTATAATGCGAATGAATGGTAACACAATTTATAAGAGTCAAAAAATATGCTTAGACAAGTCCAAATTAAACCCTGCGGATCGTGACAACACATTGATGTCCTAACCGTGCGTTCACACAGCATTCCCTTAAAAGTGATTATTTGATAATCAAAGAGTGTCCGGTGAGTGGTTCACAATTGTCTCAACTTATTAACAATACTCATGTTGTCTTGTTTTCTGTCTTTCAGGTGAAGACAGAGATGAGGAGGCATTTCTTCTCTTAGATGAGGACACTATCAAAACTCTTGTCCCTCAAGTTCAATCCAGTTATTGAATGTTGTCAAATGTTTGAGAGAGAATGAGTTGTTTATTTTTCTATTTTTTCTAATGTCTAATGTTATTACAGTGTGACCTAAGATAAATAGGTCCAAGTGTGTAGAGTTTATGTAGAGTTTAATTTAATTTAATGCAATAAAAATGTAAAAGTGCTTGAAGCGTGTAAGTGCCTGAAGTTTTATTTTCTGAAATAAGGCATACTGGCATAGTAACCCAAGTTAGGTTATTTTTGACCTTTGGTTAAAAAGGGACCTACTCATTTCTGGGTTATTTTGACCCAGAAGTTGGGTTATATTAACTACAATTTTGGGTTATTTTAACTCAAAATTTGGGTCAGGTATTTGACCCAGAATTTGGGTCAAAAAGAATAACCCATTTTTCTGGGTTGAAATAACCCAGAAATTAGTTGGTCCCTTTTTAACCCAGGATTTGGGTAAAAAATAACCCATAATGGGTTATTTTTGACCGAGGAGTTTTTAGTGTGAACGTTTATTTTTGGTTGTAAAGATCAGTATCAGTCGCCGATCAAATTTCAATGTTGATTCAACGTTCACTATTTGATCGGTACATCAGAACGTTATTACGTCGAAAATATAACATCGATTCAATGTCGAAATGAGGTTGTTTCATCAACAGATACCTACGCCGACGCATATGATCGAAATCACAACGTCTAATATATGTTGAAACTTGATTAGAGGAATCGGACATTGCATGCACTATAAATCCCTTTTCAGACGGAGGATGTGCATGTCTTTTGACTTATTTACTGATATAATTTTAATTCATTAAGTAAATTAAACAAGTATATAGCAGTGGCTATTTATAATAAATCCACATAAATGAGCAAGCGAAATCTAGCAGGCTCTTACTCTGACACTGATAAAATGAGCAGTCCTCAAAGTTTCCGTGATTTTTTTTTTTTTTTGTCCGATGCCATCCATTTTAAAATTAAATGAAAGCATAGCCTACCGAAGATTGCTCAAACGGTATCGCAGGCAGGTCATAAAACACAGGAGAAGGAGCTTTAATGAAAACCATAAATGCAACATACTGTATGTGAAACACTTTTAATATTCAGATGCAAAAGCCTCTAAGTGCCGTCTGAAATTTTCTGCATTTTTATCAAGCTCGTAGGTTCAGTAATTTCACTTGAATGGCAATTAATAGCCTAGGTCCTTTTCATTGCCATTAAAGTGAAATAACTGAACATAAACATATAAGCTTGATAAAAATGCTCATTTTATAAGAAAATTTCAGATGGCACTTAGAGGCTTTTGCATCTGAAGTCTTCATATATATATATAGATATATAATTTTTTTTTTTTTTTTTTTAAGAATTTAAAAAATGTAAAAATGCATTTTTACATTTTACATTTTATTTATTTACAGTTAAAGATAATATGAAAGCACAAAAAACTGGCTTCATATATATAACAAAAGTAAAGTGTTGGTATAAAAATACTCCAAGCACGTTTTCAAAAAATATAAAGTTCTTTTAAAGTTTCACTTTCTCATTTTGCACGAATGGGTCGATAGAACTACAAAATGCATTTTAAATTCATGATTTAATAATTATTTAATACTTTTAAATTATGTATTGTTTTAATTACATTTGTATTTATTTATTTAATGTTATAATTCTACATGTTTATGTTTGTAATGCTGCGTGACTGTGGCGTGTTTTAATGTTCGAATCGCTTTCAAATGCTGGAGCGGATCTGAGTTGCCATGGAAACGGGGAAACGTCAAGCAGCAAGACTCCATCTCGCTGTTGTTTTCACTGATTTTAGGTAAGTTTAGTCCATAAAATCACACACATAATATATAAAACTGTTCCTGACACTTTTCTTAAGTGTAATTGACACATCTTCAGTTGAATATTTACTTAAAAGAAATTATTTAGTGTCTTTGAATAAGTCCGTTAGCATCTCAACCGTTTTCAGAAGCGGTTGGCTAACTCTATATTTTGAGCCCTTGTTTAATGAAAGTTTGGGCTTTTAATCGCGTCTTTATGTGTAGGTGAGATGTTTTGATAGTTTTGTAAAGGTTTTGCTGGCAATTTATCAATGAATGATGGTAAACTTACTTATTTATTTAACCTAAAAGTATGCGCTTGCTGTACCGTTAATCGGTCATGTCACTTACATGAGCGCGAATATTAGCTGAAACTATTTCAAACATGTTTTGATAGTTTTGTAAAGGTTTTGCTGGCAATTTATCAATGAATGATGGTAAACTTACTTATTTATTTAACCTAAAAGTATGCGCTTGCTGTACCGTTAATCGGTGACGTCACTTACATGAGCGCGAATATTAGCTGAAACTATTTCAAACGTGTTTTGATCTCTAATGGTAAACAAATATGGATAATGTGTAATTTCAGGGACAACAGAAAACCCCCTCCAACAAAGGGGAAATTCCAAAGTTTGCAGCATTTCTGGAGGAAACTCAGGTGAACTGAGAAATCTCATTAAATAATTTAATATGCATTTATTTCACAATATATTTTACCTATATCACCATGCATCTGCAGTTTTCTTTTTTAAAATTACATATTTTTAATTTATTAGTTAAGAAGGCTTACATCCAAACGTAAGTGACACTGTATGTACAATAGTGAATTCTAATACTAAAAATATAAATTCTGTTAACTTAAGAAATTATTTTTTAATATTATGTATATTATTCTTCCCACCTCTGCTCTAGCTTGGTTCCTTGTAATAAACCTGTAATAAATGTTTTTGGCTCTGTGACAAATTGCATGTTATGTTCGTAGATCCTTCCATACTGATGGCCTCCTGCACCCCAGAGCAGAGCGACCTCCTGTCAAAGACTATGAACCAGATGACTATTGTAAGCAAAACCTCATTCATTCACTACACTACTGTTGAAAAGTTTGGAGTCTGTAAGATTTTTACATGTTTTTGAAAGAAGTCTCACATTTTAAAATCAGTAACCCCAGGCTGTTTCAGTGAGTTTGTCTCTGAAAGGCCTGTAGGCTAAATAATCAGCTAAAAGAGGTAACATATGTGACAAGTATAATGTTATAATGCTTGTAGTTATAATCATTTATTTAACTATTATGATAACAGGATATCATGGTCGTTAATTTATTTTATTTTATTTCTCTAGGTCTGTTTTGAGTTATATTTTCAAGTGAAGAGACGCCATACTGTTCCACTCAAAGGTATTTATTTATTTGTATACGTGTATGTATTTTTTACTGATATATTCTTAAATACTTTTTACTTATAAATGCTGATTGTGGTCCAGGGGGTCGACAACTTTAGGCAAGTAAGTTATTTTCAACAGAAATCTGGGCAGCTTACTCATTGCTCATACTCTTAGCCTCTAATATGTTTGAATTTATATCATCAATGCAATATCAGGGGGTAAAGATATCATTAGAGTTCTTACAGTTATGGCTGTACTCTTGTTACCAGATGAGATGTAATCTCTAGCGTTTGGAGCTGTGATTCTTCAGCACAAGATGCCATTCACACTTGATACATGAAGATGGTGAGTTTCACAATAGCTGCACAGTCACAAATCAAGAGACTGACTCAAGCTTTCATCCTTATGAACTCACCCATATGTAGGCATGGGTACGAATCCTGGTATTAAACAGACCGGAGTATCGATAAGCTTGAACATTATCGGTTCTGCCGTCAGTACTGGAGAAATTACACGCACTATTCATTATTGCTATATAGATGTTAGGGCTGGGGAAAAAAAATCGATTCACCTATCACAATTTGTTTATGATTTAAAAAAAAAGTAACAAGCAAAATTATCTGCATATGGCGTAAGAAAAATCTTGTTTCTGTTTTAAATCCCAAGATGAAATTCAAAAATCTAAAATCTGTTACAGTTGCCGATGGATATTGCCACGCCTATTGTGGGCAGCCTATAACACATCTCGATTGAGACAGACTGCCTCAAAGCTCATGTGTGCTGCGATGTACGGGATATCTGTGATCACATAAACAGTAACATTTTCTCAGCATGTTTAATAATAGAACCCGTTATAATCTGTGATATTGTCTACACTGGATGAGGAGTGATGCAACACAACAAATTCCCGACAGTAAGCGGGCTCCCCGTTCTATTTTTGACGTAGACCAAGTGCTTTGCAACAGTCGGTCAGCTTTTAGCTGTTGAGGCACGACACAAAAAAAGTCATGTCTGGTGTAGACACGGTGTTAGTTGTTGTTTAGGGTTGTTTAATCCTCCTCTGCTGAGATCTTGAGAGATTTAATGTCTTTTATCTTCAGTTGATTTCATCTATAAAGCAATGTTAATTATGTTCTTAAAGGTGCCCTAGAACTAGTTTTAACAAGATGTAAGTCTAAGGTGTCCCCTGAATGGTTCTGTGAAGTTTCAGCTCAAAATACCCCATAGATTTTTTTAAATTAATTTTTTTAACTGCCTATTTTCAGCCATAATTACATATGCACCGATTTAGTGTGCGGCCCCTTTAATTATGGTGCTCCCCCCACCCACAAGCTCTTGACTTCCTTAAACAGCATTTAAACAAAGTTCATACAGCTAATATAACCCTCAAAATGGATTTTTACAAAGTGTTCGTCATTCATGCTGCATGCATGCATTGATTCCAGTAAGTACAGTATTTATTTGGATGTTTACATTTAATTCTGAATGAGTTTGAGGCTGTGCTTCGTGGCTAAAGCTAATATTACACACTGTTGGAGAGATTTATAAAGAATGAAGTTGTGTTTATGAATTATACAGACTGCAAGTGTTTAAAAATGAAAATAACGACGGTCTTGTCTCCGTGAATACAGTAAGAAACGATGGTAACTTTAACCACATTTAACAGTACATTAGCAACATGCTAACGAAACCTTTAGAAAGACAATTTACAAATATCACTAAAAATATCATGATATCATGGATCATGTCAGTTATTATTGCTCCATCTGCCATTTTTCACTATTGTTCTTGCTTGCTTACCTAGTCTGATGATTCAGCTGTGCACAGATCCAGACGTTAATACTGGCTGCCCTTGTGTAATGCCTTGAACATGAGCTGGCATATGCAAATATTGGGGTCGTACATATTAATGATCCCGACTGTTACGTAACAGTCAGTGTCATGTTGAGATTCGCCTGTTTTTCGGAGGTCTTTTAAACAAATGAGATTTACATAAGAAGGAGGAAACAATGGAGTTTGAGACTCACTGTATGTCATTTCCATGTACTGAACTCTTGTTATTCAACTATGCCAAGGTAAATTCAATTTTTCATTCGATGGCACCTTTAATTTGTATATAATAAAAAGAGCCGATAAGAATACCGTTGAAGTACCCAATCAATAAGTAACAGTAGCAATACCGTTAGAACTGTAACGATACTTATCCCTACCCATAGGACATAACTGACATAACTTCTATGAGTCACATGAAATAACTTCTTAAGGCTGTCCTAACCTAATGTAGCTCTACCCAACCACTGCATGGAGGCTGAAAGATGGCTTCCTGAAGATGAAAGGACAATGTGGACTTGAGGAGGGGAAACTACAAAAATAACTCTTTTCATATTCACTTTTATATGATATGTGAGGATTAGGAGGGGTGTTTTATTCCAACTCTAGTCTTCATAGAACATGTGTTTGTCAGGATGGTTGTTATTTTGTAAGATTAGAGAGAGACTGTACCTCTCATTTGTGTGCCATGTGTACTATAATTTTAGAACAGGAGCTTGTACTCCTTTGATTTGATTGAAAAGTTTCAGATGTTTTTTACTCTCTATTCTTGTTATGTTCATTTACATGCAAACAGCTCATAGCATTTATATACTACTACTATTACTACTATTAATATTGTTCATATTATTAAAAAAAACTAACAAGATCTTTTAAAAACATAATATAATGACTTTATTATCAAAGGACCCACTATGAAAATACAGTTTTACAGTGTTATTCGTGTCTTTCCTTTTACTTTACAGCACATCACTGACAGGCTTTCCTGTGTATCACTGATTCAAGTTTTCCACCATCGTATTTATCCAAATGAGGTTTGTAAATGCATGGATGTTTCATATTTTGCATTAATTATTTATCTTACATGAAAATTACAATGTAAAAGAAGACGTGACAAGGTCATTGATCTTCTCACAAAATGCCACGTTAGAGGAATATTCAGAGGGGCAAGTTGAAATAATTTCTTTTGGGCATTATCATGCCACAAATATTGTATATTGAGCTAAACTTAAACTAAACCTGGAATGATAATTTGTGTTACCAGATGAGATACTTTGTAATGGGTATGTATGATGTATGATTTTGATCTGTACTATTTCTATTGCAGGATCTCAGGGATCCCCAGTTGAAGGCATCAGGACATCAGATGTTGGCCTGGACAGATGTACCAACACCACAATGACCTCTGCTTTTAAATGGATGGCTGATTACTACCATGCTCTGTGAGGGTATTACTATAGCAAAACTGAGCACCTGTGACAGTGGGATTTCTAATTTTAAAGAATAGTCAAACATCAGTAAATTATTATTTTTTTATTTATTTTTATTAAAAAATTTGAAAGGATTTTTAAAAGTTGCAAACTTTTTTTTCTCCAGTTACAAAAACAGCCGTTACTCCTTTTCAAATTCTTCATTGGAGGTGCACAAATCCTATTACACAAATTAAGAAAAAAAATATGCTCACCTTTAAGCCGTGTTCTTCGGACACTGTAACAGTCCTGATATGATGTCACACTTTGCAGCATCTTTTTTTATTAACATGAATTCAAATTTTAACTAATAGTAATATATTCAAAATGTAAAGATATGCAATCTGACAATCTGATCTTGTCGTTATTAATTCATCAGTAATCAACACTGCACCACCCTGAAATTACATGCACTGTAGAAGTATGGTTTTGGCAAGAAATGAACAGTAGTTCATCAACATCTTTCAACGTTCGTTAAGCAAACTAATTGCGTCGATTTTCCGTTAGATTTGAATGGAGTGTCTGACGTTGATTCAACATTACCCCGATGAGCAAACTGATGCCGGATCAACGTCGGAGATCAACGTCGTTTCGATGTCACGTTGATTCTATGTCAGTTTGCTATCTGGGCATCCATTCATGGTCGTCAGTGTTTGTTGTCAGTGAACAAGAGTGTGTCACGATCATATAAACACACAGAACAACATCATATAACAACATGACACGATATTAAATAAAGCTGATAACTGAACTTACCGTCAAACTCACTGATGTTCCTTCAGCACCGACACTTCAAGCTCCAATCAAAACAGAAACAAGCTGTGTCCCAATTCAGGGTCCGCGCACTTCGAAGTGCATGAAAGGGGTGGGGTTTTGGAGTGGAGGGTTGCCAGGTCTGCGCAACAAAACCATCCCAAAAGTAGTGTAATCACAGCACAAGTGTATAAGTATCCCAATCCCAGACATGGCAACAATGAGCCGAGCGTCGTTACATGGCTAGCGGCTGTGTGACAGACAGCTGACAGTTGACGTTTATGTGTGCATTTTAAAGTTTATGACTTTCTATTGGGTTTTGACATGCTCCACTGCCGGCGACGACGGGACACTGGACCAAAATATGTATGGTTAAACTATGTAATGTTAGTTTTATATCATTCGCAATAGTTAACCTTGTTTTATATATATATATATATATATATATATATATATATATATATATATATATATATATATATATATATATATATATATATATATATTAAATTATGTTACATTTATGTTAACTGTGAAAATATATGCATTCATATTTCTACATTTATTCTGTATTTAAGTCTGAATTTAAAGTACAGTACTTTAGGATTGTATTCAACTGCACTCCATCTCAGGAAATTTTGTACATTTTAAAGATAAATTCATTAATCTGGTGAACTTTGAGAGTTCAAAATAAAGAGCTCCAACCCATGTTGAGTATCCAAATTGAGCAAAGAAAAAGTCTGTGCATTGAGTTGTACCTGAATCCACTGTTAAAAATAAATCATCCACCCGCCAAACGCCCAATGATATTCTCTGATTTAGATATCTGAACCTGATCATGCCATTACAATTATTCACATGCCCCCTGCAGGGAAATTTTGTACATTTTAAATTTCAAAGAGAGCAAAATTAAGTGACTAGATCAATGAAGAAATTTGTTCTCCTGTAAACAATTTTGTGCTCTAATAGTATCTATTTATTGGTGATGGTAGGGCACATTAGTCATGTACACAACATATGGTAGGCTAAAAGATAGTTCATAAGTGGTCAAACATGTAGAGTACACATTTAAACCATTAAAAATATGTAGCAAAAGAGGTTACCTTTGTTGAATTCATTTATTAGCAGGAGGGGCCTGTATCTATACATCTGTATTTGTGCAACTAATGGTCACTCTTTGACAATCCAGAAAACAACAAATGAATACAAATATATAATTATAAGCTGACCAATAAATAAATAAATAAACTAGGTGAGTATATAATTCAGCAGCAAACTAATTTTATAAAATCCAAATGTTAACAAAAAGTTTAAAATTACTATTTGTATTCTTATAAAATGAAGAAAAAAATAGATTAGATTTATATTTATATGTATAGATATGATAGATACGACAGAACAAAATATGCTATTAATAATCTTTCAGTGTGCAAAACCATAATAATATGAAACGCTTCAAAACAGCAGCAAAAACCGCTTGAAGCAATATCGAGTCAATATCGACATTATATTTGGCACAAAGAGAATCCCTGTGTACATCTGCATCTAACAGTCATGACATTGTTAAGAAACAGCAATAAACTCCAGCAAGATCAAGTAAGTTTATGCCAATCCACAGCCCTTTATCTACATATCAAGTATTATATGGATATATTATAATGGGAATATATCATATTGGAGAGTTTTACTGTGCTGACTGTCGTTACCGAACGCAACGTGCTGTTTGAGTGCTGAACAGAGAATGATTGACAGCTGCAGCGGAGGGAAGACGAGTTTACGACGTGAACTTAAAAGTTAACGATGTACATATTCTTCTGTCCCTCACATGAAGCTATGGAATGGCTTCAATGACTTTGAATATAGTGCACGAAAACTTAATTAGTGCTAGTCTATTTCTATTTCAATTACTCCCACTTTTGTCGCATAAAATAGCGCAATTATCAGACGTTATTTAAATATCGCGACAAGCCTAATTTCTGTTTCATTTTGAGACTGTGGCGGGAGAAATTAGAATGTGGCGGGCCGCCACAGTCTAATGTAGGTAACGTTATCACACTGGTGTATGTTAACGTTAGCTCAGTCAAGGTTAACATCAACAGGTGTAGACAGAAAATATGATTATCCTGACCTGAGCTAATTTACTTAATCAACCAACTCACATCTCCTTCTTTAATTTCATGAAATCAACTGTTGCCGTTGCTGACTGTGCCGCAACGGCCATACCTGCTCATTCAGAACCCTCACTGAGCTATTTTTAAAGTGTGCACGCAACGTTCTTGGACGCGAACGCCCGCATCGACACAGACAGGCTCTCTGTGTTCTGTTCCTCCATGACGGCTTGCGGTTAAAAAAATCATAAATTAATTTGAAAGTGGGGGGGACACAAACGGGAATTTAAAAAGTGGAATGTGTCCCCAGTGGAAATTACGCCCTTGTGTATTTATGAAAACCAGATATTACAGTTTGATTTAGATATTGGTGAACACGGGGCATTGCTTACATTTATGTGAATTCACACAGAACTCCTGTCGTCACTGGCGCGCAATGAATTGTGGGATAGTGTAGACCGCAAAGTGTCTTGAAATCGGCGCTTCATTCCACTGGGAAACGGAGAGGCAGTGCCCAAGGAAGTCGACCGGAAGTTGAAGTCGGCCGCGTGCTGCCATCTTGTAGCAGAACTTCACTTGCGTTAGCATCCCCATTGACTCCCATTCATTTTGGCGTCACTTTGACAGTGAATAACTTTACATCTGAGGCGTTTAAAGACTCCATTTGTCCATTATTTATTTCCAAAGATACACGACAATGTATAAAGGGCTCCATTACCTTCTATGTTACATTATGGCCCCGTAGAAACAGTTTTTGTAAAAATAAGCTAACGATTGCGTCATAACCACTCGACTCTCTATCGCATAGTAGAGAAATTACCGTACAGACAGGAGGAGAAGCTCGCAGATAATCGGGGAGATTAACTTAATATGGCGTACTGGCGTTACATTTTAAAATACTATACAAAATAATTAATCAGAATACTTACTCCTGCTCACTAACGCCAAAGAACTCCCCGCTCAAGCTCGCCGTCTCCGCAAGATTAACGATGGCAGTTTGCACGCACAGCTACTAGAAGATTTACATCTGTCAGATAGGTTGCGGACGTCACCAAGCTTAGTGTGAGTCTGCGCGTCAGAAACGGAATTGCTAAAAATCGCTAAAAATGGGCTTCACTTGACTCAATTGAGTTCCAATGGGGTCGCTGTGTCCATTTCTTTTACTGTCTATGCGGAGAGGGTGCACTTGAAGTCGCTCTCGAATTACGTCATCCCTTCTCGCGCCGCGGTGAATCGCACTTCAAAGGCTGCTTTCCCCCACTTTTCTCAAGAACAGAATAGTGCATAAAATGGGCACATTAAAATGTGTCGATATCAATATTATTTAAATGTCACTTTGTCAATGAAACAGCCTAATTTCTGTACAGCTTATTTTTGTGATGCAAGTTAAAAATGAAATGCATAAGTTATACATTATGTTTGTAAAGTAATTTATTTGTAAATGAGCCAGAGTAATTTCTAATTACTATAATTTGTGTTCGATAATTTATTTTTTCACGTCTGTAAATAAAAGAATTGTTCTGTTCATTGTTTATTTCTTTTATGCAACTTATAATTTTACATGAAACATTTTACATATACAACATATACAATCATTTTTTCATCATGTAAATTAAATATTTTTACATTAAAATACATCGTTCTATACATTACATAAAGTACCTTTACAACTGTTTACAACAGATAGGTTGAACATCATAAACAACGACTGAGATGGAGTGCAGTTGAATAAAATCCTAAAGAACTGCACTTTAAATTCAGACTTAAATACAGAGTAAATGTATAAATATGAATGTATATATTTTCACAGTTAACATAAATTTAACATAATTTAACATAAAAAGCAAAGGTTAACTAGTTGCTAACGATATAAAACTAACATTACATAGTTTAACCATACATATTTTGGTCCAGTGTCCCGTCGTCGCCGGCAGTGGAGCATGTCAAAACCCAATAGAAAGTCATAAACTTTAAAATGCACACATAAACGTCAACTGTCAGCTGTCTGTCACACAGCCGCTAGCCATGTAACGACGCTCGGCTCATTGTTGCCATGTCTGGGATTGGGATACTTTTACACTTGTGCTGTGATTACACTACTTTTGGGATGGTTTTGTTGCGCAGACCTGGCAACCCTCCACTCCAAAACCCCACCCCTTTCATGCACTTCGAAGTGCGCGGACCCTGAATTGGGACACAGCTACAGAAACTTTCTTCTTCTTCTTGTATGATTTAATGGCGGTTGACAAGCCAACTTATGGTGTATTGCCGCCACCAACTGGACTGGAGTGTGAAGCATTGACGTAAAGGATGAGAAAAAAAAAACTACTTTCTAATCCGGTTATTTTCAGAAAACCAAAAATTTCTCTCATAATACTAGTTTGTCCTGAGGCACAGCTTAAAAGATTTGATATAGTGAAATTAACTAATCCAATGTTTCTCAGTTTTTTAAATAACTCATCTCTTTCTTTGGTATACACTGCACAATGTAAAAGTACATGCTCAATAGTCTCTGCTTCATTGCATGTATCACATAATCCTGACTGATGTTTCCCTATTATGAATAAAGAATGATTTAAACCAATTCGTAGTCGAGTAATAATTATGTCTTTTTTTCTATTGTTAAAGCATATTCTCCCTTTACCAACTTGTTTTTGGATATGTATAAGTGTCCTTGTCCCACATTTCCTGCCACTTTCTTTAATTTTTCCTTTTATTTCTGCTTTACTTAGTGCAAGATGTACCTCAATGTTCGTACTTTTCATTGCTTGTTTGGCCAGTTTATCAGCTATTTCATTACCCTGTACTCCTACATGTGCAGGAACCCATATGAACCTCAGGACTATACCCATTTCTTGAATCCTATGCATATTAATAAGTACCTCATAGATTAAATCCTTCCTTGATGTTGATTGTTCAATTATTAAACTATTTAAAGCTGATAAAGAATCAGAACAGATGACTACCCTTGAAGGTTTAACTTCCTCCACCCATTGAATAGCTAATAAAATTGCTATTAGCTCTGTTGTAAAGACAGAAACATAATTAGTTAACCTTTTCTGAATGTTGATCTGTAAACTTTGGATATATACAGCTGCAGCTGAATTTCCTGATGTAGGATCTTTAGACCCATCTGTGAAGATATGGAGCATAGAAGAGTAAGTTTGATCTAGGTATTGTTGGACAATAACCTCCTTAGATATAGATTTCTCATTCTTGATCATCTTTTGAAGATTAAAATCTACTTGAGGCATAGGAAGCAACCAAGGAGGAATATTCGGTATAACAACTGAGGGACTAACTGAGATTTCTGAAATACCCCAAAAAACGTAGCTTCTCTATTTGCTGTCCAACCAAAACGTTTAATTTTATTATTCCCATATTCCCAGCAGTCCTTCAATATTTCCTTTACTGGATGTAACTCAGAATGCCCTTTTACATTTATCCAATAATTCATTGATAATTTCAATTTTCGTAAACTTACAGGCATTTCTCCTACCTCCACTTGCATGGCTGATATTGGGGAAGATCTGAACGCTCCACTACTTATTCTTAAAGACTGAGCCTGAATGGTTTCTACTTTTTTAATCAAGCATATTGATGCAGATCCATAAATTACACACCCGTAGTCAATTGCTGACCTGATCAGTGCACTATATATTCTTTGTAAAGATATCCTACTAGCTCCCCATTCCATTCCTGTTAAACATCGTAGAATATTATTACTCTTTTTGCATTTATCTATCAACTTCTGTATATGCATCTTAAAAGTCAACCTGGAATCCATCCATATTCCTAGACATCTTATATCTTATATAACTTGTTCAAGAACTTGTCCATATAGTTTATAGTTTAACTTTATAGTTTTAGTCACTGATAATCGAAAACTCCATTTGTTAGCCCATCTTTCCACTTCATTAACCGCTGACTGAAAGACTCTTGTCACATGAGAAACATTACGACCCCTTTTCCATATCGCTCCATCGTCAGCATAGAGAGATCTTCCTATATCTATTTTTACATTTTTTGAAAACATCATTTATCATGATATTAAACAACACTGGACTGCATACACTCCCTTGCAGAGTACCATTATCTATTTTATATATTCTAGAATATGAAGCCCCAACCCTTACTTGAACAGTTCTATTAAATAAAAAATCTTTAATCCAATTAAACAATCTGCCTTCAATTCCTATTTGTTCAAACTTTATTAATAGCCCCTCCTTCCAAAGCATGTCGTATGCTTTTTCAATGTCAAAAAAGATGGCTGCTACTACCACCTCTTTATTAACTTGAGCTTTTCTTATATCTGTTTCTAAACTAATAACAGCATCTAATGTACTTCATCCTTTACGGAATCCACTCTGATATGGTGAAATAATCTCTTTCCTTTCTAATATATAGTTCAATCTACACACAATCAAACGTTCCATTAATTTACACAAATTAGACGTTAGTGCTATAGGTCTATAACTGGCAGCATTATGCTTGTTCTTGGCTGGCTTTAAAACAGTTTCCATGAAGAAGGAAGTCTCCCTGATCTCCAAATTTTATTAAAAAGACACAATAAAAAATTCAGAGAAAAATCTGATACATTTTTGATCATCATATAACATATCTTATCCTTTCCTGGTGAAGTTTTTTTAACTCTTCTAACAGCTTTCTTTAATTAATTTAAAGGAAATTCCACATCAATATGTTCATTAGAAGGTAGGTGAAATAGGTGGACAGCCATTTGATACTCTTGAGGCTCTGCTTCGAGGTCTCCATCCAGAGAAACCGTAAGTAGTTACGTAGTTCAGGAGGAACGTAAAACTGATGGAACATTTTCTCAATGTCGCATATGATGGCTACAGCCTCTTTCCTGAAACGACAGAGCACTCCAAGGAGAGAGTTGGTCAGGTCAGGACCTGTTAGCAGTGTATCATTTAGTGAGACACCACAGAACTTTGCTGAACAGTCAAAGACGACCCTTAGCTTCTCTGGCTTCTTGGGGTGGAACACCCCATGGTGTGGTATGTACCACGTAGTCTGCTGTCCTGTCGTGGGAGAGGCTGGCTCTGCGTCGTCTTCTTTATCATATCTTTCATGAAGGCCTTGTACTGTTCTTTATATCACTCATTATTTTTCAATCTTTTCTTTAGGTGCTGCAATCGAATCGTTGCCAGCTTCTTCTTGTCTGGTAGCAGAGGAGGCTCTGTGCTCTTGAAAGGGAGGGGCATTTCATAGTGTCCATCCTTCCTTTGAGTTATGTTGTCACTCAGGAGCTGAATGAAGCGAACGTCGTCTTGTGACACATACTTGTCTTTGTCTGCATACTTCCTTTCATCGAAGTCTGATTCCAAGACCTTCAGCACGTCAGTGGGTGATGGCGTTGGTATTTCCTTCACTGTCACTTGATGGATGAACCTCTGGTTTCCCTGACGATCCAGATGTGGATTGGATGAGCCTACAATGCTCCAGCCGAGTTCCGTTCTCTGGGCGAATGGATCACTTTCGCCTCCTGTGATGACTTCCTGGGGGGCTAACGCCAACGGGCAATCACTTCCAATTAACAGTCCCATCTCACAGTCCTTCATCAGCGGGAGTTTGTTTGCTAGATGCTTTAGATGAGGCCAGAGCAGTTTTGGAAGTCGGGATGTAGGACTTGTCGACCGGGATGAAGCCACGAGTGTAGGCTTGGCATAGCTGAATCTGTTTTTCAGACTGTAGTCCTCGAACTTGTAGACCGTAGACACTTTTGCTTGCTATGGGTGTGTCAACAGCGGTCATGGTGCTCAGTTTGAGCTGTACTGGTTTAGTCTCCACGTTCAGCTCTTCGAGTAGGTCTTCTAAAACGAATGCGTATCCAGAAGAGCATAAGTTATAACTTCTTTCTGTGGTTCATTTGCAGATGACATGAAAACAGGGACGATGCTTGATGTGGCAAAGACGTGCTGCATCACTGCATGGGACGTAACTTTAATCTCCTCCTGACTAGTACCTTTGTCTATGGAAGTGGACTGTTTCTCTTTTGTTTCAACAGATTGGTTCTCTCTCTCTTCATGTAGACAGGTGGGGTGACGTCTGCTGCATATGCCACAAGAGTGTCGCGTTCTGCAATCCTTACTGTTGTGTCCCTTTCTCAAACATCCGTAGCACAATTTGTTTTCCCGTATGAAGGTCTTCTTATCTCCCAGAGATATTGCTGCAAAGGTAGGGCACTTTATGACACCGTGCATCTCATCTTTGCAGATAGGACAAGGTGGCTTTGACTTGGTGCTGAACACTTTCTCAACCTTTTCCATGGGATTGTTCCTTTTAGTGTTCGTGTGATGTGCTCTAGCTCTCTTGGGCTGTCTGTCATCTGTGGCCTTGATCAGAAGTGGAGAGGCGACAGGGTTACAGGCTATCCGAGCCTCCTTCTGGATGAACCTTGTGAAACAGGAAAAGCTTGGGTAATCCCCGCATTCGTCCAACCTTTCCGTGACGACTCTGCTCCATCTTTGTGTGATCCAGTCTGGTAACTTCTTCAGCAACTTGTGATTCTCTTCACAGTCATCCAAGATAGCCAATCCTTTCACATGAGGCATTGCTTCAACGCATCCTTGCAGGAAGTCAGCAAACTCTCGAAGTGCAACAGGATCATTGGAACCTTGGGCCATTTCATGAGCTTGTCTCTAAAGGCTTTTTGCACGATGAAGTGGTTTCCCTACCTTTATTCCAGGACCTTTAAGGTCCCCTGATATGCTTCTTCTGAGTTTCTATAGAAGAATCCCTCTACAGCTTTATGTGCTTCTCCACTCAGATAGTTTTTTAAATAGAACATTTTTTCATGAGCTGGGAGAGGCTGGTGGTCTATGAAGGCCATGAAGGACATCTTCCAGTCTACATACTTTAGGGCTTCGCCAGAGAACTCAGGAGCAGGCAGGCGATTCAAATTGAGTGAGTTAATGAGTGCATGGGTAAGGACATCTTTCTCAGGAGATGTTAGCGCATTGGCGTGTGCTTGTGGAGGCTGGTATACATTGGCCATTGAATTAAGCTGACTTTTGAATTCAACTGTGAGATCAGTCTCTTTTGGCCAGTCTCTGGAGTCATGTTCAAAGCTCTCGTATGCATTTACTCTCGCCTCTGCTATTCTTACTCCTGACTCTGCTTGAATTTGCTGTGGTCTTTTTCTCTCCTGACGCATGTTTGCCTCTATCCTTTTAAGAGCTACTTGCCTTTTATCTTCCAACCTTTTAAGAACTAGCTGCTTCTCTTCTTCTAATTTGCTAAGAACTTCTTCTTGAGCTTGTATTTGATATACTGCTTTAACCTTTTCTTATTGAGCTGCGAGTTCTGCTCCCGCATCTACATGTTTGCTTGAGCCCTGTGAGTGGATTGAATTTTCTGTGAGAGAGAGTACATTATCTGTCTTTGTGTGTCCGAAGATAGATCCATAATCATTGTAGGGACCCGTTCGACAGACGTTACCAAATGGCTTTATCAGCCAGAGGCATGATTGAACAAAGCTTCATTTGGTCCAAAAGATCCATTTCCTGACCGGGAAAACCTAGCTTTTACAGGAATGATGACGTGACTTCTTTTAACAAAGGACTCTGTCCAAAGGACTTCTTTGCTCATCAGCAATAAACTAATCAGAACCCATCAAGTGGGTCTGATCACATTAAATCTATTGATTCTCTCACAAAACCCTCTTGTATTATCGGACGGAACAGGAAAACACCCATCAACGGATTTAAAGACAAATCTGTCCTATCAATACCTCCCTTGTGTGGCCGTCCATCGTGACCCAGTCACCCATGACTCCGGTCAAAGTTAAACTATGCTAAGGACTCAATCTTGAATCTCAAAAGGGACAATTGTCGATTACTTAAAGTATTAACTATATCCAGAATAACATTTGCTATGATGTGATTACTAATATGTTGGAGTCAATGCTTTATATGTTTGTAGTCCTGTATGCATCTTCTTTCTCTTATAATCATTGTTTTAATTAGGTCAGTCTAGTAATATGTGTGGAAGAAGTGTGTCGTGTTTGAGCTCTAAATGCAGAATTTATAATTCTCTGTAATTCTGTGTGAATGAAACATTGAAATTCAGTATCAGGAAAATACTAAGAAACTTTATAAAGTTGTTAATAAAACAAGAGAATGTCCTGCAGAGATCACGCGATGTGATCAATAGACAATAGACGAGGCGTGTCTAATCTCCGTAGCAACGTCTCATTGGAGGATCGCATCTGAAGGATGGAGCCAGAATTGCTCCTTTAAAACTATGCTGTCCGAACAAGTCAAGTCAGTTCAGAAATATGAAGTAAAGTCAGAGTCAGAAGCTGGAAGTCAGAAGTCGATCAGAAATACTTTGACCAAAGCTGAAAAGTTGCTTGGGTCATGCTGAACAGAAGAAGTTGAGAAGATCCTTTATCGGGGCTGATTTTCCATCTAACAGCCGCCGATGTCAACTACGAGCCACGCCGCTGATCAACAGCCGTCACATCCAGATTCCAAAACCCTCGGTGAAATATCTGACCAAAGTCTCCCAAGAAGAGAGCCGCTCAAGCCAGACGCTCAGATCAGACAGCAACATCCTTCAAAGCTTCCGCGCAACCCACAGGGCTTTCCCGAGAAGACGTCACCTGAAAGACAGCCAATCCAGAACGGGATTCCGCTGTACACGAGTCACGGAACAACCCGATTACCTCAGCTGTCAGAGCAAACGCAGGTACAAGCAAACTTCTCTCTCTCTTGCTGGAAACTGGTGAAACTCCTTTAAACCTAAAGAATCAAGCCAAAGCTCTGCTTTTGTGATTTTCCTCAGGTTATGAGTTAGCACTGAACTTGGGACTTTTCATAACTCATCAACTCCGCGAATGTGGGTGCATGCATGTATGTGTGTGTGTGTGTGTGTGTGTGTTTAGCCTTAGTTTCCTGTAATTATTAGAAGTAGTCAATAAATCTTGTTTTGATGTTCACATATAGTGTTTCTTGTATTGTGTGTCAAATTACTGCCTTAAACTTAAGATCAAGTTACCTCTTGCTTATAATAATATAATAATTATAATAATAATAATCGTAATAAAATATTGTTACTGTTGGCCACAGAATAATATTTTATCCAGAATTGGTAAAATACTCTAACCTCAATTTTCGCTGGACGAATAATTGATGAAGTGTTAAATATTAATTCTGAATCATTTACAGTGAATCATTTACAGTTGATTCAATTCTTATTCCCTTTAACAATTAAATTGAGCTAATAAATGACGTAAGGCTAAGTTACCTTACATCATCCTTCTTAAGTGACATCCTCACTCGTAGTTTCTCAAGTTCTGGATTGAAGACCTCATCTACAGTTTCTAGCCGCATCTCTATTATTTCGCTGATCTCTGCAGTGAGTGCTATACAAGCATCCATTTTCAGTACAATGTCTGGGGTGGCATTGTGATTGCGTTGAAAGGGCTCATAACATTCACTTACTGCATTGTGTCGAATTTTAATTTCTTCTCTGATTTTATTTAGTACATCTTGAGAACAGAATGATTTTAGTGCGGTCCTAACCTTTCCTTCCACCTCTTTCCAGGAGCCATAAGCTCTCATGAATTCTTTCTTGTGTTTAATGGCATCCTGTTTGTGCATTTCTAATCCCTTTTCTGTAAATGTTCTTTCATGTGAACTAGACCTGACTGGCTGTGGGTTATCTGTTTTCATGGGTGGGTCATGTGTGTTAGCTACTTCTCCATTAAGTGACATTTTGTTGAAGTTGTGTTGCTGTTTGTTTATATTGAACTACTGAACTATAATTTAATTACTGAAATATAGCTTAATAACTCAACACATACTTAATATCAAACATGCACTGGCTGATTATCATCAACAAAAATTAAATGTAGGCTAATACACAAACAGCTTTGCAACGAATGTTATCATACAGATTTACCTATGAATGAATTTACCTTTAACAGGTTCAATTAGTTCATTTTTTTTTTTTTTTTTTATGAAATTACCCTTCTGTGTCTTTAAATTCACCTTTCAACTGTATGATTAAATCAGAGCATCAACATGTACAGTATATTGTTTGTAAAGGTGACTTCAGTCCATTACATAAATACCACTGTTCGCAATCAAAAGGTCCCTGTTGATTTTATGCAGCAATCAGCATAAACGAAATAGACTGATCTTGCCTGGGTGCTGGTTGAAGTGAGGGCATTTGAACAGCAGGTGGCAGTCTTGTACACAGAATGGCGGATGGCAGTCCTTCTAACGTCGAGTTGAGTTTCACTCCACATCGAGCGTCAAGTTTTCACTGTAGCAGCCCTTCAACTTTGAATAAACAGGCTTGGGAGTGTTTCCATACGGGTGTACTTTAATTCAGACGAGTGTGCATAGCACCAACACCGTGAAAACTTAAAAGACAAATAACAAAGGCAATTCAGTCAGATACAAAATAATCCTTTAACAAATGCACTTTAGCAAGCTAGAATCACATAGATAACAGCACAACAAGCAACAGCCATCATGTGAAATTAATCTAATTACCATTTACATGAACATATGAAATTAATACATATGAAATAGTATATTACAATCAACCACATACCTCGCTCCGCATATCAAGAGAGTGGTGATCCAGGGAAGGATGACGCCATTAACTGAACTTGGACGTTGGAGAGATAGCTAGCAACTTCATGAATTATTCTCAAGTTATTACTGCCAAAACAAATCAAGCACAAAGTGGTATAACACTTCAAGGAACACTTTAGTTGAAGATTACAGTAATATTTTCCAATCTCTGACTTTAAACATGCACCGTCTTGTAACGTACCTTCTCATGCCTTCCTGTGTGTTTTTTATTTGAAAGAGTGAGCGTGGAGAAATTAGTCCCTCATGCAGATAGCATGATGTCAAAATAAAAGTCCCATTAAATAAAAGTATGAAACAGCATACTCAAAATAAAACACTGCTAGTGGTCATCTACACAGTCATTTTCAGATACTGCATTAAAAAAACATTCATCATCTGAGTTCCTGTGTAATGTGTTTGTCCATCTTAATTCTTTTAAAATTAGAATAATCAATATTCTCCTTTCACTGTTTGGACATTTCATCATAACATGATCTACAGTTTCTTCTTGATTTCAATGTTCACATTTTCCTGTCTCAAGATTCCCTATTTTATTCAAGGCACTATTAAGTGTTGTAAGTCTGGAAAAGATTGTTTCTTCTTTCTGTTCCTCCTCTTTACTCTACCTTTACCAGCACATGGATGTTATAAAGCTGTTCTTTCTTCTTCTCATTGTTTCTACTTTCACATGTCAGAACGCGACTCTGTGCTGCATCTGAAAACTGGAAAACGCTGCCTTCAGAGGACACATTTCAAGGCAGGAATACATCAAGTCATGTGATCTTCACTTCCTGTCTCCTGAGACTCCTTCATCTGATGATTTCAGCATTGATCCTCTGATATCCCACAATCCTGTGCTTCCATTCAGTGACAGTTGAGCTAGAAAAAGAAAGATGGCGTCTGAAAGTTGTGTTTTCTGGTCAGTTTATGTGCAAATGTACATTTTTGACCATTGTTTTCCACATTGGATGTCATTTCTAGAGAGAAATTATTTAAATATTCTCTCAGTTCTCACTAAAGCTGTCTCTATTTGCATTAAACTCATGCTGCCTCAGAAGTCTGTCTGAAATGAGTTTCGTGAGCTGTCTTTAAGCACACACATACACACACTCACACACACACACACACATGTTCGTTTTTGTGAATTGTGGGGTCATTGCATAGGCATAATGGTTTTTATACTTTACAAACTGTATTTTCTCTCCCCCTACACTATCCCTAACCCTAAACCTACCCATCACAGGAAACTGTGCACACTTTTACTTTCTCACAAAAACTCATTCTGTGTGTGTAATGTGTGTGTTGCATTAAAGGGGTGGTTGCATGCGATCTGACTTTTTTAACTTTAGTTAGTGTGTAATGTTGCTGCTTGAGCATAAACAGTATCTGCAAAGTTACAGCGCTGAACGTTCAATGCAAACGTTCAATGCTCGGTTTGGACTACAACAAGCTTCTTCCTGGGTTGGTGACATCATAAACCCTTGCTATTAACATTGATATTGATATTAATACACCCCCGGGAACAAGCAACAAAGTGGGCGAGGCCATGTGGAGCAGAAGAGTTGTGTACACCGGACGCGAGCGGCGCGATGCGACGCGTCAAAAGATATAGAACCCATTATAATCTGTGATATTTTCTACACTGGATGCGGTGCTGAAGAAGCTTCCAGAATCTACACGAGTTCAATGCTGGATTTACACAAAGACTTCTACTGAAAGATGAAGCAGTTCCCACTTTAAAAGCAGAAGCTGCTGTTTATTGGCTTCAAACTGTACGTTTTATTGTTTGTACATGTCTTTTAAACCTATAGTTCTGTTGCTGTTTTTAATGCATCAAGGACATATACAAAGAGCAACTCGTTTTTGCTAGCCAGTTAGCTAAGTTCTAGTGCAACAAACACCAACAAACTTCTATGTTCATAGACAAACAGTTGTTCATGCTATAAATTAAATATTACCTTTACAAAGATGTAACTACTCAGTCATGTGTACGGCTACAGGAAAGCTTTAAATCAGGATAAAACTGTATATTGAAAGCTAACAAACAGTAGTGACAGAATATCTAAACACTTTGACACAAATACTAAATGAAATACCATTCATAAACGTCCTTTAAAAGCCGCGATTGCAGAGGTTCTACTTTATCCTATTCGTCTGGGTCTGATTCGGCTCAATTTGATACAGCAATGTAGGCGCTATTATTTACATTTCCAGCTTAGCGCGTAACTACGAATGGTAAGGGGCGTGGGGTTTCACTTTAGTGAATCACGATAGACTGGGCCAGCTACAGCCTGCCAACCAATCTGAGCACACTGCGTATTTCGGAGGGAGTGGCTTAATAGAAGCAGGAAGTCAAACGAGCCGTTCATATGACAGTGGAAACAGAGGTGTAGAATAAATGTAAAATATATTAAAAATACAGCGTTTTTTAAAAAAAAACGAAGCATTAAGACATGTTAAACTGTGCCCCCAAAACACAATCAAGCCTAGAAAAAAAACACTGAACCACCCCTATAAGAAAAGGTGATAACGTGGTTGTTCCCGGAAGTAGTTTGGCACATGTTGAGTTCATGGCTGAAGACGAGAATAAAAGGATTGTGTTGTTCTGTTAAGACCAATGTTTTCATTAAAAACCTTTACATGGTGTCAGAAGTGCTTGACGAGCACACGGCCTCGGAAGTATGGCATAATTTAACCCCCCGGAGTGTTTTGGAGGAGGAGGCGTGCGCTGCGATACAAGAGATCGCAAAAGGAAGAGCGGCAGACAGAGGAAAACAGAAATGGAAACCTAAAAGAAAAAACGACAAGAGCAAGGAGAACCAAAATGTGGTAGATGTGGAAAAATCAAACACAGACGACAAGAAAACTGCCCAGCAATAAAATCAACAAGACGCCCAGATTGAGAAAGAATGTCTGGCGGGCGTCTGGGCTTGTGAAAAATTCGAAAAGTACCTGATTGACCTTGAAAACGTCTCGGGTTACAGATGTAACCCTGGTTCCCTGAGTCAGGGAACGAGACGCTACGTCAATGACGTGATGGGAACCCTCTGTATTTTGTGTTCGTGAAGCACCTCTGTATCTAACCAATGAGATAACGTGACGTCAGAGGCGGGTGACGTCACGGACCAGGAAGCTATAAAGCATATCCGGAAACAGAGAACGCTAGCTTCTGGAATAGTCTGAAGCAAACGCTCACAGGTATGCTGGGGGGACGGCGACGTGACGTAGCGTCTCGTTCCCTTACTCAGGGAACCAGGGTTACATCTGTAACCCGAGACGTTCCCTTTCGTGGGAACTATCGACGCTACGTCAATGACGTGATGGGAACGCTATCCCAACTACGCCGTATCTCCAGGTACCTGTCTATTGTCTTGTAGAGCTACAGCACCTGGAGCAGAGACTACATCTAGGTTATAAAACCTTATAAACGTATGCTGGGAAGACCATCCAGCTGCATTGCAAATATTATCCAGTGATACACCAGAGACTAACGCTTTGGAAGCGGCCATGCCCCTAGTGGAGTGAGCACGGACAAAGAGTGGACACGCATGTCCAGCTGCTTTATATGCCAGTGAGATAGCCTCGACTACCCACTTGCTCATTCTCTGCTTGGACGCAGAGGCCCCTTTTTTAGAGGATCCGTAACAAACAAATAACTGATCAGTTTTACGCCACAGGGCAGCTCTGTGGACATAAGCATCCAATGCCCTAACTGGACATAGCAGATTCCGTTTTTCCTGATCCATATTTTCGAATGGAGGAGGACAGTAGGCCTGGAGTACGATAGGACCTGATATATTAGTAGGGACCTTAGGCACGTAGCCAGGTCGAGTATGCAGAAACGCTTTAACCATGCCAGGGGCAAATTCCAGACATGAAGGAGCCACTGAAAGTGCTTGTAAATCTCCTATTCTTTTTAGAGATGAAATTGCAAGAAGAAATATGGTCTTTAGTGTTAGGAACTTGTCCGGCACTTCTTCTATGGGTTCAAAGGGTGCCTCAGCTAACCCTTGCAACACTATAGTAAGATCCCATGCTGGAGTCCTAGGACGTACTACTGGCCTCATCCTCAATGCACCACGGAGGAAGCGAATTACCAAGGGGTCTCGACCCACCGAGACACCCCCAATAGGAGCATGGTATGCTGAGATAGCTGCAATATACACCTTTAGTGTAGAATGTGTTAAACCTTCGGAAAACTTTCCTTGGTGAAATTGAAGTACAGAATTCAATGGAGCATGGACAGGGTCCACATTATGTTGACTACACCAAGTAGTAAATAACTTCCACTTATACATATACAGCTTCCTCGTGGAGGGAGCTCTGGACTGAAGGATGGTCTCCACAACCTCGGTTGGAAGACCAGCCTCTATGAGCCTTGCCCCCTCAGGGGCCAGGCCCACAGTTTCCACATTTCTGGGCGGGGATGAAAAATCGTGCCGCCCGCTTGAGACAGAAGATCCTGTCGGAGAGGTAGCTCCATGGGGGAGCCGTGAAGAAGAGATATTAGATCTGCGAACCATACTCTGGTCGGCCAGTACGGGGCCACTAATATTAGATCGGCCTTCTCCTGGCGAACCTTTGCCAGAACTCCCGGGAGCATCGAGATCGGAGGAAATGCATACAAACGCAGCCTCGGCCACGTTTGCAGCATGGCATCCAGCCCTAGAGGTGCTGGGTGAACTAGAGAGTACCAGAGAGGACACTGGGTTGACTCCTGAGTAGCAAATAGATCGACTTGAGCTCGACCGAAGTTTTTCCAAATAAGCTCCATCACCTCGGTGTGGAGCTTCCATTCCCCCGGTCTCGGACCCTGTCTCGACAGGGTATCCGCCCCCACATTCAGATGCCCTGGAATATATAATTTATCTTTCTCTTTGATATCTGATAGATTGAGCCATAAATGCCTCTCCGTGGCCACCAATGCTGCCATGGAACGGCCGATTGACTTGGCCGTTTCCTTGGTGGCCCGGAGAGCTAAATCAGTTGCTTTCCTTAGCTCTTGAATCGACTCAAACGTAGCTTCCCCGCTATCATCAATCTCCCCCAGCACGTCAGCCTGGTAAGCTTGCAATATAGCCATAGTATGGAGGCAAGCTGCAGCCTGACCTGCTGCCGAATAAGCCTTACCCACCAAACCCGATGTTGTTCTGAGAGGCTTAGTGGGTAATGTCGGTGTCTTGAGGGACGATGCAGACTCAGGCGAGAGATAGCCCGCAAGCGTCTCTTCAACCTGAGGCATCGCCCCATAGCCGTTGTGTTTCAGCCCCAGTATATTGCTATAAACTGATGTTTGGGGGCTGAAAACACGATATTGTACTGATTTCTCCCACGACCTCGACACCTCGGTGTGGAGGTCGGAGAAAAACGGCAGACCCCGACGCTGTGGTTGTGACCCTGGGCCCACAGGAGGATCCGACGGGCCAGTTTGCATAAGTGGCGAGACCGCAGACCCCCCTGATGGTTTATGTAAGAGACCACCGACGTGTTGTCCGTGCGGACCAACACATGATGGCCCCTCAGGTCTGGGAGGAAGTGTCTTAATGCATGAAACACCGCCATCATCTCCAGCCGATTTATGTGCCAGGAGAGCTGATGGTCCTCCCATAGACCTTGAGCTGAGCGACCACTCATGATCGCCCCCCAGCCCGTGAGGGATGCATCTGTCGTAAGCATTACGCAATGACAAGAAGCTCCCAGCACGGGTCCCTGGGACAGGAACCAAGGCTTTTTCCACATGAACAGAGCACGAAGGCATCGCCGCGTGACTTTGATCATGCGAAAAGGATTTCCCCTCGGAGAAAACCCCTTGGTCCTGAGCCACCACTGTAAGGGCCTCATGTGCAGCAGGCCATAAGTTATCACGTTGGACGCAGCTGCCATCAGACCCAACAACCTCTGAAGTTGTTTCACAGTGAGTGACTGGCCTAACTTCACCCCATTTACTGCCCCGAGAATGGAATCCACACGGGCATGAGATAGACGTGCCCTCATTTTGGTAGAATCCCAAATTACCCCCAGATAATTGGCAACTTGACTCGGAATCAGCACACTCTTTTTGGCGTTGAGCCTCAGCCCAAGCTTTTCCATGTGTGACAGAACAACATCTCGATGTTGGACTGCCAGATGTTCTGTTTGAGCTATTATCAACCAGTCGTCTATATAGTTCAGCACGCGGATGCCCTGAAGTCTCAGCGGAGCCAGAGCTGCATCCACGCACTTTGTGAACGTGCGGGGTGATAGAGATAGGCCGAACGGAAGTACCCTGTATTGATATGCTTCGCCCCCGAAAGCAAATCTGAGGAACTTCCTGTGTGAAGGATGAATGGATACATGAAAATAAGCATCTTTCAGATCTATCGCCACAAACCAGTCCTCGGATCTGATCTGTGGGATAATCTGTCTGAGTGTAAGCATCTTGAACTTCAGCTTTTTTCAGATCGATTTAGCACACGTAAATCTATGATCGGTCGCAACCCTCCATCCTTCTTTGGAACAATGAAATAACGGCTGTAAAACCCTGACATTTTGCTGGGAGGAGGAACCCTCTCTATAGCTCCTTTTCGCAAAAGCGTCATAACCTCTTGTTCCATAACCAGAGACTGCTCTGGGGTCACCACTGTGGGAAGAACCCCGTTGAACCCGGGCGGATGATAATTGAATTGAATTTTGTAACCCTGTTCTATCATGAGCAGCACCCAATTTGAAATGTTCGGGAGACGTTTCCATTCTTCCAAATATTCTACTAAGGGTACCAGCCTCTCGAGACTGGTCTCTGGTGTTTTTGAGCACTTGGCTCGTCTATCTGAAGCGGCGCACCGGCAGATAGAGAAATCAAGTGCGAACCGACCCTCCTCGGAGGATCGGTGGGAACCTCTGCGCCCTGAAGCACACTGGGTGGCAGGGTTGGCAGAATGGCCCCCTGAGGGCACCGAAGAGGAGTGGCTGATAGATCTCTCGTCAACCGAAACCCTCCGGAGGGGACTGCCCTCGTCGGTCCTGAGCACCTGGCGTCAGGACTTCTTTTTCGGGACCTTCCGGGACACAATGACGGTCCTCAGATCCGCCCTGCCCCCGGGAGGTCTCACCTGTGCTGACCGCCCCGGTCCCCAAGCTTTCTGCGGGGGAGCCCGGGCGGCCACACTGGTCTTCTGTTGCTCTCTATGAGCTGAGGAGCTGGCTATCGGCCGAGGCTGCCCCCGCCCAGCAGCCTCGGGGGGAGTTCGGCGGGGAAGAAACCTCTGGAAGGCCGCAGATTGTTTTCTTGTCTCCTGGAACCTCTCAACGACAGATGATACTGCGTCGCCGAAGAGGCCCTCAGGAGACAGCGGCGCATCCATGAGGATGTTTTTATCTTTCTCTTTGATATCTGATAGATTGAGCCATAAATGCCTCTCCGTGGCCACCAATGCTGCCATGGAACGGCCGATTGACTTGGCCGTTTCCTTGGTGGCCCGGAGAGCTAAATCAGTTGCTTTCCTTAGCTCTTGAATCGACTCAAACGTAGCTTCCCCGCTATCATCAATCTCCCCCAGCACGTCAGCCTGGTAAGCTTGCAATATAGCCATAGTATGGAGGCAAGCTGCAGCCTGACCTGCTGCCGAATAAGCCTTACCCACCAAACCCGATGTTGTTCTGAGAGGCTTAGTGGGTAATGTCGGTGTCTTGAGGGACGATGCAGACTCAGGCGAGAGATAGCCCGCAAGCGTCTCTTCAACCTGAGGCATCGCCCCATAGCCGTTGTGTTTCAGCCCCAGTATATTGCTATAAACTGATGTTTGGGGGCTGAAAACACGATATTGTACTGATTTCTCCCACGACCTCGACACCTCGGTGTGGAGGTCGGAGAAAAACGGCAGACCCCGACGCTGTGGTTGTGACCGTGCGGGGAGAAAGCGCTCATCAAGTTTACTCTTTTGCTTACTGTCGCTTCTCTCCGCGGGCCAGTCTATTTTTAACTTAGCGACTGCCCTGGTCACAACCTCCAGCAGCTCCTCATGTGCAGGGGAAGAGGATGGCGGTTCCTCAACCCTAGCTTCGACACTCTCTACATCAACCTCCTCAGAGGAAGATATATTGAGTGCCGGTGTCTCTCTTCGGGGGGAAGAAACCGCAGCGCGTGCTTCCGCCACGAAAGGAGAGACACTGGGTCTGGCAGGTAAGGGAAGAGATAAGGCAGAGCCCGTCTCAACCCTCTCCACCAGATCCATCTGTGAACCCTACGAATGGAGCTTCCGCTGAGCCTCGGCTGCAGCGGGACCCGATCCGCGGGGAACACTCGCTGCCGCGGCACTCTCCTCGAAGAGCGCGCGGCGCGACCTCAGCACTCTGAGAGTGAGCCTGTCACAGTGTACACAGACAGCCCCCTCGAGAGCTGCCTGTGCATGCTCAACTCCCATACAAATAACGCACATCTCATGTGTGTCCCCACCAGATATAAAACGAGTGCAGGGATGCACACACTTGACAAATTGCTGCTTGGCCGCTACTTCACTTTCCGCCATTTTCTGTGAATAATGTGTCTTAATAGTGCTTAGAAACTCTTGTCCTCGGACGAAGAGATCACTGTGTGTATATATAAACAGACAGACAACACCAAATAAGACATACAAGATAACAGATAGCGCTTGCTGAAGACAACAGAAGCTAGCGTTCTCTGTTTCCGGATATGCTTTATAGCTTCCTGGTCCATGACGTCACCCGCCTCTGACGTCACGTTATCTCATTGGTTAGATACAGAGGTGCTTCACGAACACAAAATACAGAGGGTTCCCATCACGTCATTGACGTAGCGTCGATAGTTCCCACGAAAGGGAACTTCAAATTGGTGACAGATCACAAACCATTAAGGACTTGGACAATGTCCCGCTGTGATGTCAGAGACTACAAAAGGAGCCCCTCATCTCAACACCCCTTCCAGACAGGACTTGGAAAAGGCTAGCTATTGATCTGTGTGAGCACAACAAGCACGCTTATCTGGTTGTGTCTGACTACTTCTCTCGATTTCTTGAGATTCTTCACATGCCAACAACTACCACCTCAGAAGTAGTGTTAAAACTGAAAGCACTATTTGCCAGGTTTGGCTGCCCTGATGAAATAGTTTCAGACAACGGTTGGCAGTTTGTGAGCAGTGACTTCCAGGAATTTGCCAAAGAATTTGACTTGCTGCACATCACATCTAGTCCACACCACGCTCAAGGAAATGGACATGCAGAGACGGCAGTGCAGACTGCAAAGAAAATTTAGCAACAGAAAGATCCTCTTCTGGCTCTGATGAGCTGCAGGGCGACACCTTGCATCTCTACAGGTGTTAGCCCGGCTGAACTTCTTATGGGCAAAAAGATTAAAACAACACTTCCAATGCTTGAGACAAATCTTCAGCCTCGGGGGCCAAATCTGAAAGATGTAAAGAGAAAAGATTCCATGGAAAAGCAAAAGCAAGCTTTCTACTTTAATCGTCATCATGGAGCTAAACCCTTACCATTGCTGAGGACTGGTGATGCCGTACTCACTAAGTTAGACCATCAAAAGTCCTGGGGAACAGCTGCTGTGGTCACAGGCATGAGTACAACTCCTCGATCTTTCACTATTGAGACACATCAAGTGACACCTCTGCGGCGTAACCGTCGTCTCTTGCAGCTCATCCCTGATTCAGCTGGAGGAACTCAAACTCAGGTCCAAACAGATCAATCATATGAGCAGCAGCCTGAGTCTATGAACACTGGGAAAACTTTGTCTCAGGCCCCAAACACAAAAACTGGACTGCTGATGACTAGATCTGGCAGAATAAGTGAATATATTAGATTTGTGAAAAAAAAAAAGAAGAAGAAAGAAGGACTATAAGCTAGTCATATTTTGTTTAATAGAGATTAGAAACAATTTCATTCAGTGTGGTTATAATAAGCAAAATTAGAAAATAAGTTTTGTCTTGTTTAATGATGTTGAAAATTTCATAATACTAACGAGAAATATTTAAGGCTGTTCAGAAGAAAGAAAAAAACTGAAAAGGGGAGATGTAATGTGTGTGTTGCTTTAAGAAAAGGTGATTACGTGGTTGTTCCCGGAAGTAGTTCGGCACATGCTGAGTTCACGGTTTGAGACGAGAATAAAAGGATTCTATTGTTCTGTTAAGACCAGTGTTTTCATTAACTGCAAAACGGTTTACTGATGTTTTTAAAAGCACAGACATGGCCTTCTCAGTGTCCACTCACCATTATAATACTGATGAGTTAACATCATTATTTTATTCTTCTTGTGAGAATGCACTGGACATTGCTGCCCCTTTCAGGACTATGCTAAGCCAAAATCTGGACCATGGCTGAACGACACTACCCGTGCTGCAAGGCGTGAGTGCAGAAGAGCTGAACGCCAATGGAAAAAAGATAGGCTGCAAGTTTCGTCTGATATCTTGAAAGACAGCTTGTTCAAATATCAAAAAACTGTAAAAATGGAAAAGTCAAGGTATTTCTCTAATGTCATCGCAAAAAATTCTCATAAACCTCGTGTTCTGTTCAACACTATTAATTCTTTTTTAAATACATCTCAACAAATAAGTTTGGAATTTTCCAAAGAAACATGTGAACATTTTTTGCAGTTTTTTAATGACAAGATTGTGACTGTTAGAGCCAATATTGTTCACCCTTCTGCTGATATGTCTTCTTTCATACTATCATACTGATGGTTGTAAATAGTAGTCTCACTCATGGAGTTGTACCCCTACATTTTAAACACGCTATAGTGGAACCACTGATAAAAAAACCTAACTTGGATTCATCGGTTCTTGCTAATTTTAGACCCATTTCAAAACTCCCGTTTCTTTCCAAAATATTGGAAAAAGTTGTTTTTAATCAATTATTAGCCTATCTAGACTTGCATGGCTTGCAAGAGCTGTACTAATCTGGTTTCAAATCACTTCACAGCACGGAAACGGCCCTGTTAAAAGTTTACAATGATTTATTATTGGCCACTGACGCAGGTAACTATGCTGTTCTTATGCGGTTAGATCTTACTGCTGCGTTTGACACCATAGACCACAATATACTGATCTCTCGCCTTGAGCATTGTGTTGGTATAAAGGGTGCCGTGCTACAATGGTTTAAATCTTATCTGGGTGAAAGAACTTTCTTTGTACGTCTTGGGGAATTTGTGTCTTCTACTGCATCTCTTGTATGTGGAGTCCCTCAGGGTTCCATTCTTGGACCGATTTTATTTTATTTACATATATTACCTTAAGGGTCCATTTTTAGGAAACATGGCATCTCATTTCACTGTTATGCAGATGACTTGCAACTCTATCTGCCTTTTGAAATGTAAGCATGCAAACTCTGTGGCACCTTTGCTGAGATGTCTTGAAGATATTAAAGCCTGGATGGCCTCCAACTTTTTAAAGTGTAATGAAGATAAAACTGAAATCATTTTATTTCGACCTGGTGGTACAATTAATACTCCTGATGTAGATCAGGGTGACTTAAAGTCTTTTGTGAAGCCTGTTGTTAAAAACCTGGGGGTTTTAATGGACGGTGACTTTAAACTAGAAAAACAGATTAATTTGGTAGTTAAATCGTGTTTTTATCAGTTAAGGCAATTATCTAAAGTCAAGTCATTTGTATCTTTTACTGATTTTGAGAAGGTCATCCATGCTTTTATATCATCCCGACTGGACTATTGTAATAGTCTCTATGTAGGCATTGGTGAGGCATCTCTAACACGTTTGCAGAGGGTACAAAACGCAGCTGCACGTTTATTAAGGGGGACACGCAAACGAGAACACATTACACCTATATTGGCTTCCCTTCATTGGTTGCCCGTTCATTTTAGAATTGATTTCAAGATTTTACTTTTAGTTTTTAAATCATTAAATAACACTGGTCCTAAATATCTCTCAGATCTATTAAAGCCATATGCTCCATCCAGAGCACTTAGGTCTGCTGGGCAACTGCTTTTAGTATACCCCAATGCAAAATTAAAGAGCAGAGGTGACCGTGCCTTTGCAGTAGCAGCCCCCAAACTCTGGAATAATTTGCCTTTGAACATTAGGCAGGCACCTTCACTGGCTGTTTTTAAATCACATTTAAAAACATATTTGTATGGGGCAGCATACAACACAGTATGAGAGTTACCTGTTAGGAGTTCTTTTTAAGTGTGTGCTACTAATTATTATTGTATTTATTGCATTTTTATTAGTCTTTTATTTACTTTTTATTTTATTATTATTATTTTTATGCTTTTTAGTTCTATTGTTTATTTTATATTGTTTGTACAGCACTTTGGTGAACACCTGCTGTTTTTAAAATGTGCTCTATAAATAAACTTTGATTTGATTGATTTGATTTGATTTGATTTGATTTGACGTAAGCACGTGTAGGAACGTGTTACATGAAATAATTATATGATGTTATTTCGCTAAGTGTCTGATAAAATGTATTTTATGTATCATTGTATAATTTATTCAAGAGATCAGTTAAATAACTCAAGGCTGTGGAAATAAAGTCTGTTGTTTATCCTTTTGATATTTCATTTTAAAAAGTGACTGTCTATCGTGTTCTGATCTAGCCCCTTACATTTCCCTTCATTTGTAAAATTCAAAATTCACCTCTGAAATTCGTCAATTCATGACACATTAAAAAAAAAAGTCTAATAGAAATGTATAGAAAATATGCTTGACACTTGACAGTTTATGGCAACTAGTTCAACCATTTTGCATTAAATGACTCATGCAAGGAACTAATGTTTTGAGGGGTAAAACTATTCATCAGGGAACAAATATCATATTTAATCTACATGACAATTGATGAATTAGGAAACAGCAGACACACAATCAATTGCATGAGTTTACCAAAGCATTTTAAAAAATTTTTCAAGAGAATGAGAAATTGCTTTTATGATGTAGCCTACACAAGGCTAGTATGTATTTTTCATGTCTGATAATAAAATAAAAACACAGCAACACACTTCTACAGAATGTAAAGTATAAGTTATATAGATAATATATTTTCTAAAAGGCATGCCTCAATATTGACTTTTGAGATCGGCTAGGCTACATAGCCTACCTTTAATCAACCAAATCAATCCTAGTTTTTATTTGTGTGTGTAGACAGATAATTTTAAAGATAATTAAAGATAATTTTGTCACCAAATCTCAGTCAACTGAGATGAAGGAAAGAGGGTAAGAGCAACTGTCCACTAAAGGAATTGTTATGTTAAACTTTCATTCAAAAACATTTTAAAGGCTCTCCTGAGGCTACACATGATATCACCTGAATATTCTGTTGATTTCATGGGAAAAAGGATAAAGAGACTCTGATGATATACTATAGGCAATTACAATAATTAACAATTTATTAATTTAGAGTGTCTTGCATGGACTTTGAACATTGCAGCCTACAGCAGGCAATAAAATTAACAATAAAAACAAGTTAGAATGATAATATAGGTAAAATTAAGAATATAGAATGTCTGTATGGACAGTCTGCTTTTTGAAAGTAAAACAATGGAGGAGCACATGGATTCAGGAAAGAAATATGTTTGTGTTAGTGTTGTTTTAGATGTGTATTGCCTGTAATGTCCAGGATTTAGTATTTAGGTATAAAATATCTTTATTTAGTGCCTATAATGTCCATTTATAGTCTACACATCAGCTTGGCACCTTACATGTTAAAAACCAGTTAATTTCAAGACGCTGGCGTCACGTCAGGTCGTCACGTGGGTCGACACGCTCAGTTAGACGCTCAAAGTACAAGACGTTCGGATAGACGTTCGATCGGTCGGTCGTTTTGAAGCTTGATTAATCCTGTTTTTCTCCATTCAGAAGCGCTGCAGGTGCATGATGATGATGATGAATCCTCATGTTCCCATTCAGTCGGTCACGTTCGATGTACGTCGGACAGACCGACGAATAGGAATCTCGCTAGAGAGGCCAATCTACTTCGAGTGTAACTACAACGAGCCAATGCACATTGGCATTCAATCATATGCATCAGCTGCTCGCCTCGCAGCGCGGGTATATAATGAGCAGCAGGTGCGTTGCATCTTCAGCTTTTCGCTTCGGAGCCGAACCGTCTGTAACAAACAGTGGTGTCTACGAGCGAGTGTTTGTCTTCAACGAGTCAGCTTTTTTTGGAAAATCTGCTCTTGTGTTGGTGCAGGCAGACAGCACTGCAGCGGGACCGATCTCTCTTCATGATCACGTCGACACGCCGGTCGTGACTCTTCTTTCTCCGGGAAGTTTGAGTCCCCTCTGTTGTTGGCCAGCTGCCGCTTGTGTGTAAAAGCACAGCTGCGGGTCTGGCCGACACTTTGGGAGACCGTAGAGATCAGCGAGAGCAAAACTCTCGCTCCTCTGCGTGTCGTGTGCCGTCGAGCTGTCGGGCTGGAGCGCGGGTTGTCATGGCAACCCAGCGCTCGCCCGGCGCTCTAGATGCGCGGTTCCCTTGCCTAATCTCATTGTAGCGCCCTCTCTGGTGCACCAGAAGAGGTCTACTTTGCTGATATGGCTTGGGTGACATGAGGTTGAGGGGTTCCTTCGGGGAACCAACCCCCTAGGGCCCCTCCCTCTCTAGCGCATTGCAAGCTGTGCAGTTTCTGGATTGGATTGCTGGTCCTTTTCATAGGGGAACCTAGCATTTCATTTAGAGCTCCAGCTGAGGGTCAGATGTCGATCGCAGCATCGGAGAGAGTGCTGTTATGCTCTGGAAATGAGGGTGATGCTGCCCACTGTAATGGTGTGTGCTCATGTGAGGCCAAGGCACTCTAATGCATGAGGGTAGTTCTGTGCTGGGGTTGAGCTGCGCTTGTTGACTGACCATGATCAAGTCATGACACAGGCCCTCGGCCAGACGATGTCCACCTCAGTGGTCCAGAAGCACCCCCTGGCTTACCTTGTGAGGTGCGAGAGGTTGTCAAGCTAAATGCTTTCTCAACGCTCCCATCTTACGAGGTGGCCTTTTCGGTGACACTGACGAGGACTGAGCCGGTTCTCCTCAGCGGTTCTCCTCAGTTAGTAGCAGACCAGGGAGCTTCCCATGACAAACCATTGAGCCACCCCTCAGTCTGCTCGTCGCCAAGGGTGTCGTCCCCTACAAAAAACTCCGGCCCAGCCTGCTCTACTGTGTCCATTGCCGGGAGATGACACCTCCCGTCTCTGCTGCTGTTTAAGCAGTTGGTGAGAAAATCACCCCTGAGATGGGCGACCCAGAGATGGGTGGGGCTGCTCTACATGCTCTACCAAGTTCAGGGGCGTCCTCTTCACTACAGTGAAAGATGTCTGCCCCTGTCTTGCGGTGCGGAGATCACAGTCCTACTGGCGAAGGACGTGATAGAGTCAGTCCCTCCAGCCGATATGAAGTCAGGGTTCTACAGCCCCTACTTCATTTGTACCCAAGAAGAGCAGTGGGTTACGACCTATCCTGGATCTGCGAGTCTTGAATCGGAGCCTTCACAAGCTACCGTTCAAGATGCTCATGCAGAAACGCATTTTCGAATGCATCCGTCCCCAGGATTGGTTTGCAGCGATCGACCTGAAGGACGTGTACTTTCATGTCTCGATTCTTCCGCGACGCAGGCCATTCCTGCGGTTCGCGTTCGAAGGACGAGCATATCAGTACAGAGTCCTACCCTTCGGGCTGCCCCTGTCTCCCTGCGTCTTCACAAAGGTCGGGGAGGGAGCCCTTATTCCCATGAGAGAACAGGGTGTTCGCATCCTCAACTATCTCGACGACTGGCTCATTCTAGCACAGTCGCCACAGTCGTTGTCCTGCTGATGCTGCCGCCTGCTTGGTTCGGCTCCTCAGCGAAAACCTGAAGATGCAACGCACCTGCTGCTCATTATATACCCGCGCTGCGAGGCGAGCAGCTGATGCATATGATTGCATGCCAATGTGCATTTGCTCGTTGTAGTTACACTCGAAGTAGATTGGCCTCTCTAGCGAGATTCCTAATCGTCGGTCTGTCCGACGTACGTCTCCGTTCCCTCCTTCAGGGAACGAGGGTTACCTTTGTAACCGAGACGTTCTGTTGTTTATTCTGCTATTTGTTCATGTAGGCAAAAACTAAACCCCTGGGATTTTATTAATGGGTCACAGACACGTATCCATTGTAATTTTGCTTCATTCTAATTTTTATTTTACCTTGTCGGTTAATGAAAAGATAATGATCTCGTCGTTTGAAAGTCGGGGGGGGGGGGGGAAACGAAATGACATTGACAGGGCAACATTTCTAGTTTTCGTTTTGTTTAAGATTTAACTAATATATTTTATTTTTTTGTTTATTTCGATTAGCATAAATGTTTTAATAGTTTTAGTTTTTGTTATATCCACTGAGATATTTATTTAGTGACATATCACTTAAGACTAACTGATATAAAATTATAATTAAACTTTATTTGGAGTATTTATTTTAGTGCACATTTCTTAATATTGTGCCTAAAAAGTGTTTTAATATCACTGTTAATAAGGATTGTATGATCTTTGTATAATATCAGTCTTTAAATATTTAAAGTGTACCTAAAGTACACTTGCAATAGTTCCACTTTAGCACAATCAAACATACTTCAGTATATGTTTAGTTGGACCTCAGCACTACTAAAGTTCATTAAATCCAAATTCAGTTGTCCCAATTTAGCAGACTTTAAGTGTACCAGTTTAGATTACCAATGTACAGTTGCAGGGTATTTATATTAAGCACATAAATATGTAAATGTATTTGTAGCATACTTAGCACAAAATAAATGTATTTCAAATACATTTTAGTATGTATATTGTTTTTCACTAGGGAAGTTTATAAGACTGTGTGTAAGACTAAATGAAAAGGCATTTAATAGGTTACTCAATCAAAAGATTAAACAACTACAAGCCCAGTATGCTTAGAATACGTAATTATACTTTCAAGTATATCTCAATCTAAAGACTGAGTATAATAGGCCAAATATACTTAGACTTTTCTGTCAGTATAAGTCAAGTACACTTAAGTGCAATTTTAAGTATATTTCTGAAAAGTGCATAAAGTATATTTCTGAGAAGTATATAAAAAAGTAGACTGAAAATATACTTTCATATTTTTAGTTTAAAAGAAGTATACTAGTTCGTAAGGGACATCATGACCATCTCCCGCAAACTGTCACTCTGTCTTTGAACACTGTCCTTTATGACACAAACATAATCACTTACAACACAAACACAACTCATCTCAGATGTGATCTGCAGGCACCAATCTTCTTGTGGTTTGGGACACATTACTTGACAAAGTAAAGGCCTTGTACTTCCTGAAAAGCATGGATCATCCACCAGGGGTCAGCAGAGTTGTTGTAGATTTTATTCAACAGGCTTTTCTTCAGGAAAGTATCAACCATGTTGACAAGATCTTACAAACTCATGTATCAAATGTGATGCATTAAGTATTATTGGGTTAAATTTGAAACAGGTGATTTCACAATAATAAGTCACTGTTGGAGAAACTGGTTAAAAACTCTATCAAAGATTTGATGAACATGACAAACTTTGCAACCAGTTCTTCCTCACAAGCGCTCACAACCGGCTAATATAACCCTGATGCAGTGTTTTAAGGTTTTGGACACAGCCTAAGACAAATTAATACATTTATTTGTGGTGCTGATTCAAGACACCAGAGGTGTGAATCTCAAGAGGCCTGTAAATTCTGCCTAATGCACACTGTATTCATGTCATTTCCTTCCAGATGCTTGTGCGGTACACTGTAAGCATGTTTTCATAATTTTAACAGGAAATCACTGTAAAAATGCCACAGTAAAGACCTGTTAATTGGTTAACTGTGCCTTAACAAATGTGGTAAACAATTATATAATGTTTAACAAGACAATACATTTTGCTGCTGATCAGATTTACTGTATTCTGTTTACTGTAAATCACAGATTTTAGATGTAGATTTAATAGCCTACCTTATATATATATATATATATATATATATATATATATATATATATATATATATATATATATATACAAGATATCAGTATTGTACTGCCTATATCAGTCACACGGCATCAGATCAGAATCTCCTTCAGCGCAGATTGTCTCGCTGCCCGAAGACTGAAAACACTCCACTCACTTCTTCTCGAACGAGCCTCACAGTGGATTTTTTTGTGTTTTATTTTTCTTTCACGTTGTCATTATGGGGTATTGTTGAGGAAAATAATGAAATAAATTTTGGAATAAGGCTGTAACATAAAATGTGGGAAAAGTGAAGCGCTGTGAATACTTTCTGGATGCACTGTATTAATGCAAGAATTCATGATAATTCATGTACCCTTATACCATAAAGTGCTATCCACTTTTTTTGGTGTTGGGATTTTATACTGAAAGTTTAATGGCAAAAGTTACACTTATTAGTTATTTGCAAGTTAACTAAAGGATTATCAACTTATCAAAATAATAAACAGAGTAATCATAAATATAATCACTAGATTAATTGATAATCTTGAAAATAATTGATAGATTAATTGACCATCAAAATTATGATCAGTTACAGGCCTAAAAGGGCCTTTAAAGACGTTACAGACACTGTACAGTTTCTGTTAAAAAAAAATTCTACAGCTGCTCTGAATCAACAGGTTTTGAGGAAAGCACAACATGATTATCTGCACAATGTGAACTTGAATTAACATTCCTTGGGATGAATGTCATCTGTTGAGGAGTGTAAGACGGAGATGTCTGTGTTTACTGTGTCTCTGGGACATGAGCATGGATGGAGTTTGAATTATTCTTCATGAAAATCACATTATTGTTCTGTAAACTTAACATTGATGAGCTTTTATTCGAGTCAGTCATTAATGTCAGAGATTAGTTTTTACTGAAAACAAAGTATTTAGTGTAAAAATGTGAAAACACGTTATTGATTCACAGATGTTTTTATTGACTTTTTTTGTTTTTGCATACATATACTCAAGAAGAAAAATACATTTTAAGCTGCTGTTAATTTCAGAAACACAGATGAGAGTATTTATTTTTTTTAAGTTAGATACGTAGTTTGTAGGTTAGTAAGAGCTCATAGTACAATCACAATCAAATTTTCCAAGACCTCCTTTAGTCATAATCATACCACACATTGTAAACCAGCTATCACTAACATGATTTGCAACAGTAATCCCAGTTGTCGTAATAATCTGTGTAGCACCACAGGTAATTTTTATCATGGTAGCCACACTTGTGATCAGACCTGCAGATCTTGCCATTCTGAGCGAAGTAGCAGTCATCAGAAGTACAGCAGGAGCCATAATTGCCTTGTTTATCCGTGTAGCACCACATAGATTTCGAACCATATGTGGCACAGGCGTGGTTGTTGCGGCAGTACTTCCCGTTTATAGCTTTACTCGTCCACAGCGGAGGGCTGCAGTAGTCCCAGCTGCCAGCGATGGTCTTACACCAGTAGAAGTTATGACCGTATGTGGCACATGGGTGATGATCCTTGCATCTCTCTCCTGTATACGTGATGAGGGAGTACCGGGGTGAGCACTTGATCAGCGTCTGGCCTGAGTAACACCTGTAGGAATGGAGTTTGTCCTGGAACAGGCAGGGAGTGGAGCAGCAGGGCTTAATTCCTACTGCTGTGTTGCACTGACAGCCGTCACTAGATTCTGAGACGCTCAAGCACCGTGATCCATCATCTGCAGTCTTCTGCTTCTCTGGGACCAGCAGGCATTCGACAGCATCTGACACCCCTGATACGTCCCCTTTACTGATGTAATTACTTAGTGGTTTGGCATGAGTTATAAGACAAGCACTTCCAACAGAATCCTTCAGATACTCCGTTTCAGTGTGGTAAGTGTTCATGCTGTCAAAGGCTAATTTTACTGTCATCTCACTCACCTTGAATTTCTTTTTAGGTATGCTGTCACTGCTGACAACCCTTTTTACTGCGAGATACGTGTTTTGCATATCTGAGCTCATTTGGACTGGTAGATTGATTAATGGCGGAAATTCGGCCTTAACCTTCTCTAATTTATTATTATTGTCACCAAAACAATCATCCACAAAAATGTTAATTTCTGAAGGCTGACGATAGAGTTTTTTTATTTGTCTGTTCAGGTCTGAGACACTCATCAGGGTTATGTCACCTTCCGGCTTGTTTTCCCCTATATAGCCGAAGGAGAAAGACTTTGTGTCATCTGAGTGTTTATAACAGACAGCCGTCCAGATGTGAGAAGGCACCGTCACTCTTTCAGGGTCGTCAGAGACTTCTCTTTGTGGTATCCGTAGATTCGCATTGGGTACTGTACCTGTGACAATGAAGGCTGTAGCAGCACCACCGTCACTTTTAAGCATGTCTCTTAAAAAACTCCTCAAATTTTTCTCCCACTTTCCCCATTTGTTACGTCTGAAACACGCATCCATAGGTGCTGCGTTGGTCAGTGTATTTGTTGCCGTACGGCCTTCACCGCACTGGAAGCTGTTCGGGTACAGGTGTCCGCGATCGTATCCGGTGTCGCTGTAGTCATCGCTGATGGCTTTATTTTCTTTATAAGTCTATTTATTATCTTCAGTCTCACGGACCATATAGTATAGATCTTGATCTTCAGGTTTGGAAAGCTACAGAAGAAATATTATGTTAGATAGTTTGATATTTGATTATTTTTGAGAAAATACTTTGTTTTTTTGGGAACACTAACTAAGGTAACACTACAAGGTTTCATTAGTTTAACTTGAACTAATAATGAACTGCACTTCTACAGCATTTATTAATCTTTATTAATGTTAATTTCAACATCTACTAATTCATTATTAACATCAAAAGTTATGAACAAACAATAAACAGCTGCATGTTGTTAACTAACATTAACAAAGATTAACAAATACTGTATCAAATGGATTGTTCTTACTTTGTTTTTACATTGTCTCTCAGTCGACATATTAAATGTTTATAGTACAATATAATAAGATTCCATAAAGCACATATAATGTATTTTATATATTATTTGGCATGACAAAACAGAATAGAATGCAGAGCTTAAACTGCAAATGAGCATCTTGGTAACCCTTTATAATAACGTTCAGTTGTAAGTCACTTATAAATGATTAGTTAATGATGAAAGAATCATTTACAAAACATGACTATATATCTTCATAAATGATTAATAAGTGGTATGCTAATGATTTACAGATGTGTTGTAAGTTATCTCAAACAATGGTTAAATCATGAAATAAATCAAACAGATTATTAGTAGATGGTTTATAAGTTATTAGTTGATACATTATTTATCACTGATAAATCAATGAAGTATTTATGACAATTGTTTTAGTGTTATTATCTCAATAAACATGTTAATCATGAACAAATGATGAACAAACCATTAGTAAATGATCAGTATATGATTTATTAAGTGGCTAAAAAGTGGTCATGTTTAGGTATAAGGGGTGAGTTATGGGCTCAAAGATATCTATATAATTGTAAAATATATTTGCATAAAAATATTATAATTTTTATATAAAAATATATAATTTAAATATCATATGAGTGATTCGTATATATATTATATATTATGTAACTGAAAGGTATACCAGAACCTTTGCATATGGCAAATAAATGGAAAATTTACAAATTGTAGTTTGTACATAATTTATAAAGAAGATCTACAAATGATATGCAACATATTTACAAGTGATGAATAGTTTACACTTTAGAATAGGGGATGCAGAAAGTTATAAATTACTTGTATACATATTCAAATAATTTGTAACAGGAAAGAAAGGTCTACAAATGATATGTAACAGTTTATTCTACATTTTAAAATAGGGGATGCAGAAAGCTTTGTAAATGACTTATTCATGTGTTTACACTTCATCTGTAACAGGTGTTGAACACTTTGTAGTGTGTACTGCAGTGTAAGTGCTTACTAGTGAGGGTATTGACAGCTGTCCTCTCTGACACACATGGAGTGTTTAACTCTGTGCACCTGATGTGAGCTTCAGTGGAAGGTAAAACCGGTTCAGAGGTTGACTTCATCACTAGATCCCACACACTCCACACAGAACACAAGTCTGTGCTGATGAGTGAAAGGATTTAACACAACCCACTGGAATCACCTGATTGTAAGGCATTTCTAAATGTTTATCCACTTCAAAACAAATAAATTACTCTTCTTAAAGGGTCATGAAACCCCCCTGTTTTACCCTGGTCGTTCACACCTCAAAGCTCAAAAAAGTCTGTTAAAATGGGCGTGTTAAGCTCTGGAAAAGTGAGAGTGTAGAGGGGGAGAAGAGAGGAGAGAACAACCAATGAAGCACAGACATAGAACACACTCATTATACAGAATAATGAATATTAATATATGAGCACGGAGAGAATGACGACAAACTCCCAAGCACAAGGGAGAAAGAATATTTAATAGGGCTAATAATAGACTACTTTGATTACATTTACGAGCACAACAGTCTCAAAATCAGTCTTTTGTCTATTAGACTAATTGTGTTGTCGCGTTCAGATAGGCTACACCACTGTATCAGTGTCCAGTTTACACATATAATTAATTTGTAGAAGACTTGATGAAATATGTGTGCATACACCGTGCTGGTTAATGTTTGGTGCAGGATAATGTGTAAAATATGTCTATAAAAACTTTGAACACGGATACTTTATTCTGTATGAGCTATGAGCCACGTGGCTAATGTTGTTAAACTCATCAGTGGATCATATGCGCGCTCCGCCTGTATATCATAATAGCAATCGTATTTTTCATGTGTTCGTATTCAAACTCCAGTTCTGACTGCATCGTGGGCAAAAAACAAAACAACATTCATGTGCTGCTGTGCTGAGGGAAACATACACATGGCTCGCATGTCCGAACACAGAGGTGATGAACAGCACTTTTGTGACGTTTGAATTCTCCGCTGTAATGCGATCTCATGTGAACATATTTTCAATTTGTGCTGGTAGATCACAGCAAAACAATCCACATGCACACAAACCTCTGCTCTGGTCGCGTTGCAGGAAAACACATTGTGTTGTAGCACTGAGGAAACAAACACCAACGATATGTCTCTGAATGACAAGAGACTGAGGCGAGAGAAGTGATACTTCCTCATGCATAATAAAGCAATTATAATCTTATGCATACTACATCTTGCCGGTGGTACACGATGACGTCAGATTTTGTGATGTTGCTCCGACTTTTCTTTTCAAACCGGAAGATAGAAATCGCTCTGAAAAATTTACTTTTTTTTTCTTTTTAAAAGTTAAAATTTAAATTTTAACTTTTAAATATAATTAATGAGTACCTTTAGTGTTTTCAATGATGTGCAGCCTATACATATCTGTTCACAGCTCAAAAAATGAGTTCTGGGGTTTCATGACCCTTTAAAAATAGTGCTTTACCTGCATGTTTGTGCTTTTGAACACTGACCAGCTTCAACTTCATCAATAAATCATATACTGATCATTTACTAATGGTCTGTTCATCATTTGTTCATTATTAACATGTTTATTGAGATAATAATACTACTAAAACAATTTTGTCATAAATTCGTATGTGAATTCAAAGTGAAGTCATTCACTTCACTTCGGTCATCATTAACTAATAATTTATAATTGACTTATAACTGAACGTTATTATAAAGTGTAACTAAAGTCTTTTGTTAGACAGTGAAGCACATGGTTACCTGTGGCTCTAAATGCCAGCTGCTTGACCTTCCACTGTCGTTGAAGCACTGAGGGTCAAATTTGTAGGCGCTGTAGAGAGGAATCCAGTGATGAACCGAGTACAGCGTAGCGTAAAAAGTGTGTCTGTTTACCAATTGCTGACAGATTTTCTTGGCATTCTGATCCATTCCCTCCGGTTGTGTCTTTTTGTAGAAAAATTCTTTACACTGAAAGTCATTGGCTACTCTTGCCTGAGCACCGAGTGCTCTCAGCACAATACAGATGAGCAGAGCTGCAACAAACATGGTGTGAAGCTGCTCTTGTGTGATAGAGCAGAGACAGCAGAAGAGCGGCGGCTTTAAATACACAGTCAGAGTCAGAGATGCTGTTGGGTGTGACTGAAATTAACAAATGAGCAGAAATGAGGAATAAGATGGGAACATCGCTTCATCATGCTTATGGGACAAATTTTTAGAGCTGTCACATGTACAGTAACCTTGATTTAAAACAAAACAAAAAGAACATTTGTACTATTGATGCTCAGTATTGCTTAGTACTCTGTATTTTTCTCCAGCCAATCCAAGTCCATGAGTACTAAATTTTGACAACCCAAAATATTTAAACAGCTTCAACTGGCTCCATGCGACCCCAGATAAGAATTTATAAGTCCATGTTATACAAACAAGAACCTATGCAGTAACACTTTGCAGTAAGGTCTCATTAAGTAACATTAGTTAATATATTAACTAACATCAAATAACAATGAGCAATACATTTGTTCTTTGTTAGCATTAGTTAATAAAAATACAACCATTGTTTATTCATGTTCACAGCGCATTAACTAATGTTAACAAATTCAACTCCTAATTTTAATAATGTAATTGTTTATACTTAGTCCATGTAGTTAATTAATGTTAATTAATGAAACATTACTGTAAAGTGTTACCAACTTTGGTTTCGGGAAACACTGACTGACTGAACTGTGCTGAAAACGACAGAACTTGAGAATATAGTTGGCTAATGATGAAAAGAAAAATGTTGGATCGGCCTCACAAAAATGCTGCCTGTTTAGACTTTTCTACTTTTTCACTGCAAGCTATCTAACTAAAATAAAAGAAATGTCCTCCTCCTGTGTTAAGACATTGAGACTGCATTATGATTTTCATGTAGACACACTGGGCCTCATTTATGAAAGAAACATACAACAGAAAATGGTGTGTACGGTCGTTTCCACGCAAAACTTGTCATTTATCAATATGGAAGCTACAATTAAATCTCACGTCAGGTCTCAGCTCATGTATGCAAGTTTTTGAATAACGTGAACTTGCGTGCAGCATAGTACATCTGCTGGAGAATTGTAATAAGAGAATTTTGATCATTTAGATTATTTTCCTGACAAACAACCAAAGCTCATTAGTCGATCGTAAACCGTTAAGATTAGAATGTCAAATTAAAATTAAACTAAATTAGAATAGATGGGTGTTTGTGAAAAAAATTCAGGGGTTTAGCTTTACATTCACAAATAGCAGCATAAACAAAAGAACGTGAGGAGTCTCACATCGTCACATCACACACCTGTAGTGCTTCTGTGAACAAAGAAAAACAGAATTAAAGCTGTAAGCAGCAATGAAAGGGCCCTCGCACCTCGGGCAACGCCACCCGGTGGCCTTAGGAAAACAGTGAACAGTGGGTGACATGAATGTAAGCGAGTAAATACAGGATAAATATGGCAAATTCATTCCGACGTGCCACACTTTCTGCTGCCAACAGGTGGCGCTTTGACCGTAACTGAATATTACCATGTAGACGTCTTCAGTCCAGGACTATTATCAAACATGAAGTTTGGAGCAGATCGGACGTTGTATGTCTGAGTTACAACAACTTCCTGTTTCATGGCATGTTTCATGATTTAACGTGTTTATAGTATGTTTGGTACTTTGTGGCATATTGAAATGTGTTTCTGGGAGTGAATTACAGTGTAAAGCATGCCATTTCCTGTTGCCAGCAGGTGGTGCTCTGACTAACTGAATATTGGCATATAGATGTGTTTAGGCCAGGACTCTTATCACACATGTGAAGTTTGGAGCAGATCGGACATTGTATGCCTGAGTTACAACAACTTCCTGTAATGTTTTGTCTGTAGTTCCTTATTTTCACCACTATATGGTGCTATTTCAACCCAGATTAATTTCCCTTTGTTTCTTTTTTTTTTCCTTTTTTTTTTTTTCCTTTGTCCCTTTGTTGTGATGTTCTTACTTGTGTTGAATCACTTTTAATGAGAAACCCTGTTTGTTCTTTTGTTCTTGTTCAGTCCTGATGTTGGCCTATGCATTGTCCTTCCTAAGGATTTTTGGGTTTGAGATTTTTCCTGCCTTCTGTTTTGTTCTTGGATTGCATGTTTTTTGTCATCTTTTTGTGTATTGTGGACTCCTTGATTTTTTTACTGGACTGATGTTTAAGAAGATCTTTTCTGTTTGGATAATCCTTAACCTCTCAAGTAGAGTTGTTTGTGTTGCCCGCTCAGATCCATCTAAAGTGCTAAGACTGTGCTAATGTTCTGTTTTCCTTTTTGCCAAAAAAACCATCCAAAGACAACACTAGTGGAAAAATAGTATACTTAAGCACAATTTATTCGTATGTACTTTAGTACAACTAAATGCATTATAGTTGTCCAAAAGCAGTGCTTAAGTTCAACTAAAGGTGTATTAAATATACTTGGTTGGCTAAAGTGGAACTATTCCAAGTATACTTAAGTACACTTTAAATATACTCTTGTGTTTAAGTTTTGAAATGCAGAATTCACTCAGCATAAACTTTAAATGTACTTTGGTGTCATTAGAATTGCAATTCAATTACATTATAAGAGTGTTGAACATAGATTAATATTATATTGATAAACTTTTAGTGATTTTAAAACACATTGCAATGGCATTCCAAGTGAACTTGTAGTGTGCTAATGGCATCATTATAGTGTGCTTCAAATAGACTACAATAAAGTAATCTTTATAAATAGAGTCACAGCTTTAGAATATGCCTTTTACAGACAGCCCAATATACCAGTAACTTACTTATCCAGTAAACATCAGTGAGACAATGGGAACAGATTTATATGTATATTGAATGCAGGAAACAGTACGGACTGGAATCGAACCCGGGTCATGCAGGCCGCTGTCACACAAGAGCACTCGGTTTACTTGTTGAGCCACCACACAGATATAAACTGCACTAAACTGGTGTAACTTTGTGTTCTCTCTATACTGTTACAAGTACAGCTATAAGCGTGCAGACTTTATTAGTGACAACTATTAATGACAGCACAAATTATATGGATTAAAAGACTGAATCGCTGACAAAATTATTAATATAGACACAGTAAGTGGTACGTGAAAATAAACGTGAAACGGCCTGTTGCTATACAACACGAAAGTGCATTAAACTTTAAGCTGTTGAAGAAATAAAACCATTAGACACAACATTAAATATCAGGAATGTTTTGCTTCCCTTTTACCTGACATGATCTGTTATTAACGCAACATGAAGCAATTGCATAATCCGGCACATTATTTTTATTGTTGTGCACGCACTAAAACACAGACAGTTCCGTTCATTGGTGGAAAAATGTGAACGTGCAGAACTGCTTGTGTTTCAGTGTGTGTGAATGAAATATGATCATCGATAACATTCCTCTGCTGATTTTCTCTGCACGCTTCAACTCTCAATGCACCACAACTGCTCCTGACAAAAACACAATGAAATGATTTGGTGGTCTTGCAGTAAGCTGCGGAATTATATGTGATGCATAAATTTTAATTATTTACTTTTCATGCAGTAAACGTTTCTGGATTTATTTGATATTTTAACTTTTTAACATCCCATAATTCATAATATTTTGACAGCCCAAAGGGCTGCAGTCCATATTTCAAAGTGCAAATAAGGGCCATTAAAGTAGCATTACTGGGAAAAGTGTATTACTTTAAGTAAGTGCATTGAAATGCATTAGGAATGCACAAATGTAATAAAACTTCTGATCAAGTATGTGAATTTCTTTCACCATTTCAAACTGACTATATGTTGTTTTCTTTATTTGTCATAATTACAAATATTTACTTATGTAGCTACTTTCTATATGTATGTATATCTGTTTGCAACCATGCAAAATTGTGAAAAGTGCTATTGAATAAATTAAACAATAGCCTACCTGATATTCAAAGTGTGAGCAAATTATTAAAAAAAAAGGTCAAGGTCATAATTATAAAACTTACTTATGATTATTTTTTGCAACTCAAAACACATTTCCTGTAAACTTTTATCTAGGCCAATACTATTTTTTATACTAAACAACAAGTAGAACTCAAATACTGTTCACTGAATTGGACATTTAATCATAACAGGTCAATATATTATTCAACAAAAACAAATTACTGAAGTACTAAGTACTTCATTTGTTACTAAATGTAAATCATTTTATTTGCAAATTTCTCATGGTTACATCTGAGCTGTAGGCAAGTTGGGTTTGAAAATTCTGCCCTTACAACCAATTAGCAGAAACAAACTAGATGTTTTCTGTGATTTGCATAAAAAAAAAGAAAGAAAGTCTCATCTAAAAAATTATATAGCATCATCTAAAAATAATTTGATCATTCTCGGATTTGAAATACATGGTGCGACTTGTGTCTTTAGCTACAATGACTTTCTAGAGTTCGGCTGTTTAGCAAAAGTACAGCAAAACCGATCGTTGGTGAGTGTGATGGCATTGGCTTTATGGCGTGTTCAAAACATATCAATCATTGTGGTTCAACCAATAGTAGGACGTTGGGGCAGGCCAATGGGGGTCAAGGTTTAGCTTCAGCAGTTACAGTGTTCAAGTCATGTCAGAAAGGATGTATTTAAAATGCACATAAACATCAGCACAGCTAATAATTATGAGTTTAGGTAACTCTGGATTTCCTTAAGAGTTTCCGAGTTAACTATGTGACGATGAGAAAACATGTCAGAGGCAATGGATGCAGAATCTGCCCTGGTGAAAAAACTCTACCGAAATATATTTAAAATAGGCCTACATTCATTTCACACTAACTAAAAACCCATTAATATACAGTAGTCTGCATTTGAAGTGGATCAAAAAAGTTGATCCACTTGTCCTTAGAAGAAGGTTTTAGGACAACTTTGATGAAGGGTTTTGATCTGCTTCAAATGTTTTTACAGACATACTGACATAAATATTTTAATTAAACTTTATTTGCAGTTTTATTGCACAATGCACAATGCATATTTCTAAATATTAAACCTAAAATGTGTTTAATATCACTATTAGTAAGGATAGTATGATCACTGTATAATTTGAATGCAAGATATATAAAGTGTATCTAAAGTATACTTGCAATAGTTCCACTTTATCACCATCAAATATACTTAAGTATATCTTTAGTTGGACCTCAACACACAAAAATACTTTAAGTATACCAATTTAGTATGCTAAAAGTACAGTTGCAGGGTATTTATGTTAAGTACATGCAAATGTAATTGCAATTAAAGTACACTTAGCATAAAATAAATGTATTTCAAATAGATTTTAGTATATTTATTTTTCACTAGGGAAAACTTGGGATTTTTGAGGTCTCATTGTCTCTTATTCCTCTGCATTTGGGTTCAATCTCCTCCTGTGGTGGAGTGGTCAGCATCAAGGACACACACACGCCAGAGACCCGAGTTCAATCCCCAGTTGGATCATAACAGTAGGACTGAACCATGGATACAAGCCCAGCAGAGGAAGCTCAACTATTGTCTAATGCAGAAGGAATCTTAGCTGCTGTTTCAAGCCAGGCAGCCACCATGGAATGAAATGCTTGCACAACAAGAAGTTGCTGTATCAAAACTGGGTCAAGCTATAAGAGAAATCTTACAACACCTTCAAGCTCTTTCAAAGCCACAGGGGAAAGCTGATTCTCAACCCCAGGCTCCACCTGCACCTCCTAGCACCTCTACCAGCAACTCTGAGATTCATCTGCCTCACCCTGAAATGTATGAGGGAAGCCCTGGCAGATGCAAAGAATATTCACAGATTGTTTCTCAACCAGGCTTTCAATGGATGTGGAGCACACTGATGACACAGGAGGATCTTGAAAACGTTGAAGTAGTAGTGAAGGAAAGCACTCTGGGAAACACTGATCGCCCCACTTCAGGATCTCCCCTGTCTTCCAAAGGATCTCAGGTTGATGTTTGTTCAACCAAGGGTCAAGTCAAGTCAAGTCATCTTTATTTATATAGCACTTTTTACAATGTAGATTGTGTCAAAGCAGCTTTACATTGCTAACTATTCTTCCTAAAGAATAGTGTCAATGCAGGCAGATAAATGCACTGTTGAATATCAAATGAAAGGGTGACCCAATCCGCTTGTTAAGTCGTGACGTATGGAACGCCGTTTCCGGGTCCAAGCCTCGACTCGTTTCACTTGAGAATGCCATCGACGGCTGTTAATAAGCACTATTTAGTCATATTAAACATCAATCATTTAAAAAAGTTAAACATTTTAAATACTTACAGTCTACACAACAGTCTCCATGCTCACAGCGTCACAGACATTAATGTTTTAACGATTTACAAAAGATGAATCATTGTCTGGCCATCTGGAATTTTGATATTGAGATAAATGTTATGATTATATATATTTTTGTAGTATTACACCACATCGTGTGTGTATATTAGCACCATTTGTTGTTTTCTTGTGGTATGAGATGGAGCGTTAGGACCCGGAAGCGCTGCCGCGTGACGTCAGACTTAACAACCGAATATGATATCTGCAGTTGAGTGCTCTAGAACCAGAAAAGGAAGGGTTTTAGTGTGGCATACTCCAACCCGTAACTGGAGTGGTCCAACTCTAAAGTGGACATTGCAGCTTGCCAATTATGGATTGGACTTGGTAGCGGGTCGAGATGTACAGTGGGTATGGAAAGTATTCAGACCCCCTTAAATGATTATAGCAAATGGCTGAAATATAACAAAGAGTGAAAAATTTAAGTTAATTTATTTCCTCATTAATGTACACACAGCACCCCATATTGACAGAAAAACACAGAATTGTTGACATTTTTGCATTTATTAAAAATCAAAAACTGAAATATCACATGGTCCTAAGTATTCAGACTAGGTGTGTCGCAATATACCGGTATTGACGATATCCGTGATATTCAAAGCATGAAATATCGATATTGTGTTAATTTAGGGTGTGACGATTATACCGGTATTGGCGATAACCACAATATTTAAAATGAATAGGACGCTTATGATATCATGACATGTAAATACTCCAGCGCCAGTACCTGGTTGAGCTCTCGGGTGGCAGTATTGCACCTTAACGCTGACGCCTGTCAAACAAGAAGAAGACGCAGCACGCAGCTATTCCGAGCGGGAGAGTGAGAGGCTCTGTTCACACACCCGAAAAAAGTAAATAAGCTCGACAGTATGGGAGGTTTTCGGCTCCTTAGACAGCCCAATCCGCAGGATTTGCCTATAGCTACAGTCAGTGCGAAGGGTGGCAACACCATCAACCTCTTACCCACCTCCGTGTCCATCACCCTGTGGATTACACCATTTTACAGAGAGTAAGTTGCGATTATTTTACTAGTCATGGAATGGGAAATGTTATATTAACCTGTTAACAGAGATTTTCTGTGTTCACGTATTTAAATAAAGGGTGATTATTTTAAGTACCGCGTTTTCTTTATTCGTCTTACTCAGCGTGATGTAGATATGCATGCAGTTATTTGCCCTACACGGGCATTTTTGCCCCAACAAATTTTTTGTCATTATTTCATATTATAAGATGAGCAAAAGTGCCGTTTTCCCCAAATCAGCACAAATGCAATGTTCCTTTAACTTCAAGGCATCTGGTCTTTCTCTGTTAGTCTAGAGATTAGGTCATCACTTGAACCAGTGACACCTGCTTAACCATATCTCCTAGCAAGACTAAATGGGTAAAAAACCTCTTTCCTTCCTTTCCCTTTTCTTATTTCATTTTCTCTCTCTCTCTCTCTCTCTCTCTCTCTCTCTCTCTCTCTCTCTCTCTCTCTCTCTCTACCAGTTTGTTCTATTCATTTACCTCATGGTGATAATTTCTGGAAAGGAATCATCTGTACTCTGCGTAATAGTTTAATGACGTGTACCAGCCCCGTCATCAGTCAACACAGCTTACAGCTGTCATCCAAGATAGTTAAACACCTTAGTCTCATGCTGGCTTCCCCCACTTCAGCTAGCCACTTCCTATATGGCCCACATAGCTGTACGAACTTGCATTTGCCTGTGCTATCCCTTTCTCTCATGTCCCCATAAGTGTGCCTGTCTGCCCAGTACATCCAGCCCTGCCATCCAGGACCCCCTGGAGACCCAGCGGAACAATGTGATGGTTGCCCTTCAGCTAAAGCAGTCAACAACCTGCAACAGCAGAGTAAGGGACAGTGAGATCGGCAGCACCAGCAGACACTTGACACCTGACCTGAGCCAAAAGGAGCTTCAATTTCTCCTTAGCCCATGCTCATACGGGCTTCCAACTGGAGGTAATTGAACGAACGCTGAGTTCCACAGAGAACCAATCCACTCAGCATGAGAAGGCACAGGACAGATGCAAGAACCATGACAGAGCAGAGCAATTGAGGGAGGTCACCAGTCTTCAGGAGGCTCTGACAGCTGTTGAACTTTGCCAGTTAAAGAACGTAAGGAACGTAAGGTTTGAATTTAAAGAGACACTAAAGCTAAGGCCCTTGAAGGCCACCCGCATGCAGAACTGAAAGTCAAACACTGACTCCACAATTCAGCAGCGTGAGAAACAAACACATTGTGGTCCGAAAAGAACTGAAACAGCCCGAACAACTAAGAATGGACCACACAAGGAACGTGCAACCTGATGGACTTTGCAGCAGCAGCGGCGAGAGCTCCCCCAACCCTTCACAAAGGGGGGAGGGGCCAGAGCCTGCAGCTTAGGAGACCATAGCCCCAATGCCAACATAATAGACATTCCCTTTTGTTCCAAAGTCCCTGACTGGTGTGATCCACCAAGACAGGCTCTCTGTTCTGGATCACACCCCACCAGATTCACTATGAGTTTTGACTTAACAGCCAGAAAAACTCCAATTAGACTATCAGCAGCTGAAGCCAGTCTGCATAAAGGATTTCTCAGACCCAGAAGCCTGAATGCAGATTGAGTGCTGCCCCCGACACCAAGCAGGGCAGATCTGAAAGTCCCAAGGTTACTGCCACCGACTCAGACAAACCTGGAATGAATGGAGGACACCAACAGGACCTTTGCCTCCTACAACAGCTAGTCACCCCTTTGGACAGCACCACCTGCCCTCACACAGTGCCACTCATGTGACCTGACACAGAAGGCCTGTAACACACAAGGCCCCTCAGCAGGGGGTTCTCAAGACCCCAATGACTTTGAACTGCCAACGCAGTGCTTTACCCATAGCTTCTACAAAGGTTCCTAGGCAGCATAGGGCATTAAGCTTTTAAAGTAGATGAAAATGTGTGTTCGCAGAAATGCAGGAGTCTGCAGTAGGAGTGGGAGGAAACCTTGTGTGAATGTGTAAATCTCAAATGCTCATGACTATCCACGACGAGCTATTTTGAAATATGACACTAGATTGAGCCGGTTAAGCCAGCATGGCCTAACGCCACTCGCTTAAACCATCGTCCAACTAAAAGTGTGTTTAATAATTGATAATTCCGACATGACGTTTGACAACGTTTGATTCGCATGTAGATCGATGGTGCTGGCTTGTTAGATGCAGATAAAACTATAGCTTGAAGTGACACCTCTGCCGTAACAGAAAGAGTCTTAAGACATTTTAGCATATGTTCAAATGGTATCAGTGTAAAGTTAATCTGATTTTAGCGAAGAAATCCTAATCTCAGTATTAGAGCGTAAGCCTGTGTTGACGAAGGAATCTCAACTCAGCGGCATGTAAACTGTACCAGAATTGATTATTCTGCTTTGGTTGGAGAAATACCAATTGCAGTATTGCTTAACCTGTTTCTGATGAATGAATCTCAGTACAGCGTTATATAAATGTAGATTTGGGTAATGCTCCCCTTTTATGGTTAAGATTGATGTCATTCATCTAAACTTTGGCTGCATCTACAAGCATAGCTACCTCTTGACCAAAACTGTGTTTCACTCGCTGAAAGGAATATCAGTATACCTGCACAAGACGGACTTAACTATATATACTTAAACAAGCTTGGACTTACAGCAAACTGTGTAATTACCCCTTTCAACAAGTACAAGACGTTGTTTAAAGTAGAGAGAAGAGTTTACATGAGTAAAATTTGCAAATGCCAAAACATATTTGCATTTTACTAAATGTAATATCAAGTTTTGAAAATCTGAAAGTATAAGCGTCACATTTTAACTCTGTACGTAACTAGTTTGAAATGAGCAGACCGTCTTCATGAACTGTTTGAATTGCTGTGGTGTGCATTGGTTCCCATGACAACGACTTGTCACAGGAAGTGCTAACTCATCACCTTGTGATGCCATGGTGTAAACAAACCAGGCTAGGTGGCTAAGCTAACCCCACCTAGCAACCCTTCCGCTCAGGCTAAGCTAACTAATAGCTTCTACAGTTAGCGGTTAGCATCATTTATTTGAAACCTTTAACTACAGCTTGTGTGTGGGCAGTGTGAACTGATCTAAACCCATTCTGCTGTTTTAGTCACTTCTTTAAATCTTTTTATTGATTTTAATTATAATAGCAGTCAGCTATTAATTTTTACTAGTATTATTTCTTTCATCTTTGTGATTTATTTACATCTTCCTTTTTAGTCTTGTGTGGTTTAATTTCCCAATATAACCACAAGCAACTAGACATACTCTCCTTCTTGATTTTGTTTATTTACAACAGTTGCTTCAATTTTATGAGCCAGTTAGAAAGGAATCTGAATGATTGCTATGGCATAATTTTGAGCACCACTAATAAGCACAATCTAATAGGAAAGCTCTCCTCTTCCTCTCCCTTTCTCTTTTCCATTTGTTCAGAGGTCAAGCCTGTTGTGAGCCATCAGTAAGAAATACTAAGAAATAATTTGACCACAAGAACCATCTTAAGTCATTTATTAAACCTAGCTGTATTTTATACACCTGGCTGCTCACTGTGCCTTTAGCCCTAAATTCTGTTTGATCTTGCAGTAGTCTCTTGCCCTTACTCTCACCACAAGCGTGCCTAAATGTTGCAGATGCTCAGCCTAACTGCCCAGATGGCAGACCGAAAGGACTGGCTAGGTGTCGTGAGGAACACCCTCCTAACCAGTGCTGCTGATCAATCACAGCAACAGAGCCAAAAGCAACTGGACAAAGATGGAAGAGAAGTAAAGGCAGATGACTCAAACCAGAGGTATGGTCACAATGATCTGACTGAAGTCAACTTCTTCCTGGCCCACATCCTCACTGTTTTGAAACAGGAGGTGAACAAACTCAAACTCCAGATCACAGAGACTCACAAGGAACTGATGCATGCTAAAAGCCACATAGACCAGCTAGAGCTGGAGGCTCGGGACAGACACAAGGACCCTGACAGAATAGAGACACAGAAGAGAAACCACAAACTGCAAACGGCTCTGACAGCTGCTCCGCAACGAGAGCAGCTGGAAAAGGCAGCCAGAGAAGACGTGGTAAAAGAACTCTTGGACAAATAGTCACTGTTAAAAATAGCAAATTCTGAACTCTAGGTCAAAGATGACACAATCAGGACCTGTGTACGTCCTCTGGATGTGTCCAGATCTGGGACTGAAGCTCTGACCCAGCAGCTGGACAACACCAAAGATGAACTTGACATGGCCCAAAGAGAACTAAGACTCTCTTGCCTGCAGCAGAAGAACCTCCCCCAGCCAAGCACAGAGGTACAGAGGGGGGAGCCAAAGCCTTCTGCTTGACACCTTATCAGCTAATTGCCTGAAATCCTCTAAAGCTACAGAAGGAGAAGGATTAATTCAGACAGACCCAGGCACCAGACCTACTACAGGGAGAAGCCATGGATGGAAACATCCTCTTCCTGCAGACACCGCATGATCTCCAACGTCAGGTAGCACAAGGGCGACTGAACATGCCTGCATCGAACCTGCAGGAGCTTCTAACGCTATTAAAGAGCCCCTTGAACAGTACTTACTTGAGAAGTACTCAGAAGCACAAGCTTCTGACCACTCACACAAGACCACTCAGACTTGCTCAAGCCAGCCACGCCACAAGAGCAGAGTGACACTGCAAACTTCAGGCTGCTTCTGACTGAGAGCAGAGGCTACAATCACCGGTTGCTCCTCTGCCATCAGACCTAGGTGAGTCTGAAACCCTCTTCACACTACAACTCCTGTAACCTCCTTCTACAACCACCTGCTTCACAGGTGTCCAGACGACAGGTGACACTGTCAAGGCACCTGCTACTTCAACACCTGCTGAGCAAGCTCAGAGACCTGAACCTTGCCACCAGCAAACATCTTGCCCGCATTAACGGTACCAACACTAACTGACAGGTGACACACTGTCAAGGCACTGGATGCTTTGATTCCTGCAGCACCAGCTCAGAGACCTGAGTTTGCAGACTGTCTGCATCAACCGCCATGAAACGACCACCACTCCAGGAGACACACACAACCAGGGCCCATCACAGCCTTCCAGCCTTGTGTGCCAGTGATGTGTCTGATCTTCCGGCACCTTCAACGTCGCTCACTGTTGTCATAAGAGAGACAACAACGAGCGAAAGGGGGGGAATTATGTAATGACTGAGGCAAATCAGACACAATTTTTGGTTAGTTAACCAATAGTTTTAAGCTCACTCTGGAGTCTGTCCCCATCCCCCGGGAAGTTTTCAGTTACAAGCTTATTGCGCTGAGGAATGTGGTTGCCGCATGGAGAACAGAGTAGAGACACAGAAAATCTGCATCTTCCCTGCATTTTCCACACAGAACACAGACTCTATGGCATTAATGTATAGACAGACTGTGCTATAAATGAATCCTTCTCAGGAAATGGTATCCATTATTACTGATGTTGTATTGTACTCATTGTATTTACATGTTTGATGATTGTTAAATGTTATGACCTGCACGGTAACTTCAATCATGCCATGTTTAGTGTCTATACGTTTGTAGCGGGAAGATTTAAATGCCTGTGTATGCGGTACATCCATACCTGTGCAACACATCAGTATTAAAAGAATATTTAATAGTTCTGATTCAAGAACTCAGCTTGATAATCTTTCTGGGTTGTAAAAGCCCTGACAGGAGGGGTGTTGCCACCCAGAATTACAACATCTTCATTGGTCCGGTCAACAACTGAGAGGTGTGACTTTGACCAGAGGTTAAAAACCAGTGAACAGTGCCACTCCCTCTCTCTTCTTCCTTGCTTCTGAACGACCGAATCGATCTCCTTGCGGCCGGCCTAGGCCAGGCCTGCAAGGCCTGTAGGCCTCGGCCTACAAACGAGCCATGTGCTCCTCATCCCACATGGAAAAGACTGGCAACAACTTCGGACTGAATCACCCAAGATCTCTCCTCAGATGGCAGAGCCGATGCTCCTCAGCCTAAGGGCATCTTGCAAGTATCGTACATTTTAACACTAAACAGCAAGTTAGTATTAATTTGTAAGACTTACCTTGCTATTGCTGAAGAAACTGATGATTCCTTTCCAGATTGCCTTGACATTTCATGTAGCTCTAGTAACAGCATCTCTTCCGGTTCAACACTATCATTACTCATTCTGACTTGCGTGTGTGTGTGTGTGTGTGTGACCCTTTATGTATGTTATGTTATGTTATGTGTTTGTTAGTTTAGTTATGTGTTTGTGAGTTAGTTAATAAAGATTGTGCACAATACACGTTTGGTTCTGACTCCGTCTGCTAATGAATTGCCTCTTAAGTGATAGATCCGGACTACGTGAGTAGTACAGTACAATAAGAAATATTATTTTTCCATAACTTGGAAATTGACATTTCTTAGAATTAATAAACAATCAACACTGAGCGTTCACTGGACGAACAGGTTAACTGATTGTAATGTTAATTTTAATGTAGCTACGTCCAGTTAATCTGATTAACGGATTTGCATATTCATAATTAATCATAATTAATAATCATAATGAGTTATGAATAATTATTAATATTTCCCCTTTGAGTTAATTTTTGCTACAACGGGATGCCCCACCTTTGAGAGGAACCAAAGAGTCAGTTTTGTCCAGCCTCAGAAACACTGAGAGGCGTCTCAGCAAAGACACAGAAAAGGCAAAGATGTATGAAGCTGAGATATAGAAACTCCTTGATTCAGGGTATGTTGTCAAGATACCCCTGGAGAATCTTCAGCCCATTGAGGAGTCATGGTTCATACCACATCACCTCGTACACCACAATGGCAAGGATCGGCTGTTTTTTAATTGCTCCTTTGTGCATCTAGGTGTTTCCCTTAATCAGCAGCTGCTTCCTGGTCCCAGCCTCAGTGCCTCATTGTTGGGAGTTCTCCTTCGGTTTCGGCAGTATGCGGTTAGCATCAGTGGTGACATACGTGGTATGTTTCACCAGTTGAGACTCCTACCCGAAGACAAACCCCTGTTGAGGTTTATTTGGAGGAACATGCGTAGGGAGGATCCACCTGACATTTACGAGTGGCAGGTCTTGCCCTTTGGGACAACCTGCAGTCCCTGCTGCGCCACCTTTGCTCTACAGAGACATGTGTGCAGCCAACAGCCCGGAAATGAAGAAGTGCTGCAGTCCATAGAGCGGAGTTTTTATGTAGACAATTGTCTGCAGAGTTTCGCCACTGCTATGGAAGCTAAGCAACTGATTGACAAGATGAGACCTCTACTAGCCTCAGGGGGCTTTGAAATAAGACAGTGGGCTTCTAATGTACCTTCAGTCATTCAGCACTTACCTTCCACAGCTCGCTCAGAGAGCATTGAACTGTGGTTGCAGCAGTATAATTTGGATCCCCTGGAACCAGCTCTGGGCTTGGTGTGGCACTGTCTAGAAGACCATGTGGGCTTCCGGAATTGTGAAATGATAAATCACCCCCCAACAATGAGACACATTTATAAGGTCTTGGCATCACAAAATGACCCCCTGGGGTTTATCATCCCCTTTACCACACGGGCCAAGATTCTTGTCCAGAAGCTCTGGGCCAAACCAAGGAATTGGGATGATCCAAACCTTCCCACAGACTTGCTAGAGAAATGGAATAGGTGGGAGGAGGAGTTGCCCGACCTCAGCAAGATCAAGCTTCCCAGATGCTACATCCCTTCCAACTTTGATGTGGAGACATCAAAATTTAATTTGCATGTGTTCGGTGATGCATCGGAAGTGGCCTATGGATCGGTGGCTTACCTCCTTATTGAGTAGCATGGGAAGATCCACACCTCCTTTGTTATGGCCCGCTCTAGGGTAGCCCCCAAACGGCAGCTGTCAATGCCACGTCTCGAACTTTGCACGGCTCTGACCAGTGCCCAGCTTGCCAATTTCCTCAGTCAGGAACTGACCATCGCCATAGAGAAGGTGACATTATGGACTGACTCTACTACTGTCCTGACATGGATACAGTCAGAGTCTTGTAAATATAAAGTTTTTGTTGGGACAAGAGTGGCGGAAATCCAAGAGTTGACCGAGCTTCACTCATGGAGGTATGTAAATTCCGCCAATAACCCGACAGATGATATCACCAGAGGGAGGAAACTTACAGAGCTGGCAAACCCAGGTAGATGGAGTCAGGGTCCAAAATTCCTTTGTGAACCACCAGATCACTGGCCAGTCACGCCCTTGTTAGAGGCCCAAGATGACATATCAGAGAAAAGGAAAGCTGTCTTCTGTGGTCTGGTTGGGAATGGGGATCAAAGTTCTGGGATTCCTGATGCATCCCAGTATACTTCCTGGAGAGACTTGGTAAATGCTACTTACCAGTTTCTTCACGGGGCAGCTACCCAAACCATGAGCACACAACACCCTGACTACCAGAGTGCGGAAGTACTCATATTGAGTCAATGTCAGGAGGAGACCTTCCCAGAGGAGCTTAGAGCCCTGAAGTCAGCGAAACCTGTGCCTGTTTCCAGTCGTCTGAACACACTTGCACCAGAGTTGGATTCCACACTGAGATTGATCCGTGTGGGAGGAAGACTGCGGAAACTGGATGACTTAAGTCAAATTGAGATCCACCCAGTGGTTTTAGACCCGCACCATAAAGTAACTAAACTTCTTATAAAGCACTTTGAGGAACGCCTTCTCCACCCAGGACCTGACAGGGTTTTCGCCGAACTCCGTCGCCATTACTGGATCCTGAGAGGCAGACAAGCGGTAAGGCAACATCAGAGAGAGTGTGTAGAATGCCAAAATTGGAGAGCCAAGCCGACTGTGCCTATCATGGCTGACTTACCTTTAGCTCGTCTGCGACTATACCAACCGCCTTTTTTCTCAACTGGAGTTGACTGCTTTGGGCCCTTCATTGTGAAGATTGGCCGTCGCACTGAAAAACGATGGGGAGTCATCTTCAAGTGCTTGACGACCAGATGCATTCACATTGACCTCCTCAATAGCATTGATACCGATGCATTTTTGTTGGCACTTAGACGGTTTATAGCTCGCAGAGGAACCCCATCCGAAATTTTCTCGGATCAGGGGACCAATTTCCGAGGAGCTGCAATTGAATTACGGGAAGCCTTCAAAGTAATGGAACCCAAACTGCAAGAGTTGTTGGCTAACTATCAGATAAACTTTAGGATGAATCCTCCCGCCACACCACACTTCGGAGGTGCATGGGAAAGGGAGATCAGATCAGTAAAGTCTGCCCTGCAGGTAGTTGTTGGTAGCCAGTCAGTTCCAGAGGAAGTACTACGCACAGTACTGATCGAAGTTGAGGGCATCCTTAACAGCAAGCCATTGGGATATGTCTCATCCGATGTGGCAGACATAGACCCGGTTGCCCCTAACATGCTGCTCATGGGGCGGCGAGACGCCTCACTCCCCCAGGTAATCTACACTCCTGAACCGCTATCCAAGCGTCACTGGCGTCACTCTCAAACCATTGTGGATCACTTCTGGTCATATTACACCCGGCATTACCTCCCAAGCCTTCAGACTCACCAGAAGTGGCAGCGAGAAACCCAAGATTTAACTGAGAATATGGTAGTGATGATTATGGATCCTCAGCTTCCCAGAGCCCATTGGCCAACTGGTCAGGTAGTCAAGTTGATACCCAGTGCTGATGGACACATTAGATCAGCTCAAATCAAGGTCAGTGATCGCTTATACATACGACCTGTGGCCAAACTCGTCAGACTTCCAGCACTTCCGGATGGAGGTGACGCTGACCCCAAGGACTAGGGAATTTATTCTCACACATTTTAGCTATGCTAATCTGGGGGCGGCTGTTCTAAATTCCCTGTAAGAGTATACGGGAAGGACTTTTGTCATGAAACATCTTATAGTGTATTTCCTCTGGGTGGCGCTAGTTTCCGCTATTCCGCTATTGTGTTTTTACTTTCACTTTTGCCAGCCGTTTGCTCCGCCATTTCTTCAGGTGTTAATGTGCGTGATTGAATGTAAGTTTATTATTTAATTATACAAATTATAAGTGATACATGTTTATTATGTTGTTGTGTTTAAATATTCAGTTTGTGCAACCGAATTTTACATTGTGCACTATGTTATAATATGAGAGCTATATACAGTGATTCACGTGCATATGTTCACTGCTGTTAATCCCCTCTCTGTGACATTGGTACATGCATAACTTGTCAGTAGTGTGTTACTGTTTGTTTATGTAACTTAATGTTATTGGACATACACTGATGTATATTTTTATTTTGTTCATTTCAGAAAGACCACATTTAATACCTTGCACATAACTGAATGATGCCAAATATGCAAACAAATATAAAGAGTTGAACTGTTCCATGTCTCCTGTCACGCTTCTTACCGGAGCCCCGTAGTGGATGAGCATTCACCTACCTATATTATTAGTTATAGTTCTTTTCAATATATTTCATTCCCATTGATATTGGGACCCCAATGTGACTCCATGTTCAAACTGTTGAATTTACCCATTTTCAATGGTCAAGAACAATGTTGATAGTTATTGTGTTTAAAGAAGAATGTGTAAAGAACAAATAACACTGAAAATAGAAATGAATCTTGTTTTCCTCTATCAAAACAACTGAATTCATCACACCTGTCTGAGGGCCAAACACACATTTTTCTGAAGTTTACAGGTCTTTAATTCAAGACTGATAAAGATATCTTAATGTCACTTTAGATTCTTGTTCTTATGAAACTTTTCTTCTGTAATCTTCATTTTTAAGGCCCTATATGGTTCAATTTCATAGATATAGGGATGTCAATGTGGTAACGTGTAGTTACAATACTGCGTATTTGAACTGCATATTTGGTAGCTTCAGAAGCTGTTAAAATGAACAAAATCCCATTCACCTAAAAATAAATTCTTATAAATACACTTTTGAGAGCAAGTTAATGGGCCTCATTTATAAATCTATGGGTTTCACGTGTGATTCATCAAACATTCGTATGCTGGCAATCCTATCACACTTTGCTGCCGTATCATGGCTACAGCAGTGCAATGATATTACGCAGCGTCTCTCACATACGTCTCCATGGTTGCAAGGCACGTTCCCTGTGCAAGCAGGGGCTCACGGGCGCTGCGTAATATCATTGCACTGCTGCAGCCAAAGTTCCTTGATTATTACGCCTGAATGAGAGTATAGTTCCTAGCCATATCAGCCTAGAAAATCGCAACTTTTCATTTTCTGTAGGTCTTAGTACACGATTTAACTACAGAAGAGTCAAGTTTTAAATAGGAAAAATATCAAAACTCTTTGGTCATTTTTAAGCGCGATGCTAACGGTCTAATCAGATTCAATGAACTATGCTAAGCTATGCTAAAAGTGGTACTGCCTGAACCGGAGATCGTCTGAATGGATTCGAAAACGGTAAAACTCAACTGTTTAACTCTAGGGGAGTTGGAAAATGAGCCTATTTTCAAAAAAAGTGGAGTGTTCCTTTAATAAACAATCGTAGTCGTACAGGCAATGGTCAGATAACAGCAACAGGAACAACGTAGAATAAACAGAGACAGGGTCGGTACCAGGCAGAGGGTCAGGACAGGCGTCAGACAGGGCAGAATAGTCCAGCAGAGGTACAACAAGGCAGGCGGCAATAGGCAAACGAGGTGGTCAGGCAGTCCAAGGTCAAACACGGGATAACAATACACAGGGTAAACGCTCAGAAATGAATGCAGGGCAAATTAAGACTTCGCGAAGCATGATGGGTTATGGGAGTCTTAAATAGTCCAGGGAATGCACTGCTGGTGGGAGGTGTAATCAGTCCAGGTATGTGGGATGGGAGTTGTAGTTCTAGAGACCGGTTAGTACTCCGGTGATGGCGCCCTCAGGTGGCGATCGGAGGGGACCACAGAGACCGTTTCTGTGACACTAATGTATATAAATTGCCCTCTTACAGTGTGTCACAAAAAAGCAGAGCTGAGATAAGATTAAAAAAAATGGTAACATTTTAGTTTAGGGTCTAATTCTCACCATTAACTAGTTACTTATTATGATGCATATGACTAGAATATTGGCTGTTTATTAGTACCTATAAAGCACATATTAATGCCTTATTCTGCATGACCATATTCTACATCCCATAATCCTACAGAATACCTAAACTTAACTATCTTACTAACTATTAATAAGCAGTAATTAGGAGTTTATGGGGCAAAAGTCATAGTCAATAGTTAGTTGGTGAGAATTGGACCCTAATCTAAAGTGTGTCAAAATTCACAAGATGTCGCCATAATAATCTCATTGGATTTCGAAATGTTGCCATACCATGTAGCTACTACACATTCAACAATTCAACCAGCTCACCATAACTTGTTTTCATCACTTTTATTAATCATATGCATTGAGAATTCATTAGTCATGTTGGCCAAAAATTTGTTCAAATTTGGGCTATTGGAAATAATTTTGTCCAGGATAAAGAATGAACATAATAATTTTAAACTTGAGTTTTCAAACATCTTTGTCATGGCCGATGCACTTCATTCACAGTGGAAGGAGTACTCCGCCTCTGACTGATCACCTGAAAGAAAAAGATTTCACATTCATACAACAATGGAAACCTGTACAGGGAAAAACTCTGAATAAACAATGTGCGTCACATGATCAAAACATTCAACGCTGGCATATTAAATCTTACTTGTTTGGTAGTAATCATACACTTTGACCACAGCTGGCTTGAGATTCTTCACTGGAAGAACCCGTTTCATTTGTATCTGGTAATTGATTGGAATATTTCGTGGGATCTGCAGGAGGAAACAAACTCATCAGTCATGGACATTACAGATAATATGTTGATGAATCAATCTAATGAAATAAAATCATGTGAATGTTGCTGTTCTCTCACCTCCTTCAAATAAATTATGAGATGATCATTTTTAGAATCGACCCTTTCCACAAGTGATGCATGTATTCTGGAAGAACTTCCAAGCTGTGATGAATCACTAAAACTCACAAGTGATGTCTCAGCTGTGAATCCAGATAAGAGTTTAATATCCACAATGGCCATGTTAGTCCTTTCCTGTAGACCATCATATCTGGAAAAGAGAAAATGAAAAGATATGGTTCTTAAATGATAAATTTACAAATAAGCGAGAACAAAAGCCAGTTTTTGACAGATTAATCCCAGAGGGAGCATATAGAAGGAACAAAACAGGGCCGAGATACAAACCTTGAGGAACACCGGAAATGATGGGACGATGTTGTTGCAAAGATACTTACAGTCAATAGAATGTTCAAAAGGAACCATCAAATTAAAGTGTTACCAAAATATTCAGTAAAGATTTATTTGTCAGTAAATATTAACTCATAATCATGGTCTTGTCTTTTAACGAACACAAATGTTCTTACTTGACAGTGAACTTCAAAATGAAATTTTGTCCCAATGTTTTGCAATCTCCCTCAATCTTAGCATCAATGCTCAATGTTTTAGCTTCAGTAGGAGTGGGAATGTTGTAGAACTGGGCCATCTGAGAGAGTCAACACAAACAAATACACATTCATAAATCATCTCACAGCAGAATAACCACAAAAGAGAGAAAGTGAGTATGAGTAAATGAAGCTGAACACACTACAGACCTGCACAGACACACAGGTCGAGCCCTTCACTTCAATTCTGTATTTGGCTGGAACGTTCTGCAGCTGCTTCTCCTGGTACAGTAACTTGTTGTCCTGATTGACATCAAAGTGGTGAGTGTCTCCTTCTGACTGTACAGTCACTGTGCTGGAGCTGTCAGAGCTAAACACTTTGGTGGCGTACAAAGACAGAGCCTGAAGAGCCACCACTGTGTCCTGGGAAATAAATGTGTTCAGTAATGTCACTTTTACTCATTCACACCAGCACATTCAGCAATAGTGTGTTTGAGTGGAGAAGTTTGAGTAACCTGTGTGGAGGAGAATCCTCCATAGGCATTCTGCTGCTTCACAAGCCACCTGACAATCCTGTTAGCATAGCCAAGATCAGCTGTGGTGACTGAATCTGCAGTGAGAACGGCTAGCAGCACATATGAGCTGATCTCCACTGCCAGAGACTCGGAGTCATCAGCAGATGCAGACTGAGACCAGTGGAGAAGAGACCCTAAAGGACAAAAGACACACATGTACAATAGTGCAGTCATAAAAGACAACAAAGTCATCAGAAACAAACCTCTTACCGTCTGAAATAGCAACTTTCTCCAGTTTCTTGAAAAGCTGCTGTCGAGTGAGCATGTCTCTAGCCAGACTGAAAGTGTAGGCGAGCAGAGCAGTGGTGTAAGTGTTTCTGACATCTGCAATGACAGACCTCAAGCATGATAAACCTTCACTGATGACAGGATCCTGTGACAAAAAACGAAAAGAAACAAACGCTGTGAGTGTCATTTTTCTACGAGTTTATACTAGGGCAGCCCGTTTTATCGCACGATACGAAAAATAACATTGATATAGTGCTTAAACGCCATTCTTAGTGTTCTAAGTATGGCTCCAAATGCTAATCTATCTGAAAGCACTGCTAGTTTGAGTCGCTTATAATGTACATTTGAAAAAGAAACACGCGTCAAACATCTTTCAAGACATAAGAAGCATTTATTAACATCTTGTACAACAAAAGACAATATTTAATAACATGTTTTTACTCCAAACTCACTCCATAACGATAGTTGAGCATGTGAGATGATGAGTCTTCTTACACAGAATAAGGCAGTCGTGTGTTTATTAGTCATGTTTAATCAATCAAAGCATTACAATCTTCTGTTTATTCAGCTACAGCAGCGATAATACAGGATTTCCTGGAATGACGCGTGTTATCTACTACCGCAGCAGGACATATTTGTAGTTTCTGCACAAGAGCGCCCTCTGGCTTTCAGATGGAGAAGCATTTACTACTGATCACAGAGCCGTACAGCTCTGACAAGCTGCACATAAAAGAATCGCAGCCTTTGCCAAATTGCATGCAATAAAATTTTCAATAAATCGTGATATATTGTGCAGCCCTAGTTTATACTGTGTTTCCTGTAGATGAACTTACTGTGACTGGAGTTTCCAGTTCAAGCAATGATGCAGTAATGTAGGCAGTCATGGTTGCCTCATCATTGACTCCACCCTGCAATATATGGGAAATAAAGGATAAATAAAGCAACACACTGAAACGATTAAAGGAAAGTGTATCTAGACAAACTTTGATGTTGGCTTGAGAAAGTCTTTGGGCACTATCATACACCCAGTACAATGCAGCGCCAGGAGCGACAAGTATTTTTTGCTAGTTTCAGTCCGGCACAGTTTCAGTCGTTCCTGGACTACATTTCCCAGTATCCTCCCTGCCAATCACCTGCACTCACATTATCTGGACTATTTAAGCCACTCACATCCTCACACACTTTGCGTGGTCTTGTATTCTCCTGTTGTAATTCTGAGCGTTAGCTATCTTGTTTGTCTGCCTGTTCCTGATCCTGTCTGTTCCCTGTGTACGATTCTCTGCTGCCTGCCCTTTGGACTATTTGCTCTGCTTTGGATTTACGATTGTTATCTGCCAGCCCTGACCCATTGCCTGTTCTTCGACTACGATTCTGCCTGCTCTCTGCCATACCTGCTTGCCTGGGTCTCCAGCGTGGGAGTCGGACGCTCTAACAAGGAGGCTAAAGGCTGCAACCTCCAGCGTCAGTCGCTAGAGCATCTCTTGAGATCAGAGGAGGTTTACCCCCGTTACATTAGTAATATGTGCCTATATGCTTCTGCTTATTACACACACAGGCACACGCAGCAGCACACAAACATGCCAAATATAATAGTCAACATTTGAAGCGGATCAAAAAAGTTAAAAGTTGTCCTAGGACAAGAACAGGTATGGCATTTTGGTTTTACGACAACTTTAATGAAAGGTTTTGATCCACTTCAAATGTTGACTACTGTATTAAACACTAATTACTTATTAAGAGAATAGGGACAACCTTGTTAGACCATGCGCCAGGCGCACTGATCATTTTTCCCATCGTTAAACTGGCAAAAGTGGATTCGGACACGCCTTAACTGCACTTGTGCCGTGCGCTTTAGACCATGTGCTTAGATCATTAAAATAGGGCCCTAAATGGTCTTATAGATTCCAGGTTTTCTAGATAGTTACCAGGCCATTTCTAGGTGGTTTCTATGGTTTTGGTTTGTATAGATTTATAGATGTTAACAGACCTTCATTCTGTTGTCGAACAGTCTTCCCTGTAGGAGAAAACAGCCATCTGAATCCCGTCTGTTTATTAACCATTCCTTTGCACTCTGAATAATGTTTGGATCGATAAATATGTATTTCTGTGCTCTGCCAAAGGACCTCAGCACAAAGGCAGTCAACCTGATGGTGTGGAAGATATAATTCAATTCAATAAATCATTCTATTCATCACAAATCTAAAAACAAATCATTTGAACTGAGAGACACATTTTTAAATGTGTTTTTGTACCATCTTCTTAGGTTTGTTACTGAAGATTACCTTGATATTAGTTCTGTTTAACAAAAGAAATAGTGGAAATATATTTACCATGTATTCCCATCACCATTACCAAATGTGCTGTATGATCCATCAAAATGCCTGTAGTTCATTTGTCTCTGGTATCCTGTTTAGTGTGATGATGGTTAACACTTCAAGTGTCTGATTATTTAACTTTACTGAATGACATTCAGGTGTGTTAAAAATGTGTAATTTGGTATATAAAAGAAAACACAATCTCAGTATTTTCTTATTCTTAGTATTTTCTTGACATGGTTTATGTCTCTCACCGCTCTTCAGGAAGCCTGTGGCTGTCTCTCGGATGGCTGAGGTGAGCTGCTCCGTGTTCTCCAGATACTGCAGTATGTAAATATTGGGAGAAAGAACAGCCATGTTTTGTTCTCCACAGCCGTACGGCATCCGTAATAATCCGTGAAGATTCCTCAGCGCCCGACCCAATATGTCTCCTAGAAACCATACCCTAATAAAACTCACTACATTTTATAATCCAAACCCAATCTCCTCATTTCTGCTTGTATTTGTAAATGTTACCAATGACTGAAACAGAGGATCTGACTGATCCCTCTATCACATCTTTAGGGAGGGTCAGAGCCACTTCCTCTGAGAGAGTGTCACCTGTGAAGAGGCAGAAACACATATCAGCGATGATCAGCAGAGTAACGCTATGATGTTAAATAGAGTCTGTGGACTTACCCTTTGGACACAGTAACCAGCTGTGAGTCTCAGTCTTTTCAGTTCCTTCTGCCTGCAGCATAAAACAATCACATCAACACATCATACTGACAGAAGCAGCATTAAGGCTGTTTGATGTGCGCTGACCTGTACGAGCAGACTTTGTGTGACCGTGTCAATGCGTCCTCTCTCTGGGACGGTCACGATCTCATTGTCACACACAGTCTGGGACGCCTCTGCCTCCGCACTGACAGTGATATTCAAGACTCCTGCAGCACAAGACATGTACATGTAGATGCATCAGACACAAACACTGAGAAACAATGATTCAGACTGGAAAACCCACCAAGAACAGAAGGACTGAGGATCCATTTAAAGGTTTTTCTTCCAGCAGCACATAGACAGGATGAATACTGATCATCAGAGGAGGCTTTGAGAGTGTAGTCTGATGAAGGAGCTGGAGTCACTTTAACCTGTCAATCAACCACACAGGATTAGTGGCATATTGGATATGATTTGATTAGACTGAGTCTGAAATCTCACCATGATGCACTTGGACAGATAGTTGAAGACAGTGGCCTTCAGCTCAAAGATCTCCCCACGGATGATGGAGTAAGGCAGAGAGAGCTCCAGGAAGAAGGGCTGGAAAACTGTCAACTGAGCAGGAGGAGCCAGACCCAGACCGTCGGAGGACAGACAGAAGGCCTCCGTCTCCCAAGAAGTGATGGTGTCAGGAACCGTGACAGGAATCTGAGCTGATCCAGAGTCCCTGTGGAAGAATTACAACAATAGGCATATTTGATTCTGCCATTGTTTCAACACACAGATGATTAAAAAAACTGATTCAGAATCTGCAAAGCAAGCAATGTATTTTCTGTCCTGTGGTTGTGATGGGAGATGATGTATTAAAGATGAGTAATAAGATAAATGTGATGTTAAATATACGGATTACGCTTCACATACCCCACTTCAACAAGTTCCCAGATCCAGGTTTCTGGAAAGACGGAGCGAACCGTAACTACTGGAGAATCTCTGTCAGTGGTTCTAAAATCTCCAGCATCAATAAGAAAACCAAGACCAAAATGAGGAAGCATTGAAAAAGATGGTGGATAATCTGGAGGTATCCCTGGAAAAAAAGTGATATTTTATAGTTTTATATTTTATGTATTTGAACAGCACCTCAAAATAACCAAGTCTATATCAGTCATATATGAACAGCAAATGGAAGTTGGATCATCTTTCTAATATACATTATTTTATTTTCATATACTGAATTATTTTAGTGTTATCAAAGTTTTCTAGTTTCAGTTTATTAAGATTTTAGGGCTGCCAAAGTTAATGTGTCGATTTTATTTTACAAAAGTTAAATAGTTAGGTTTTTGTTACCAACGATAACTGATTCAAAGTTAATAACCCTAGAAAATCCTTTGTCACATCACTATAATTGAGTACTAATTGAACAAGTCTCACAAATTTATTTTCTGAAATATATTTCATTACTAACACATACATATTTAAACATTAGAGCTTGAATTGTAATACCAGTACATGATGTACCTATAAGGAGTGGGTCAAACATCAAGCCTCTGTATGACAGACACCGAGGGAATCGCACAACCAAATTTGTTGCCATCTTCAATCCCACTCTCTGTCAAATGGAAAAGATGAACCACAATAAAAGCCAAGAAAATTCAAATTACTTTTAATTGTCAGTATAGTCAAGGGGGCGCATGTGCAGTATTTACTCTGCTAATCATCATCTACTGCACCCGTTACCTTCAAGGATTCATAGGCTTTGCCTGTCGGCACATGTCGACGGGGTCTCATGTGCAGACACTCCTGCTCCTGCTCATCTTCAACAGCGTAAGGAAAATCTGACCTCGACTGCACTGGCAGCAGGTTGAAGATCTGTGACGGGACCACATTCACACACTATCAGTATGATTTCTAAAAATTCTACACTAAATAAATCATGTATTTTCCAACAAAACTTTAAATGCATTCTGGTGAGAAAGAATGAAGATTAATGTTAAATCTGCTGAGAACGGATGTCAGTTTAAACACTGTTGGATCAGAGCAGTAATAACTAAAGTCTGATTCACACTGTCACAGTTCAATACTAAGGGCCCTATAATACACCCGGCGCAATGCAACGCAAGGCGCAGCGCAAGATCGGTTTCTTCGCTTGAAAAGCGTTCAGCTTTTCTGCCAACAAATTCCGCCATGTAAATAGCAATCCGCCATGGCGCGAGCGCATCTCGCTCTTAAAGGGAATGGGAGATGACACTCTGATTGGTTTATTGAACGTTACGCCCATTACTCATTAAGAGAATAGGGACAACCCATTTCAAAAATGCGCCCCGGCGCACGGACCGTTTTTCCGTCGTTAAAATAGCAAAAGTGGATTTGGACACGCCCTGAGTTCACCTGCGCCGTGCGCTTTACACTTTGCGTTTAGATCGTTAAAATAGGGCCCTAAATCTTTAGGCATCTGCACCTTGTCAGTATCCAGGCGTTCTCCAGACTTCAGGATCAGGATGCTCTGATCTATAGCACTGAGGCCACACAGCGAACCAGGCTGAGCTGAGAGCTGGAGAGTGTTTTTCTCACCAGGAACTGCTTTAGCAGGAGAAAACTGCAGAGACACCTGTGACATACAGTGAATAGGCTTTATTTTAGAATTGAGTCAGTAATACAGTTTTAAAGAGGCTCATTTCTAAAGCTACAATACACACCTTGTTTTTGAAACACTTTTCAGTGTCGAAATTTCTGCTACCAGCAACAACATCTTCACTGGGCAGAACACAGTACGCCAGAATCTGCATTACAGGAGACAGATATCCACCAACAGACAGTTTGAATGACACCGTGCCTCTTGCTACTCCATTAGAAGATTTCACTTCAACCGTCTCATATCCATGATGAACGATCACTCCTCTGGACAAGACCTGAAACAGGCATCCAGTTATCACTGTTAAACAAAAACATCACTGTAAGAATGGACATACTGCGCATATTCTCACCATATAGACAATGTCAGTTTTGAAGTCTTCAACTGTCTCTCCAAGAAACGAATACTTGATGGTGGCTGTAAACTCAGAGTCACACTTTAATGGCTGCTTAGTATTCTCTATAATCAGTTCACTTGTTGGATTGTGTGGATATGGAAGAGGATATGGAACAGGATGGAGGAGCTGAACTATTTTTTTATCCGCAGAGATGTAAGGCCTGTTGTGGTAATAATAATCGCCCTCTTGATAGACACTTGCCTGGATAACAAAGAATCACAAATAACTTGTGCAATCGAACACAAAAGAAAAGTGAACACAAACTCTCTTACAATTAAGTAAATATTCCACTTATAAAGACTGGATGTATTGAGAGAGAAGCTGGCCAGTCCATCGCTGTTTGTCGTGAGATTTAGGAGCAGTTTTGAATTCCATGTGATAAGATAAACCTGTTTGTTTTGAATTGGTGCGCCTTTTAAATCTGAGAGTTTGATCTGTTGAAAATAAGGTTTTGAAGGAATAAATGACAGAATAATTCTGTACATATCAATGGTGTTAAAGTGAGACATACTTACTTTTCCTTCTATAACTGATCCGTGTTCATATGTTTTGGGAAGGTCAATAAATGTGACGTTACCAATTTCATGAGTGAGAGATACAAATTTAGATTGTCTCATGGTGATCTCTGTACAGTAACAGTAAAAACACCAAAATAAGTATTTCTTCAAATAAGAGTAAAACATCAAAAATGAGAAATTCAATAAATGTGGGTAATGGGATGTGACCAAATCCAACAGCTCACCTGTTCCTTCTTCTGTCAGCACTGCCTCAACACGAAGGGAATTCTGCAGCCTGTCCTCTAGTGTGGTGTTCAGAAAGACTGATGTATCTAAGGTATGGATGGCACAGCCTGTCTTTTCTATCTAATTATAATGAATGAACACAAACATAGCATACTGACTAATTAATTGGAGAAATGGAGGAAAGACAATGCACTATTAGTGCGTTTCAACTCATATACCTCAATGGTTTCCTCTAAACACACTGGAGTGAATTGATGGAAGTGGTAAAGAAAATGATGGGACTGGGAATGATCACGGCACACTTTCACCCATGATTTACCAGCTACGGGCTGTCCGTACGTGTATCTATGAAAAAGGTACAAGCAACTGATCTACAGCCCAGGCTTGAGTTAAGCATCTGATATATTATGATGGGGGTTACAGTAAGTAACTGATTTAATTATCAATTAAATCAAGCAACTTAATTGTGCCAAGAATGGACGAACACAATGCTCTCTTAATGCAGGAAATAAAATAAACCACTCACTTTCCGCAAACCTCAATTATCAGTTCCTCTTCTTCAAAATTTAATTTATTCGGGCTTTTTACAGTAACTTCAAACTTAGGCAAAACTAGAAGTCAGAAGGCAGAAATTAGTAGTCAAATTAGATTTTAATATTCAAACATATTATTGAAATTCTTCCCACGCAACAATGCAAACAATTGTTTTTATGACTTACCATACTTTTTCACCTCAAAACCATGTGAGATCATCCAGTCACTAATAAAAGCCTTCAGTTTGTACATGCCTTCACGGGCCTCGGGGTTTAATTCATAAGAACGCTGCAAAATCCACCTTGGTGAAGAAACATTTGTCCATTGACCAATCTGGTTACCTTTACTGTCCTGTTTAATACCAAAGCCACAGTGCAGATATTTAGTAACATCCTGACTATCAATGAAGAAATGTTTAATTAGCCTACTGAAAATGCAATAATTGCAAAGGTAATAGAATCAGATTTGAAAGGTGTGTTTGTAATGACTGCACAGACGGTTTTGTGTTCTTACCTCAAGAACCACTCTACTATACTGTAAAAGAGCAAAGAGTAATTAAAGATTAAGAGCTAAAAATGTGTTTATTTATTAAACGTGTATTCAACGATGCAAGATAAACACATCTGACCTGCTGAACAAGGGGTGCAAAGTTTGTATCCATGGAAACAACTCTGAAGTTTACTGTAAAATAGAAATGTGTATTAAAAAAACTCCACTTTTGACGTCTTCAGCTCTTCTGTAAGGGACAGTCAGTCAGTATTTCACTCCTGCACTGTAAAAAACAACCGTGATTTTAACAGTAAAAGACTGTAAAAATGCTGCGGTGAAAAACTGTCAATTGGTTTACAGAAAGTTTCCGTACTATATACGGTGAATAACTGTAATAGATCTAACGGTACATTTAATGTAATTTTACGGTAAAATACTGTTAAATTCACAGTTTTTGGAAGTGAAAAATAACAATTCATTGTAAAATTTACAGTGAAAAACCATAAATTGACATTTACACAATTCCCTGCGTGACACTTCACATTTGATATATTTTTGTTGAAATAACTCTGTTTCTTCTTCGTTTTTCTCATTTTTTTTCTAATCAGTTATGTACATTAGGGTTTAATGTTACATCTAATGTTGTTAAATTAATGTTTATTGCATTTTTAAAATGTCATGCATGTTACCATGATGGTGTTTAGTGTGTGTGTGAATGACACTGTGTGCACCTTCTATATGTTAGTGTTGTCCTCCTCAGCTTGTGGAAAATCTGTTTGTGATGAACTTTGATTCATCATGTGACTCTTATCACCACTGTGTTTAGTGACTGTCAGTGTATTATAAATGTACAAAACAGATATTAATACTTCATTAGGTTGGTAAATTAACATTATATCAGTTAATGAAATACGTTTCATATAAAATAAAGTCATAGAGATACTGATATCAAGAGATTTACTTCATCAGATTTTTGTAATTACAGTATTTAGGCTGAATAATGTGAGGGGATTGTTCAAACACACACTAGATGACCAATTCTCATGTTTCCAAAGCTCCTCAAACTTTTCTGCTCCTCTTTTCTGTTTAAAAGTGTGAAATACATGTGTACTTCATACTCTTTTACCATCTGCTGGTTTGTGCAGCATTTGTAATTTTTGACCTATGGTGCTACATCAGTTCACTGCATGACCATAACGTGCTTTACTTGATGTATATTAGATGTCAGTGACACCAGCATTATTTACTGAGGTTTAGTCTTTGAAGCATTCACAGCTCACCTGTCTGTCCTGGATTATAGATGGGTTTATCAGTCTGGATAAAGGTCGGAGGATGGTAAGGCCTGAACATGACATTTCTCTCTTCAGTCATCTTGAAAGCCTTTCCGTGAAGTTCTACCTTTATACTCTGCACTGATTCTGCTTCGACCAGAGGAGCCTGATGAGAAATTATGTACTGTATTTACAACCTGCCATCACAAAAACTAGATGCATTATGCTGAAACGAACATATTTGATTATATTGTCATCATCTTGGGCACATTTTGTTGATGGCAGACCTTGAAGTTAAAGCAGCGGTGAAACTCTTCCTCGGCTTTCTCCTGCAGCAGTAACGTGCTCTGGTTTCCATGAACAAGATGAATGTTCATGACAAGGCTTTCATTGGGCTTGAGAAGACTTGCACACAGTTTGGCCTCAGATCCCGAATCAATCAGAGCAGGAAATGTCACCATGAAAGATCTGTCCAGACACAATTATCATACAATATTGCCTGTGTAGTTAGATACAATAAGAAATATAACAAAAAATTAAACTGGGAGCAAAAATCAATGATGAATCAATTATGAGTCATGTTATACATGCCTTAAGTTGTGTTTCAAACAGCAAACCTCTACTGTGCAACACAGATCAGTTTAATAAATACAGGAGAAAGCATCAAGACTTATCTGACACAATTACTAAAGGTATACTAATAATTTATCACACTTAGAAAACAAACAATGTCTGCCTTCCTCAGCAGAAATGGTTAAAAACTCACAGCCTTTCTTGTCCATTGACACATATCAGGAGGAAAGAGAGCAGAAGGAGCCCTTTCCAACAGCAGCTCATATTCAGAGCCATGATGACGAGCGATCATCCATGTCATGAGATCAACTGGACTGTCTCTTTTAAAGGGACTCTCATGCTAAAGGAGGTCCTTCAAAACATCTGTATTGATCATCTGATTAATGATTCAACCATGTAGGCAATGGAGTTCAAAAACCTGTGCTAATATGGAGTTTGTTAGTTTGTCCAAAAATTCATTTGTGATGAGTTTGATAAATACAAATGGGCTCAGTTCAAATAAAGACATGCAAAAGCTTTACTCCTGACCACATAATTCAGGGTTGAACTTAAAGGTTGAACTTAAAGGTTTCAATGTTGGAATACTCAAGAATGTAAATTTAAATAATCTAAATAATTTTATTTGGAGTCAAATTAGAAGGTATGTTCAATTTTTAGCAGTCAATCACATGCAAGAAATGAGCTTAGATCTTTAAAGTAAATGAAAGTGTACATGTGATCTTCTGAAAACAAACTCTTATCTTCATCTACAGAGAAAAGGACAGCTACTGACCTTTAACTCTGTGTAGACAAATAGTGGGCCAAGACAACTGATATTTAACATCCAGTGGCACATACACCCACTCAAACTGAGGGAGAGTTACTGTAAACTGCTGTTTGCATTTGTCTACACAATATAACTAAACATGGCTACTGAAAGTCACCGAAAATCTGTTGTGTAAAATTAAATATGCAAGACACTTCCTGCTACCTGATATTATCTACAGATGGGCAGTGTCATTTATTTCATATGTATATACAGTGCCACTTGAAAGTTTGTGAACCCCTTACAGAATCTGTGAAAATGTGAAAACTTTGACAAAATAAGAGGGATCATACAAAATGCATATTATTATTTTTTTTATTTAGTACTGTCTTGAGTAAGATATTTTACATAAAAGATGTTTGCATTTAGTTCACAAGACAAAAAAAAAAAAAAGCTGAATTCAAAAGTTAAAAAGTATGTGAAGCATTGATTCTCAATACTGTGTGTGGTTACCTGATGATCCACGACTGTTTTTGTGTTTTGTGATGGTTGTTCATGAGTCTCTTGTTTGTTCTGAGCAGTTAAACTGAGCTCTGTTCTTCAGAAAAATCCTCCAGATCCTGCAGATTCTTCAGTTTTCGAGCATTTTTGCATATTTGAACCCTTTCCAGCAGTTTTGAGATTCATCTTTTCACACTGAGGATGACTGAGGGACTCAAACTCAACTATTAAAAAAGGTTCAAACATTCACTGATGCTCCAGAAGGAAACACGATGCATTAAGAGCCGGGGGGTGCCCTAGTGGAAAAAAAAAAAACAGTATGCTAAGTATACTTGCAGCCAGACTAATTATCAGTATATTTCAAGTGTGTTAATGATTAGTTAAAGTGTGCTATTTTGAAACAACTAATTTTGTACTAAGTATATTTTAGTTGTAATTACATTGTATAAAAACACAACTTTAAGTATATTTAGAGTACTTTTGGGTGCTAAATTGGAATAACTTCAAGTATACTTAGTACACTTTAAGTATATGCCAGACTGATTACATGCTTGATTAGTGATATTAAAGTGTACTTAATTTGTGTTATAAGTATACTTTATTTGTGGTCAGACTGCCATCATCTCCATCGTCTACATCATTGAGCTCAGTGTTCAGGCCGATCATGCGCTGCGCTTCAGTCTGCCGGCTGTACTCAACCCCAGATACTCACCTGCAGGTGCACAGCTTACCTGATCTCACAACAGAACCACACTAAGAGCTCAAGATCATCATCATATATATAGAGCTCAACAGGGACTGTCCATTCTGTCACTTAATTACACAAGAGTTTTTACCACTGTGTGTTTCTACATGCTTTAATGAATCAGTTATGTTTGATTTATGAGATCATCCTTGAGAGCCCAATCACATCTGAGCACATCAGAAAAAGCCAATGAAAATAGGCATGTGAAGCCACGCCCCTGGACATACGGGTATATAAGGCCGGTGTTACGTGTTGCTGTTGTAGAAATGAGGCTAATACGGAAATCCACAATCGATGGGTTTTTATTGACACAACGAGGAGACAACAACTAAACACTTCAATATAAGATTTAGGACAGACAAGGAGTGAAGGGAGTGAGTCCGTTATATAGGGAGTGATGATCAGGAACAGGTGCAGGTGATCCGTGATGATGGGGAGATGACGAGGGAAGTGAGTGCAGGTGTGGAAACACGAGGATCATGGGAAATGGAGTCCTGGAGACAAGGGAACTGTGACAGCCGGCTCATGTCTGAGCACACTAGTGTTGTTTTTAGGAGCCGAGGTGGTGTTTCGCCACATAAGCAGTCAGTAAGAGGTGTGGCCAGAGGGACAAATGTCTCCGTTCCTCCATCAGGGATCGAGGGTCACCATACGCTCCATCCCTGTCATCTTGTCAGACTGCAGGATCAATATCATAGGCCAGACTGTTCTTCTGCGGTGTAATGGCTGTGCGGTGATGGAGCAGTCTCTCTCTTTGACACAAACTCAACTGACTGGCTTCTCTCCTGTATGATTTCACATGAGTCTCTTCAGAATTCAGATCTGGACATGCGTCATGAGCTTCTAGAGCCTTTGTCCTCCTAACTGGACTCCTTTCCACAGACTGAACAGTAAATAACAAAAATAAGTCACAGGAATGTCCAGAGAAGGTTCTGGTCACGCTCAGTTCATCACAGGCACTGACCGCATGCAGCCCAAAGTAAGATCTGCTGTGGAATTAGTGCAATCTGTATATTCTCTCCACCTTCACTAATCTACCCCTAAACCTACTCATCACACAAAACTGTCTGCATTTTTACATTTTCAACATAATTCTGAGTGATTTATAAGCTTGTTTCCTCATTGAGACCTAGACATGTCCCTGCTGGGTAACAATGTACTGGTATTACAGTACTTGTGGACATGCAGTTACCATAATGTAGGGAATATCATGTTAGATTGTGCTGAAATGATGATCTGATGGATCTCCACATGATAAATATCAGATATAGAGTCGATACTGGACACAGAATCACTGTCAGAAGATCTATAATCTATAAATGAGTAAAAGAATAAGTATGGTGTAAAAATGAATGATATTGAGAAAATTTAGATCCTTCATCCAGGAACACATGTGGCTTTTCAACAGTTCTTGAGTCAGTTTTTAGTAATCCAGATCAATGTCAGCTCTGATAGCGATAATGCACTGATGTACAGCACAACTGTTCCTTCGCTGACCTGAGTTTGAATCCCATCTCGAGGTCCTTCACCGATCCTGTTCCCCTCTCTCCACTCTACACTGTCCTGTCCATCTCAACTGTCCAAACTACTAAAGCACAAAATAATAAATGAATCAAATACTGATCAATGAACAAGCTTTATTTATAGCCAGCACTAGTCAGACTAGTATGGAAGCTTGTTTCAGACACTGAATACACAATAAAAAAGGTCATTGTGACATTTTATCTCACAATTATGTTTGTTAGTTATAATTGTTAGTTCATGTTGTTACAGTAGACGGACAGCAGACACAGGTATTACTTTTCACAGTCTTTATTTTGACCACAGGAGAGCAGGGAGAATGAAACAGGTGAGATAACTTGCAATGGAATGACTTTGAACGGATGATACTGGGAATAGTTACTGTCCTTATCTTTGCAGGGAGTGAACACTGGAGAACTGGAGATCGCTGGAGCACTTGGAAGCAGATGGGAAACACACTCACGAGGCAGACGAGGAACACACTGGGAATCGATGGAGACAGGTAGGTATTCGAAGAGGAGTCCTTGAGGTAAGCATAGACTTGTGAGGGTATGCAAACGAGACCGGACGTGGAGTGCTGTGAGTGTGAGTGTTTTGTAGTGCTGCTGATGAGGGGAGTGATGAGGTGCAGGTGGCGGTGATCAGTATTCTGGAGATGGTACGCGCTGTGATTGGGTGACGTTGGAACCTGACGTGTCTGTGACACATGTCTTATAACTCAAAATTGTTTTTATCTCGTAATTCTTTTTATCTCAACTTTTTTCTTAGAATTGCAAGTTCTAAACTCACATTTACAAATTATAAAGTCAGAACTGTGTGTTTAAAAACTCAAGAGCAGAATCACCAGTTTATGTAACTCGCAGTTGTGAGTTTATATCACACAAATCTGACTTTATAACTCACATTTCTGACTGTATAACTCGCAGTTGTGAGTTTAAATCTTGCAATTGTGAGAAAAAAGTCATAATTGTGAGCTAAAAAGTCACAGTTATCTTTTTTTGTTTTTATTTAAACAAGCTTCATAGACGAGTCATTAGTGAGCACTAATAAGAAAGATTACAGCAGACATTTAATAAGTGTTAATCTGCAATTCAGCTAACTTTTTATTTTATTACCAAGATTCATTGTGAAAACATAAATAATGTACTAAAATATAAATTGAAGTCAGGGAATATTTAAGTAAGCAAACTATTGTACCATATATTGTATTGTACCATATAGTATTTTTAAAATTGAAGTCATATGAGGCAAAAATGTGTTCATTTGTGTTATTTTAGCTCAAATCACGTACAAACGGTGACATCTACAAATTCAAGCTCCGATAATATCCCAGATTACGAGTGAGTTTCTGACTCAAGAACAGCTGCAATCACATCAGACCAGTTCATGAATGAATCATTGAAACAATTAATCAGGAAAGATCAACTTGTTCACAATCGGACATCGCTCTTGATCTTCTACTCTTCTGACCCTCGGCCGATAAAGTTCTGCGTCGTTCTGGAGCAGCTGCAGCTTTTCCTTGATCACAGTCGGTCACTGATACTTCAGCATATTACTAATGTGAAGATTATCTTCAATCATTTACAGTTTTTGATGGCATCTTCTCCTTGCTTGGCTAATACTAAATCTGCCCAATATAATTTATTATTGTTGATTTTATTTCATGTTTTGGCTGTATTAGGACAGTTATAGATGTGACGTGAATCATCTCAAAGAACAGTGGGATCTTTTTTAGATGTGCTCCAGGGTCCAGTAAGAAATTATGTCCACTTTTCTTTCCTTTTAACCTCTTCTGTGGGTCAGTCCATCTCAGCTGCTCCAGTGGAGGTTGTTTTTACCTGCTTTAACCAGAGTTTCTGTGTTTGTATCAGGGCACACAACACTTCTGTTTGAGTGAAATTTTCACAGAGTCCAAGTCGTAGTACAATTTTATTTTTATCATTTGTTACTCATTTTATTACTTGTTATTCTTTTATTTCATCTATTCATTTCTCAAAGAAATTTGGCAGAAATGTCCACCAAATTGCACAAGCAAGATGGCACAGGTGGTGTTTTGTCGTGCCGTCGCTCCGTGTATAGACTGCTTACATTATGTTTTCTGGATTTATTATGCTTTTTAAATCACATTGACTGTCTACGGCTGATGTACGATCAGGTTTATCTACTAAACCTTCGACAGATGGTATCGGATACTAACACTTGCGATTTCCATATAAAACTGTTCGCTGAGCAGAGACGGATACCACACTTACCTTTTATATTGTGTGGTTCACCGGGCTGTGCATGCTGGTTCACTAGACGTAGGAGGAAACGGGGGACGTGTGCGGGAATTATGGTAAAGCTTAAGAAACTGAGGTCAGATTGTAGATGCAGACGAAATGTGGAGATACGGCCTTCTTTCTCTGTACCTGTGGTCCCTCCTGAGAGAGAGTATAGGGAGGCTACTGTGTCAAAATGATTGATGATGACCTTTTGACCTCTGTCCCATGGGGGACCACCCATGATGTTACCCCTCCCCTTGCGCTGACCGTTCTACCACCCTTGACCTTTGACACTGGAGATATCCTCAGGCAATATAACTGACAGGGTATATTTGAATAACGATGTTATCGTGTGGAGTTTGGTTGTCTTCTGGGTGTATAAATTGTAGATGGGTTGTTTATAAACTTGACAGCTGGTATTTGAAGTCTTGGGTGGGTAATGGGTGTAGCAGATGTGTCAGCATCCGCATTCCATTTCATGTTTGTATAAATAGTGAGCGTGGTGATCTGTGGAAACCTAAAACCCCCGAGATGGTTTGGGATGAAGAGATGATGAAAAGTCTGACTCTGGCTCCGAAAAAAAAGAGTGCTGGCATGTCTATTTGACAAATTTTCTCCACGAGAATAAGGAGTATGTGAGGGTTGAATAGTAAACTTCTATTCGGTTACATATTCCATAAACCGTCTCGAGTTGTCACACTCTACACCGCTGACAGCGCCGGTGAATTTACACTGGAAAGAGACCCCTGTCTGGTTTTTCCTGAAAAGGACTGGACTTTATTCTACACACGTGTGTGGAAAGATCTGGATGACTATGGAGAAAGGCCTTTGTACATCATGGAGTGGGATGGAGTAACACCGAATTTCCGGTACCGAGTGGTGGGTGATCACTCTAATAAGAATCCGGATGAGTGCATTTACATATTCTGCTGTAAAGATAAGACGAAGCTCAGCGATGTCTCAGGAGTAATCATACAAAATGATCATCTCGACATGTACGAAATGCAATTTTTGTTCAAGTGGTGCGATCGGGATCTGCTGAGTTGTCTTTTTTCAATCATAAACAAAATGTTCAAATGGTGTGACATGCGTGACGGCTACAATAAAGTTAAAGTGCAGCTGTTCCACCCTGAGAGATGCGCGCGCAGCGGTACATACTCTTTGCCGTCCCCGCCCATTCACTACAGCCATAAGAAGTGCTGCAAGCCAGTCCCACCCCACACAACATCTTTATAAGCCATGTCTCAAGACAATGCTCCAGGCTGCAGCTACAGTCCTTCTTTCGACCACGGTCCTGACCCACCTGATGACAACACTGCTGATAATATTCAGCCAGACGAACCCGGAACATCTGCTGCCAGTAAAAAATGGTTAAATAAATTCTGCAAAGAACTCGGACATCACAACCTGAGTTACCTATCTGGTCTGTCTGACACAGCCTCTACCTCAACCGACAAGGGGTTCGATGCCCCAGACGGATGCTTCACCGACCCCGGATTCAAAATCATCAAAGCTCTGATTGCTGTACTCCTGCAAAATCTCATCGATGAAAAGCTGAAGGAGGACTGTGAAGGCTGTGCGATAAATCATCCCAGCCAACTGCAACATTCATGCCTGTTTGAACCACCCACCTACTTTTTCGACTCTCACTTTGACGAGCTGACACGCAAACTGTTTAAACCTGATCTCCGAACCATCATAGCCTACGCCCTACACCGGTCTGACTTAAAGTCTCATCCTCAGAGAATTCAAGGAGCAGCCGGAGCTATTCTGCACAAATTAAAAGACAAACCATTCATAGCTGCAAAGCTACAAGAAATCAGAGACAAACTTCTGGACAAATCCTGTGAGAAAGTGTTGCACGACACCGTCGATCTCTGGCAAGGTTTCTCACTTGTGAATGGAGAGTGAGCCAGACTCCACCACCACCACCGCCACCATGGGTGCTGTATGTAGCCAAAGGAGCATCATAGAATTTCTGTTTAAAAGTCATTACAAAAGACAAATAATTGCATTACTGGAAAAGATGATCCAAGATGCACCCGATTCGGATGAAGATGAAGATGATGTTGATGATGATGATGAGGATACCCCCCCGTGAATCAAATCTCAAGAAATACATGTGTCATATAAGAGGACTGGCAGATTCACGGGAAGATTTGACAAACATATGTGTTAAAGGAACCCAACCACATTGTGAGATGATACGAAATGTTCTGGATGTGATGACTCAATGTAGCGAAGAGTTTCGCCACAGTGACATCCTCTGTATCTATACATATGTAACAGATGTTTGTGTGGAATTGACTAGAAAACGTGGTGTTGATGCTTTCACCATGTGTGATATTGTTGAAACAACGGTCAACTATACCCTAGACCGTGATTTGAAGGCATGCCGAGACTTTCTTTTCTGGCTAGACTACATGTAATGTCATTATAACACTATAATATACTTAGTATGTATCCCCATTTCAATGTATTCTTTTATTCTTATTTAGAGCATGCAGTCCTTATGTAATCGCATTTCAATTTATTATTGTATTCCTGATTATTTAGATCATACGATCATTATGTAACCCCCCATTTCAATTTATACATATTTAGATCATACGGTCATCATGTGTCTTGTTTTAAATATTTTCTTTTATCATCTGTAACGTCATTACATTGATTCATTCCAGTTGTATGTCTTATTCTTTGGATAGGCTGAAACAACAACATCATGTTGGAGCTTATGAAAAAAGTTTATTACACGCCGTCCAACCCCGGTTCTTTAGGAGGTAAAAAACGATTAAAAGATGCCTTCTTAAAGGAATGCGGAGTGCGTCTAAGCGATAAGCAGGTTTCAGATTGGTTGGCCGGGGCGGATGCTTACACATTACACAGAACCGCTCCTATAAAATACATACGTAATAGAGTTGTAGTGTACGGAGTGGATACCCAGTTCCAAGCAGATCTCGTTGACATGTCGGCATATTCCAAGGAAAATGATGATAATAAATATATGTTAACATGTATCAATGTTTTTAGCAAGTACGCCTGGGCTTGTGTGCTAAAAAATAAAAGCAAACTCGAGGTTACTAAAGCGTTTAAGTCTATACTCGAAGTGGGTCGCGTACCGCAGACCCTGCAGACGGATCAGGGGAAGGAATTTTCCCAACAAACATTTTCAAGATGTAATGAAAAAGCATGACATTAATAATTTCGCAACTGCTACGGATTTGAAAGCCAGCGTTGTGGAACGTTTTAATAGAATGCTAAAAAGTCGAATGTGGAGATTTTTAACAGCTACAAATTCTCGGCGATATATAGATGTTTTACAAGATATTATGCAGGGATACAACACCAGTTATCACCGAAGTATTAGGATGAGACCGGTGGACGTCAACAAAGAAAATGAGGCTCTGGTGTTTCAAAATCTGTACGGAGATATAAAGAAGAATGAAAAAATTGTATTTAAATATAAAGTCGGAGACGTTGTTCGGATTTCTAAAGTGAGAGGTCCATTTGCCAAAGGATATGAACAGAACTACACAGAAGAATTTTTCACTATTGCCTCATGTATCCCGCGCCAACCACCCGTATACAGACTGTCTGATTATGACGGGGAGGTCATCGACAGAGTTTTTTATGAAAAAGAGTTACAAAAAATAATCGTGAGTGAAAACAATGCGTTCAAGGTGGAAAAGATTTTAGAGGAGAAAAAACAGGGGAGATCCACGCTTGTATTAGTGAAATGGTTAGGATGGCCTTCAAAATTTAATAGCTATATAGACAAAAAATCTCTGGTCGACTTGCAAACGCCTTAAAACACATCAACCACACACGATAAGCTAATTTTAGTAAAAGGGGGGTTACCATGGATGACAATGGTTTCTACGTTACGCTACCGTGCAACGCTTCTTTGTCAGTTAATCCTGAAAACCGTATATCTAGTTACAAAACGAGGTTAGCGAGCCCTATCAACTTGAAAGGTAAATGGGAAGTTGCTCTCGTTGAAATTGAATATCCTAGAAGTTGGTACACCTTTAACGACGATGATGGACTTTTTATCCTACACGCTGCCCCCTTACCACACACAAACAAATCCGGTGAAAAGGTGTTTAAAGAGATATCAGAGTTTACTGTATCGAGGAATATACAAATAGATGGCGGGTACTACAATAACCTTTGTGAGGTGACCCGTACAATAAATAATGCTTTCGGACCATCGGGTGTATTGACTCACGACGCTTTAAAAAACAAAGTGTATCGGTAACACTTTATTTTAAGGGTCCAGAATAATGCATTAGTTAAGCATTAATTAATTATTAACTTGTTCACAATTAAGCATTAGTTAAGAATGAACACACTAGTAATTAATGATTAACTTTACATTGTAAGGGTCAGAATTATGCATTAGTTAAGCATAAATAAACTAGTAATTAATGATTTACTTATTCACAATTATGCATTAGTTAAGAGTGGACACAATAGTAATTAATGATTAGTTTAACATATAGTAGGGCATATTAGCCATTATTTACAATTTATTAAATATTTGAAAATACACATGCTATAACTAACCAAAAATAACCTAGTAATTAATGATTAACTGAATGTACAGTAAATGCCTTTTAGTCATTAACTACAACTTAATAAACCATATATTATTTTTGTGTAGTGATGTAATTATATTTCTGTGCCATTCTATTAAGTTAACTGAACAATAAACTAGTAACTATGCTTAATTACTGATGGTTTTGCAGTTATAAATTGCTAAAATAGTGTAATAAAGACAATTTGACCCCTAAAGTGAAATGTATATCCACATTAATCATGGCACTTATTGAGTGATATTCAAGTTTATTGAGCAGAATAAGCCAACAATTAAGGCAAAACTACCATTAATACAGTACTAATAAAGGCAATTTTACCCCCTATTCTAAAGTGAAAGCTAAATCCTCATTAATTATGGCACTTATTGAGTGATATTCAAGTTTATTGAGCAGAATAAGCCAACAATTAAGGCAAAACTACCATTAATACAGTACTAATAAAGGCAATTTGACCCCCTATTCTAAAGTGAAAGCTAAATCCTCATTAATTATGGCACTTATTGAGTGACATTCAACTTTATTGAGGAGAATAAGCCAATAATTAAGGCTAAACTGCGACTAATACAGTAAAGATAATTTGATCCATTTATAGGTTCTTATTTACACATTTGTTTTGAATTATTCTGCAGCGTGATCACACGAGAATGTATTTTTACGCAAAGTGTGGTTCTACAACACATATTTAATTACGTTTTCATACACTGAAACGTACAATATTGACAGCACTAAAAATTATTACATGTAAAAACAGTTTGCTATTCGTGACTTTCACTGTAAACTCGTTTCAAAGAATTATGTTGAACAAAACAACACTTTAAAACCTTAAAATGAATAACGTTTCTGTAATCATCTAACTATCATGTAACATTTGTTTTGTTCGCCGTGGGAAACAAAAGGCGTTTTCTCAGACACAGGACTAGACAATACACCAAAATGCAACATAAATTCACAAAAGACGTCAATTTAATCCGCTTTAATCCACATCTTTATAATCCATACGACTGCGAGGAACAGATCCAATTTGAATTCTTCATCCGCCGATCTTCATCTCCGTCCTCAACAGCGACTGTGTAAACAACTCCAGCGATCGTTATGAATTCAAAAATTTCCGCCTCAAAAAGCTTGACACGGCATGTTTTACGGCAGTGATGTCAACGCTCATTGGCTCTCGCCTGCTTCGTCACAGATTGCGACATGCCGTGAAGTGAAGCGGAATACCATTCGTGGATTAATAACTTAAATTCTGCTCTGTACCTGATATAAAACGATTGTATACTGCAACACATCGTCATTCGGACAGCTATTGGTATCGCTTTTGAAATTTTCTTAATAAAGAAATTGTTGTGATTAAGTTACACTTTTCTGTCTGTTATGTTTTTATACTATTCTACATATTTTTAAGAAATGGTTATGTATAGGTTTAGAGGTTTAAGTGGATTAAGTGGCTCAAAGCATTCTTTTAATGCTATAGTGTTACTAAAATTGTCATTTTTCTAAATATTAAAATCCATTACGTTTATTTTATATTCTGTATAAAATGGTTATGTTTGAGTTTAGGGATAAAACATTTATCTATAAAACGGTAAAAGGGAAATTATACAGATATCTTTATGATGTAAAAGATTAGTAAATCTTTTAAGTATTTCGGCGGTAGCTAAAAGCGTAATATCCTTACGTTTAAATGTTGCCAATACGTCCATGTTGTATCTATCACCCTTTATCCAAACATACAAAAAAACGTATGTTTTGTGTCTGTAAAAGTTATGTATTAATAATTGTTTTAATAAGGGCCATGTATTTAGTATACACTTTAGAATAGGGGGTCAAATTGCCTTTATTAGTACTTTATTGATGTTAGTTTTGCCTTAATTGTTGGCTTATTCTGCTCAATAAAGTTGAATATCACTCAATAAGTGCCATAATTAATGCAGATTTAGCTTTCACTTTAGAATAGGGGGTCAAATTGCCTTTATTAGTACTGTATCAATGGTAGTTTTGCCTTAATTATTGGCTTATTCTCCTCAGTAAAGTTGAATATCACTCAATAAGTGCCATAATTAATGAGGCTTTAGCTTTCACTTTAGAATAGGGGGTCAAATTGCCTTTATCAGTACTGTATTAATGGTAGTTTTGCCTTAATTGTTGGCTTATTCTGCTCAATAAAGTTGAATATCACTCAATAAGAGCCATAATTAATGCAGATTTAGCTTTCACTTTAGAATAGGGGGTCAAATTGCCTTTATTAGTACTGTATTAATGGTAGTTTTGCCTTAATTATTGGCTTATTCTCCTCAATAAAGTTGAATATCACTCAATAAGTGGACTCCCTGGCTGGAGCGGGATCTGGAGTGGACTCACTGGCTGGAGCGGGCTCTGGAGTGGACTCTCTGGCTGGAGCGGGTTCTGGAGTGGACTCCCTGGCTGGAGCGGGATCTGGAGTGGACTCACTGGCTGGAGCGGGCTCTGGAGTGGACTCACTGGCTGGAGTGGACTCTCTGGCTGGAGCGGGCTCCGGAGTGGACTCCCTGGCTGGAGCGGGCTCCGGAGTGGACTCCCTGGCTGGAGCGGGCTCTGGAGTAGACTCACTGACTGGAGCGGGCTCTGGAGTAGACTCACTGGCTGGTGCGGGCTCTGGAGTGGACTCACTGGCTAGAGCGAGCTCTAGAGTGGACTCACTGGTTGGAGCGGGCTCTGGACTGGACTTACTGACTAAAGCGAGCTCTGGAGTTTACTCACTGACTGGAGCGGGCTCTGGAGTGGAATCCCTGGCTGGAGCGGGCTCTGGAGTGGACTCCCTGGCTGGAGCGGGCTCTGGAGTGGACTCCCTGGCTGGAGCGGGCTCTGGAGTGGACTCCCTGGCTGGAGCGGGCTCTGGAGTGGACTCCCTGGCTGGAGCGGGCTCTGGAGTAGACTCACTGGCTGGTGCAGGCTCTGGAGTGGACTCACTGGCTAGAGCGAGCTCTAGAGTGGACTCACTGGCTGGAGCGGGCTCTGGAGTGGACTCCCTGGCTGGAGCGGGCTCTGGAGTGGACTCACTGGCTAGAGCGAGCTCTAGAGTGGACTCACTGGTTGGAGTGGGCTCTGGACTGGACTTACTGACTAAAGCGAGCTCTTGAGTGGACTCACTGACTGGAGCGGGCTCTGGAGTGGAATCCCTGGCTGGAGTGGACTCTCTGACTAAAGCGGGCTCTGGAGTGGACTCACTGGCTGGAGCGGGTTCTGGAGTGGACTCACTGGCTGGAGCGGGCTCTGGAGTGGACTCACTGGCTGGAGCAGGCTCTGGAGTGGACTCACTGGCTGGAGCAGCCTCCGGGCCCTGACGTCCGAAGGAAACCTTCTTCCTTCTCCACCTCCTTGCTTTACCGGGGTGAAGCTGAGGCTCAGTGCCCACCTCCCCGGTGACTTCAGAGACGGATTCATGGTCAGGAGCATGCACACTGCCTGGTTGACTTGGTGAGGCCCAATCTACCCGGTGGCGAAGATAGGCGGCAAATCTCCAGAAATCCAAGTCCTTTAGCCCCTCCATCTCACACCGAGGTAGAGGATCGTCAATGCAACCATTAAAGATATCCTTCAGCGCCGCATCGTTGTACCTCAGCCCCACCGCCATCGTCCCCACCTTGGCAAAGCATCCTACCTCTTCTCCCTCCATCACTGCCCCAAGCAGAGCCACACGCTCCCTGCATGTGCCTGACAAAATAGTCCTCATGCTGCTGGATCTTAATTGGTGGTTCGTTCTGTCACGGAATGCACAGACACGAAATTATAAGATCCAAGTGCAGTTTAATGATGTAAGTCCAGGGAATAAACAGTCCACAAAAACAGAACCCAGAAACAAAGTGCACGAAACAGTAAACAACGAACCACAAACACAGGCAAAAAACACTGAAACTAAATAGACAGAACTAATGAACAAACACAAAACACCTGAGTGCAATGACATGAGGCTGATAAGTCCAAGGGGTGAATTATGGGAAATGAAGTGAAAACTGGTGACGTAGTCCATGCTGAAGTGCCCTCTGGTGGCCAACCAGGGTACTCCAACTGGATATCGTGACATCAATAAGTGCCATAATTAATGAGGATATACATTTCACTTTGGGGGTCAAATTGTCTTTATTACGCTATTTTAGCAATTTATAACTGCAAAACCATCAGTAATTAAGCATAGTTACTAGTTTATTGCTCAGTTAACTTAATAGAATGGCACAGAAATATAATTACATCACTACACAAATATAATATATGGTTTATTAAGTTGTAGATAATGACTAAAAGGCATTTACTGTACATTCAGTTAATCATTAATTACTATTGTGTCCATTCTTAATTAATGCATAATTGTGAATAAGTAAATCATTAATTACTAGTTTATTTATGCTTAACTAATGCATAATTCTGACCCTTACAATGTAAAGTTAATCATTAATTACTAGTGTGTTTATTCTTAACTAATGCTTAATTGTGAACAAGTTAATCATTAATTAATGCTTAACTAATGCATTATTCTGAACCCTTAAAATAAAGTGTTACCCCGGATGATCCTTTTGGACGTTCGGCCTACCATAAAGATGCTGATTTTACAAGGAGTACAATTACATACGCTCCTCATTCAACCGATATCAGAGCGGGTTTCTATACGATGTACGTATACACCGACATTATCCAATATCAATCGGTCAGTGATTCGTATGTCCCCCTTTTGAGATGCGTACATATAACGGGTGAAAACAATGATATTGTCAGTGTTAGATAAGACAAACCCCATTACGCATCGATCAACAAGGAGTTCATCACAGACATTACCATAGAGCTAAACCAAAACCGTGAAATACCATTTTCTTATGGGAAAGTCATCGTAAAACTTCACTTTAAACCGGTGAAACAATCTATTTTTTCAAAAAAAAATGTCATATAACCGACGCGGGATGGATGCTACGGAATATGTTAACTATTACCAAAATCAGGCCGGAGCGGGGCTACCCGGATGCGCAGGAGGGGGTGTTATGTATGGGTCGGGGCTCGGTGGACTTTTCAGAGGATTGTTTAGGATGGCCATACCTTTGTTGAAAAGGGGGTTCAGTATTGCTAAACCCCACCTAAAATCGGCCGCTAAAAATATAGTAACCGATGTCGTCTCAAACGCGTTGTCAAGATCATATAACGATAACACCAAACCTCAAGACGGCTCGGGTCTAATGGTCATGACCCGTAATAGAATGTCTAAACCACCGGGTATAAGGAGGCGTGGTCATTCAATAAAGAAAACAAAGCGTAGACCTAAGAAGCACTCAGTCGTGCACAGAAAGCGTAAGAAGACTGTGAAGCGAAACGTATCAATTAAGAGAACCATATTCTAACATGGCCTTACTTCACCGCATGTCAGCAGAATGTATCAAGTCTGAGTTGGATTTATTTACGGTTCCTCTGACGCAAACAGTCATTGAGAAAAACGGGTATTTAGAAGTACCCCCTTTATCGGCTATATCTGATTCTTCACCTTTGGAGTTTTTTATAGCTGGAACTGGAGAAGATTACATCGATGTTGTATCTACGTCTGAAAATCACGAGACCTAATGGTGCAGATTTAGCAAATGATGCAAAGGTCGGACTGATAAATTACCTGGGGCTACTATATTTTCACAAGTCGATGTGAGTCTCGGTGATCGATTGATATCTCAAAGTTCAAGCACATATGCTTATCGATGTATCATCGAGAGTCTCATCAAGTACAGTAAAGATGTGCTGGAATCGCTTTTCTCCGCAGGGCTGTTTTACAAAGACACAGCCGGTCATATGGATGAGACCGACCCTGGCGGTGATAACCAGGGGTTGACAAAGAGGGCTTCTTACACAGCGAACAGTCGAGTGGTGTAACTGCTGGCACCTATACACAGCGATATCTTCTTTCAGGAAAAGTTGAATGGTGTGGACATTACAATACGTATGATCAGAGCCAAAGACGAATTCTGCCTGATGAGAGATGGTGATGTGGCGTACAAATTAAATATTCAGTCAGCGAGCCTATTCGTCAAGAAAGTCACTGTATCACCGTCTGTGAGACTGGGACATGCCCAGGCATTACTCTCAAGCACAGCCAAGTATCCGATAGATCGAGTTTGCTTGAAAAATTTCTCCATACCGGCTGGGTCTCGTGTTTCAAATCAAGAAAATTTGTTTTTAGGAACACTACCAAAATCTATCATCCTGGGTATGGTTGATAATGATGCCTTCACAGGCACCTACGAGAAAAATCCATTTGCATTCAAACATTACAATTTGTAATGTTGTAATGACAGTTTTGGCAACCCCCCTGACAGCGACCGCTTTCCAGCCACCATCAAAAACTTTCTGCTAACCAATGCTGATGAGACCATATATTCTGACAGACGTGTCCAGGATTTTGAATCGGACACTTGCGGGCAGCACTGTGTGTTTTTTCTGTATCATTTGGCCAGGGGTCATGACTATATTGACGTGATGAAACTGTATAGCGATGATTACATTAAAAATGATAAAATGGTATCGTGCTTTGTGAAAAGATTAAAACCAAATGTTTGTATTGAAAAATTTTCATGTATTCAGTGTGTGCAAATGTGTAATACTTATACGAACCATAATTGAGTAATCAATTTACATTGTATTTTTATTATTATAAATAAAGACTCTTGAAACTGATATCTTTATTATTGTGTTTTATTTCAAATTTGATCAATACATATACACATCATGAGACAAAATATTCACAATCATGTTAAAATTCTAACCACTGACTTTGACCGGTAGTCTGTGATTTAAACACAAAACCTTCTGAAGCAGCCGACCAACGTAATTTTTAACGTAAAAAAAACTAAAAGTCTTTTGCGGTGCTGTGACATTCTTAAACAAGTCGAGCATGTGTGAACCAGGTATAGCTTTCCCCCTGAACACAAACTCCCCCGACTTGTTCCATGTACTCAGTCCTTTAGCTTTAGACATTTTGTCTAATATGTATCTACTGTTTTTCACACTTCTTGACGGTAAATTCTTCAGAACTTCACTCACAACGTCATCCACACCGCCGTTGTCTTCAGGCATTCTTGTTGGTTGTTCGTCTTTATGATCGTGTTCAGAATACGGTAACGATAGCGTTAAAACGTTACTCTCCCGATCACCTTGTTTAACGATTGTCAAAGACCTGTTCAGGATGTTTGAGAAGAGTTTGGCTTTTTCGTACTGACTCAAATCAGACCTGAGTAAGATATTTCTTATGGATGCATCCAGATCGTTCTCTACGACCTGTTGAATATTCTCGCGAATGTTTTCATTTTTCAGCTTTTCCAACTGGTGTTAGGGTACTAAATACATTTTCTCCGCATACTCCATCTTCAACCCCGTCTAGAAGCTATTAAGCTGGAAATAAAGGGTACTGCAACGCTTAGGAGTGGTAAAAGAAATCCTCCAGTCTGATTGAAGACTCGCTTCTTGGCAGATATACCAATTTTTTTATTGGTGACAAATAAATAATTTCCTTTTTTCTTCTTTTAAGTTTCTGGTACTGCTGTCTGTTGATAGGGATCGTACCATAGAGGATGTTAAGGGCTACTTCACACAATGTTAAAATTAGTTCGTCAGACGCTGATTGTAAAATAAGCCGTCGTTGTTTAGGCGTAGCTTTATGTATCGGTTTTAACAACGGTAGATGCTTACAAAGTCTGGCAGACATGGCGAACTGATCACGTTCTTCTTTTTTTTCGGGAGATAAACCACTTGGCGGTCGGAAAGCAAACCGGTTCTGAGGTGGAATTGTTCAGGAGTTTTTGCTTTATAGTCTATCATTAAATATCCAAAAGGGCGGCTGGTAGCGTCTTGATAACACTCCAAAAAGTATTTAGCATTTCCAGGATACATTTGGCGCCCTAGCACCGAGACTTGATGGGCATCCCGGGGGTTTTTAAACAGAATCAAGTAATTGGTGTTTAAACTAATGGTTCTGCTGGATTTACCTTGAATAAATAAATTTTGGACAATGTATATAGCGCTGAGATTACGATGATGCACATACTGTGTAAAGACAGATTTCTTTGTTACCACTAGCTTCTTGCATCATATCATCAATAATTAGAAGATTAGCTCTGTTCACAGGTAGTAAATCATCACTATTCAGACTCTCGGGTATTCCTTCCACAAATTTAATTTCATACAATTTAAGTAATTCATCATACAGAGGTTGCCAACAATCATACATTCACGAGTTCACACTTACAAATAATCAGATAGAAAAATGTATGCGTAGTAGTATGCGTATTTGGTGTGCTGTCCGAGGAGAGGGCTCCGAGCTCGGTATTTTGGCCCGAACCCAGATTACTCCCCCCATTCTGGTTAGTATTCTGGAAAGTAACCAGTGCAGGTGTGAGGAGACTGGGTGGTGGAGGGATGCTGTCAAACTGTCGAGGAATATGGGTGAGTTGACCGTGTCTTATATATATGCTTTCACTTGTGCTGATTGGGTAGATATGTTGACTACCGATTGCTGACAGCTGGCCGAGATGACGTGATGATTAGTCAGATTATTTGGACGTTTCTCCTCCCGAATTTTGTTAATAAAACATAATTTCACGAGTTCACACTTACAAATAATCAGATAGAAAAATGTATGCGTAGTAGTATGCGTATTTGGCGTGCTGTCTGAGGAGAGGGCTCCGAGCTCGGTATTTTGGCCCGAACCCAGATTACTCCCCCCAAAAATTGCAAACCAATGCAGGACAGCAGCCGGAACATTACTGATGACCCCCAAAATTGCCTTGCTTAGGCTGAATGTTCTGCTAGGAGGGTTAGTAAAGGACCGGTAGAGTTATCGTCATATGGATGAAGACACTGGACAGCGCTGAGCTTCTGCGGGAGCCGAGGTGATGACACTGCTGCGGCAGTGGAGGAATTAGCCAGAACTGAGCTCCTGCGGGAGCCGAGGCGAAATCACTGCTGCGGCAGTGGGGGAAATAGCCAGAAGAACTGAGCTCCTGCGGGAGCAGAGGCGACATCACTGCTGCGGCAGTGGAGAAGTTGGCCTGAAGAACTGAGCTCCTGCGGGAGCCGAGGCAACATCACTGCTGTGGCAGTGGAGGAATTAGCCAGAACTGAGCTCCTGTGGGAGCCGAGGCGACATCACTGCTGCGGCAGTGGAGAAGTTGGCCTGAAGAACTGAGCTCCTGCGGGAGCCGAGGCGACAACACTGCTGCGGCAGTGGAGGAATTAGCCAGAACTGAACTCCTGCGGGAGCCGGTGCGACATCACTGCTGCGGCAGTAGAGAAATTGGCCTGAAGAACTGAGCTCCTGCGGGAGCCGAGGCGACATCACTGCTGCGGCAGTGGAGAAATTAGCCAGAACTGAGCCTCTGTGGGAGTCGAGGTGACATCACTGCTGCTGCTTCAAGCAGAAATCGGCTTGAAGAACTGAGCTCCTGCGGGAGCCGAGGCGACATCACTGCTGCGGCAGTGGAGAAATTAGCCAGAACTGAGCCTCTGTGGGAGTCGAGGTGACATCACTGCTGCGGCAGTGGAGAAATCGGCTTGAAGAACTGAGCTCCTGCGGGAGCCGAGGTGACATCACTGCTGCGGCAGTGGAGAAAATAGCCAGAGGAACTTAGCTCCTGTGGGAACCGAGGCGACATCACTGCTGTGGCAGTGGACAAGTTAGCCAGAAGAACTGAGCTCCTGCGGGAGCTGAGGCAACATCACTGCTGCGACAGTGGAGAGAATAGCCTGAGGAACTGAGCTCCTGTGGGAGCCGAGGCACATCACTGCTGCGGCAATGATAGAAAGTTTCCGTTGTATTGGAATGATGGTATTAGTTGAGTTGGATATGGCGGCTTGCAGGTATGTGTGAGAACGAGCTGGAGCTAAAACTAGCCGATAGGTGTTCGTTGGGCTTTCTTTAATATGGAAGCGATTAGATTGGATGTAGTTCTTGAAAGCTTCTGATGACCAGCGACCAAATGTTTGAATCTGATGCTGGGAGAGGCCTTTTTGGGTGGCTGTAGTTGCTGCTCCTATGCAGAATGGATTGTAGGGTTCTAGGGGAGACAGCTTGAAGAATGTAGTTGAGAGAAGTGTCAAGGATAGTTTTAAGTAGGTGGTTTATGGAAATATCAGCTCTGAATAATAAGGTACAGGGGTTGGGAATGGGTCCACATTCCAGGCAATTCTTGCCAACAGCTTGAATTTCTAAGAGGATCTGATGTTGTTGGCAATGGGGTTTGGTTCCAAGGCTGTAGCATTTGGTGGGATGGGCATCAGTGTTGTAATAGACAGGGTGAACGGCGTTTTGCTTATGGGAAAGTGCAAGGAGGAAGAAAGGCCGGGACCGAGGCCGTTAGCAGAGGCAGCCTCACGCTCGGGTCGGCCCCTGGAGCCAGGGGAGGGATGAGGAGGTTAGAAAAGAGGGAAACTGAGAAAGGGAAATTGGGGTGTCCGGGCCTGCACCGTTAGCAGAGGCAGCCTCTTGCTCGGGTTGGCCGCTGGAGCCTGGGAAGGAACAGGGTGGTTAGAAAAAGAGGGAAGCTGGGGAAAATAGGACGTCTAGGCCTGCGGCGAAAGCGGAGGCAGCCTCATGCTAAGGTCCGTAGTTGACACTGTAGACCAAAGGCAAAAGAGAGGTAGGGTGAGAGATGGTGGGATGAAATGGCTGAGACGGCTGAGCTTGCTCCGCTAGTAGAGGCATCCTCACGTTAGGAGGGAAGGCATTCACCAAGAGGGGCAGGAATTGTTGGATGGTGTGTGGCGCCGGTGAAAGCCGTGGTGTGTGGCTAAGCGGAGGGAGGAGGAAAGTGGGGAATCTGGGGCACGACCCAGGCTTGCTGCTGCTGTGGCCTGACGCTTGTTTCTAGCACATGAATTGAAGATACAAGAGTGAGGATGTAAGATGAAAGACTGGCCTTGTGGAATTACTCGCATCATGAAGTTTAAGTAGCTGAGCGAAGATAGTAATTCCTGTTTAGAACAGTTTGGACTGTTTAGGAAGGTGGAAGCAAACATAAATGTCCTATTGATTCCTTATGCCTGGAAATTAACTGTATTCAAGTTAAATCCCAGAAATTCAATGGACGTGGCTGAACCCATCGTTTATCCGGGGCGATTGGAAACCTGAGCTCAGCGAAAGTGCAGGGCTGAGAGAGAGATTATTAAACTTTTTACATATTCTTATTTTCTCAGAAGCAGCCTGAAATCCTTTAAACCTGCATATATTCACCTCTGACACAATGGTTTGATACTGTAAATGACAGTACTGTTTGTACCATCATTGCGGTTTGATGATCATTCAACATCAAACGAAGTACAACATGATTTGGATGATCCTTGTTCTTTTAACTGTTGCTGGTTTGAGTCACAAGCGCCTTCATTTAGTGAAGCTCAAAAGAGATTCATTTGTAAAAGACAGAGCTTTGCATAATAAAAATGTGCACCTTGAATTTATTTAATTGTTTTCAACAATCACTTACATTTAACCATGGACATGCTGCTTGTTTAATATTGTTTATTTATTATATTTTCCATCCAGACCTGGAAATTACTCAATTCCATACTTTCCAAACTGTAATGTAATTAGTTTATTCATTGGTTATCTGTCTATGGTTTGTTAAGTTACTTACAGATTTCTGCTCGTTATAAAACAGATACAGACGAAAAGGGGAGGATAAGATTTATTTAAATGCATCAAAATAACGATTTGAAAATAATTGTTCCTACCAGTCTCTGCGTCTCCAATAGTAAAGCTGTGGTTATACTTCGAAACAGAAATACATATTCTAAGCGATTTGTTGATGAATCGCAGGACAGCGATGACAATAAGTTCTGAGTTTAATGAATCTATGCGAACGTGCGTGCAATCTGAACGTCATAGGCTACGAGCATATAACAGCTGATTGAGTGTTTAAACCACAAGCGGCACGTTAATTAGAACGGCAAACTTTACAGAAACAGTTTAAAACGTGAATTCCCCCGATCAGCATTGATACAGATGTCATAATGTGGAAATTAATTCAGGGACGGAAAACGAAAAGGATTTTAACTGTGCTTTTACGGGGTTGAGCCGATGGGGAGGAAAGTCCGAGCTGGCTGGGATTGAATCTGCGCTGCAGCGCGGCTCTGGCTTGCTGAAGGCCTGCTGCGGCGGCCTGATGCTGGAACGAGGCCCGTTCCTTCGCGGGAAGAGGCGGTATTACCCAAGACTCGAGCTTGGTGCTCGACTGCCTTGTTGTCCATTTCTTTATGGCAGGAATGATAGAATGAGCAGGACTAGGAAATACACGGAAGGAGATCGCGGATGTTTCGACCGTAGTGACGAGAGTCGGCCTCTGCGTCTTGGCATGCGGGGACCCGTTTGTTTGGGCTGACGCCCCCCGAGATGAATCGGCGGTGGTGTAATTGCTCCCAGTAAGGCCAGAGGATTGTGGCAAAGAGGACGAAAGATTCTTCATCGGACACAAAGAGATTAATTTCGGACATGGTGGGAAATTAGGGCGGGTCAGATGCTGTCAAACTGTCGAGGAATATGGGTGAGTCGACCGTGTCTTATATATATGCTTTCATTTGTGCTGATTGGGTAGATATGTTGACTACTGATTGCTGACAGCTGGCCGAGATGACGTGATGATTAGTCAGATTATTTGAACGTTGCTCCTCCCGAATTTTGTTAATAAAACATCATAAAAAACTATGTTTTCAATTTTTTTTTAACCCAATCATATTTAACCCATTTTCTAACAGACTTTTTACAAAATAACTCTTCCCCGAATTAGAAGGACCACTTATCACTGCAGTGAATGGATGATGAAGTCTGAAATCAAAATCAGAGACATCCCGCGACCCTCTGTGCATCATCGAATCAGTAGCCATAAGGTACTGTGGTGAAATCAGACAAAAGTCTGCGTTTATTATACACCACCTTAAACCTTTTAACGACTGATTTGTTGTGCAATGTGAGAGTCCTTTTATTCCTCACAATATTTTCAGTGTGGGCCAGGATGTATTGTGCAGTGTCACGTGATGTCACATACCCATCAACTAAGTCGATCAGAGAATCTAATCGGATAACTTGCGAATTTTTAGCGTTCAGCGTTATACCCTTAGCCTTCATGACCACTTTCCCTTTGGCAGTACGATAACCATAAGATTTTGGCCCACTAGAGCAAAACTCTGTGATATAATCATCATCATCTATCTCATTCGTCAAATCCCCCAAATGATCACCCAGAGGCGGTACCCAGTCCCCATCCCTTGATACAAATATAACGCTGTCTGTGTCTGAGTATAACAAGCGATCGCCAAGTTTATCCATGAGTTCGTACAATTCCAGATGGGCGTGTGCTGTTGTAAATGCACCAACAAACACATTAATGTCACGGGTCTCGCGCTCATCACCTTCTGCGGTATTATACTGGACAAGCGCAACATCGTCTGAGACGAATGTGAAAAAGTTTAGACCCTCGGTTTTACCAAAAACAACTCCGGTAAATTCTTCAGGGTCTCTCACCAGATAAGTCTGGGGTAAATTTGACCTCATCGAGAACCGACCCCAAAGACTGTTCAAGATAAACTTGTTTATTGACCTCTGAGCCGGGTTGTGTTTGATCTTTTCGGGGTCAAGATGAATCCCCTCTTTTTCAAAATTGTCATAAATGTAAGTCGCTTTGTCACCATCCGTGACAACGTTTGACGGGTAACCGGAGGCCTGCTGTTTCAATTGTAAAAAAGTCTTTACATAATCGCAGAACAATGTATCCGATTGTTGCGGAAAATGCCAAACTTCATAGATCCTATCTACCACGTAACCCTTCTCAATGGCTCTTAAAAGCTCAATACTGACCCAACAACCTGTGAGTGACCTCTCTTCATCAGTGTGGTTACAGCTTGTTGTTTGGTTTTCAGACCGAGCACATGTTCCACATAGGGGAAACATGAGTTTTCCAGAGCATCTGAAAGGGAGAACCGGGTGTAGTAATTTGCGAGGAAGAAACACAGTAGCTTTAATAAGACCGTAATAATTTTCGATCGGTTCAAAGTCATGGAAAATAATTTCGGGGTGACCGATCGGATAGCTCTTCCTAGACTGACAAAAAGGATATAAGCTCGTAAAATCCACGTAGCTTACTTTTTCATCACTGGCGGTTTTGTGGTAGAGTTTATAAGCGTTGGTTCGACCGCCAAAGAGTGCTTTTCTAGGTTTCAACCTCTCTGGCGCCGAAAAAGTACTCATAAATTCTATCACAGAGGGGACAGTTTTTTTCATTTTTTCCCATTCGCACTCCCAAACAACTTCCATTTTCAAACCGTATGCGTTCTGCAGGATTTCAATTTTGTCATTGAATTGAATTCTGAGATCGCAGTAGGGGACGTGTGACAAGGGATGTGTATCGTGGGGTTCAAAGCGGCATTTGTGACCATGATGGACGCAACCGTTAAATTCTAGACCGTACTTTGATCCGGATTCCTCATAGTAACCATCTAAATAGTAGTTACCAATCAACACCTCACCATGGTTCAGGGCATGATGAATGTCCATGTTTCGAGTCTTTTTGACATACTCGAGCCATTGAATCGATGCACTTGAGTAGGTCTTACTCTTTTGGATGTACGCATTATTATGCGTCAGAGCCAATGTATCTCTTTCGAGATACTGCGATTTAAAAATCCCCATACAACAGCTCGGTAATGTGACATACGTAAACGGATCGATTTTGGTGCACTCTATAAACGACTCTCTGTATTTCATACAGGCTTCGCGTAACAAGACCACGTCATTGACACCGTACTTGTACAACTCCTTCTTGAAGTTGAAAAGTTTGAAACTGTAGCTATCAATGTATCGCTGGTCAAAAGCATCGTCGTACATGTAGATAAATTTACATCCTTGCATTATGATATCTACATTGAGCCCTGCTTTGCAAAAATACTCCAAAATCAGAAATGAGTCAAATCTGGAAGCGCAATGAGCTATGAAGGTGTACCCTTTGTATCGGGGTTGTCTAAAACGACTGATTAGTCGAGCAATACAGTCGGAACCTTCGGCCACAAATCTTGTCCCTTTAAAAGTGATTACGCAAATGAAATTCGCAGCGTGCTTTGCACCGTCGTAACGAGTTCGAAATCATGGAAAATATATTTTGTGCTAGGTTCCTTGTGCGATACAGGTTGAATAAAACAACGATGTTCCCCTTGACCCAACAGATCTTCTCTACAATGCGCACATCGAATGTCAGGACATTTATGTTTTGCAGTGGTGCCTGTAACCTCATATCGCCTATTGCACAAGTTGCAATATTTTATTATGTCACAGGGGGGCTTTTCTTTACCCGGCGGAGCTTTCTTGTGCATGTCGTAACAGTAGGTAGATTTACAATACCTCAGACAATCGGTGCAGTGCACTGTTCTTTTTGGGTATTTGTGACAATTTGCATCGAGACACACATTGCAGACATACTTGCAATGATGATTTCTAGGGTGATTGTACCCTTTGTAGCAATATCTGCATACAAACTCACTACCGATAAAAGCAGTCAGATTAAGAATCATGTAAAAGTGTTCATCGTGTAAATATAGGAAGACGGTTCTAGGGTGAGGTTCATCATGGTTTTTGAATACTTCTAACCCACCACTGCTCATCCTGTAAAAAACAACAATTTTGACGTCTAACAGTTTTTCAAACGTACCTATGTGATGAAGAGCAATCGGGTCATTGATTGAGAAACCAGCATTGTTGTGGATGCTCAGTGCACACGATTCTAATTCGCTCTCTGGTAACTGAGGATCCAAAAAACGTGCAAGACAGATAGAGAAACATAATTTGTTCGAAACATTCATCGGACAAAATAAACTCATCTTTTTTCTTTTAATCACCTCGTTGAGAGATAAATCTACAAGTTTACGACGAGTGCCACCACCTTGTCTATTCATGGCTATGTTAGCTTGAATTTCAATCTGGTCGTCCGACATAAGCTGATCATCACTTTGTAAAATCCTGCTGATTTGATCGATGAAAATGTTAACATCATAATTACTACTGGGTGTTAAAACAGCTGTAACATCCGATTTTAAATTTGGGCCTTTCAAGGTCAAGTTGATAACACTACCATCACCACCAATGTGTCGGGCTAAGGATACTACTTCAGCCATGGTGTCGTGAAAGAAAATGTAATACGTGGCCAAATCGTTAGAGTTAATCTCCCTCAGATTCATAGATCTTTGCAGTTCCACGCTATTGAATCTGGGTCTAGGCAAAACATGAAAACCATTTACAGTTCCTCCCCGATCTAACAATGTTGCGATGTCGGCACGGCTCGGTAGCGAAGTACCAGAAGCTGATCCTGCATTGTTGGATCGGTCTGCATTATTCGTATCGGGTGTTGCGCGACTAGTCGATGGTTGTGCGGAATCATCATTTTCTGAAGAGGAAGTCTGATTGGATGTATTACGAAAACCACTACCGTATTGTATTACCTGCACGTTGTGAGTGTTTATTAACATTTCCGATACATAAACGATCGCACAAATTAAGATTTAGACTTTGATCTACTGTTATTGCCAACTGATCTAAATTAGAAATTTGATGCGATGTAAACATATTTCTCAAATCTACGGAATTTGGATACGTATCTTTTAGATGTTGTAATCTATCGGAAAGAGACATATTTTGTACCCCCCCTTCATTATTTTCGATTGCGCTTAGTAACAGGTATGTGAGAGTTTGACATCCTTACCCACCGTCTGAACATTTTTCTTCTACATCCATTTTTTTCCCCCTAACCTTTACAGAGGTGAACAAAAACAAATTAAAATATAATACAGCATAAACAAACAAATGGAATAGGTGTGACCTGAAAAAATTCAAAACAAATCAAATTAAAACAGTGAATAAATCATCAGCATACAATGTAAAACAGTGAAAATAACATGAATCGTTAAAACAGAATGTGTAGTACAGAGTCTAAAAACAAATCGCATAATAACTTTTGTTCAAAACATACAGCACACTTAAAATGATATAGTGTTGTACAGAAGCAATTCACATAGTAACATAGAGAGTGATAATCGTTAAAACAGATTGTACAGAGTATAGAACAAATCACATAATAATTTTGTTCAAAACATACAGCACAATTAAAAAAGATAATGATACAGTAAAACAGTGTGAAAACAATACAAGATTTAAATATGTTGAAAAGATACAATTTTTAAAAACAGATTGGAAAGATTACTCATGGATACAAGTTTTTAATATGGTGTAAAAAGATACAAGTTATTTTTGGATAAATGTTTTTAAAAACAGAGTGTGAAAAGACACAAGATTAAAATATGTTGAATACAATTTTTAAAGAACAAATTGAAAAAGATGTCTCATGGATACAAGTTTTTTAATATGGTGTAAAAAGATACAAGATATTTGTGGATAAATGATTTTTAAAAACACAGTGTGAAAAGACACAAGATTGTAATATGTCAAATACACTGATATTCATTAAATCAGGTTGTGTGTAGTAAAGATAGAGAAACAAGTCACATAATAACTTTGTTCAAAACGTACAGTACACTTAAAAAGATAATGATATAGTAAAACATAGTGAAAACAATACAAGTTTGAAATATGTTGAATAAAATTTTTGAAAAAGATTACTCAGATACAATTTACAAATACATTGTAAAAAAAAAAAAAAAAAAAAAAGATACACGTTATTTTTTGGATACATGTTTTTAAAACAGTGTGAAAAGACACAAACAGGAGATCATCTATCTACGAGATAATTGGTAATGTATAGCACCGAGGAGATCCACCATCAAACGACGCTCTTAAGTGTTCACATAACACATCGTGAAAGATTGCAGCTCACGCATTATGTCATCTTGTCTATTCAGACGATCGAAAATCGCATTGAAGTAATTGTCATAAATGGCAAGTCTGTTGCAAATCTCATTATGGTACTGATGCATTTTGGTGAGAATTTCTTCACGTTGACTACTAAGGCAATTTATGATTTCAACAAATAAATTTCCAACGTCACCTCAACCATTCAGAGAACCATCTACTGTTTCTTCCTGAAATGCAAACGGTGTCTGACGACCTCTGGGGGCCACTTCACAATCACTGCTCCATGATGATTGGTCCCATGCGTTCATCTGTGTAGATGTCCAACGGGTTCGTTTAAGTCAGTGTCTGTAAAAAAAAAAAAAAAAAAAAAAAAAAAAAAAAATATATATATATATATATATATATATATATATAAAGAATAATATAAGCATACTGAAGTGAAATTGAGATCATTTAAAAAATAAAAAACATTTTAATTATCTAAAATAACTAAGGTAAAATATGACAATAAGAAATAAATTTTTAAAAAATTAAAATATGATAAAACAAGATAAAATATCACATTATGAAATAATATTTAAAATTAGAAAGTAAAATAATTTGTTAAATTAAGAAAAAATATCACATTATGAAAATCATTTAAATTTTTAAACTAAAATAAATTGTTAAATTAAGATAAAAATATCACATTATGAAATAACATTTCTATTTAGAAACTTTTTAAAATTAAGATAAAATTAAGACAAATCATTTAACTAAAACTATCAAAAATATCTATAGAATGAAAAAAAAAAGACATGCCTCCTTCCGTGTTATTTTGTTCACCGACCGGATTCACATGTTGTCCTGACAGAAGTTCAGAATCATCATAGCGATCCCTGGTGGTGGAACTTGGCGTTGCATCCTGTTCAGTTGACGATTCTTCTTCTTCCGTCAATTCGGAAGACTGCGTTAAATCGACAAAACCGGGCTGGGTTATAAACTGTTGGATGTCTAAAACAAAGAAAAAACAAGTTTTTTAGGTTAGGTTATTCCACGTTTTTTTTCCCCTGTCACATTAACACATGTAGAACATTTAATCTGTGAAAAAACTCGAGAGACAGATATACAGACTATGAAGCGCAGATGATAGCGTAATACGTAGCACGTTTGACTGCGGTACAACAGATTCAGAGTTCGCGGCCCACATCAGTCAAGCTTTTTTTTCCCCCCGAAGGTAAATTACCTTGAGCAGGATTATCATCCGAATTCCGGATTCTGAGTTGATCAGCGGCTATTTTATGAAAACACAGACATACAAAAAATAATCAATATTTAATACGAAAAATAGACATTTAATTTTGAAAAAAACATTGACTGAGAAAACTTACTGATTCGATCCAGTTCCTGGAATGCAATCAATTCCAATGCATTTGTGACTAAAACGTAAAGCTTGTTATGTGAAAAATACTTTCTAAAAAATAATAATATGCTTAATTAGTTAATATAACATTATTATAATTAAAAATCTATAAAACATTGTCTACAACATAATTATACAAGAGATATGGTGAACAAGACATTCAAAATGGATAGCAAAACCTAGACAAGTATTTTTAAAAGATAGAGTTAAACTCACCTTGTTTCTGAGTCATTGTAAAAAAGCCTGGAAAAATCAGCTTGAGATGAGACGAATTTCTGATGATTCACAAATTTCTACATACATTTATTAGAATAATAATTCTAATAATCACACATTTTAAAGTATATAGTATGATCATATATTTCACATTATTTTTAGATTATGAATATTATTTTGATTATTCAATAGAGTATACGATTTAAAATAGATGAATATATTCTTTTTTAAATAAAATTATTTTCTTATTCATATATTATTTCTTAATTTTCATCCGTTTAAAGAGAAGAAATATCATTTGATTCAGTCATTTTGTGAAAGGATTGATTAACTATAAGACCATAAGATTAACTAGGAATGTTTAAGTGTAAAAATACCTTTGCACTCGCAATGTTTAAAATCAGTTTTTTTATTAATATATTTGTTTTTTTCACATTTGTTAACCGTTTTAATCTTTTTTGTTTATTCATTTTCACATGATACAATTTCAATCAGTGACCGCTAGATGTCCTCCGAGTTCCACGTGCGTCAGAGAGCACAGCATCTGTTTTGGGTGTGTTTTTGTATGAGTACATACGCTTGTCAAAAAGACACGGCTTCATTTATGACATTTTTCCCAAGGGAGTAATTTTATCTTTTGCGCGTGAAAAACGTGTTTTTTTCCTACTGAAAACACTATATTGACAAAACTTGACTTGATATTTTACGACCGGAGAAAAGCAGTGACAATTTTGTTTTTTCGAGGATAATTTATTTTTTAAAAACTGTTCAGAAACGGAATGTCGCGGAAATCTGATATTCTAAGGCAGGGGTTCTCAACCTTTTGCAAGCTGGGCCCCCCAAAGCTAATTCATTGCATTTGGGGCCCCAGTGCGTGCGAGCATTTCACAAAAACTAAAGGAAAGCTTTAACTGTAGCTTATATTCTGACTAGTTTATTTGTTTATATATATACAGGGTGCGATTTGTGAAAAAACCAGAGGGGAGGATGTTTTGAATTTATTTTTTTATTCTTTTTTTTTTTTAATTTGTTAAAAACCACAGTGCTATATACTATTTTTTGGCAGCTGTTACAGAAACATTTTTTTTTTAAATCTTCTGATTTAACCTTGAGATTTGAAGTAGGGCCTATTACATATTTGCACCACTAAAATGACATTAATAATTCTTAATTTCTGATAGAAATGCAAAATCAATCGGTAGTTATTAATAGAATAATGAGACACAAACCTTTACATTCAATCGCGTTTGGCCCCATTTATTTTTGCATACACGTTTACCTCAGATTTTATTATATAGAATTGAAGCTGGGCCGTACGCAGGGTTTCAGAATTCCCGAGGTCAGAAAATGTAGTTTGCTAGGGGGGTACGGGGGCATGCTCCACCGAGAAAATTTAGATTTCCCTGGTGTACATATGTGCATTTTAAGACGTTTCAAGGCCAACAAATTGGATAACAATAGCTTTAAAACCATGTCAACATATATCGATGCATGCACAGTTTTGAGGCAGCTTTAATCGCATGTTTGGCAATTTCATTACTTCACTTACAATAGAACAACGACCATCATTGCTCGTAGTTTCTTTTGCGCTTTATTTAAGCTATAATAAAGTAATTATGCAGCGCGCGCCGGCGCATTTGCGCATGCAATTCTTGAGTGCGCTCCACTAGCACAGTATAATGCTGATTAGACAGTCGTGCTCATTTTTCTGAGTTTTACAGACATAGCCTGACAAAATCTCATCTAACCGCAATTCACTGTTGTTCAACTGAAGCTCCCTCCCTCATTTGACTTGAGCCTGGCACTGAGACGAAGTCGGAATGCGCGTCTGAAAAGTGTCCAGTTTGTTGTGGTGGTAGTTCTATATAAACACAGCGTTTTACTTGGCGATGTTTGAAAAAAATATTTTTATTTTTGGTATTTTATATGCTCTGTTGGTGGTTTGTGGAGTAGCATTACCCCACCGGGGATAAAATATTTCACCAGAGGGAGGGATACATAGACCAAGGGGGGAAATTCCCCCCATCCCCTCCTACAAATCGCACCCTGTGTGTATATATATATATATATATATATAAACTAAATACGACCTCACGTTTTATACGTTTGCAGCCTATACGTTTTATACGTTTGGTTCGATTTTCGGCATTTTTCGCATCCGTAGCAAATATTTTGAGGGGTTTTTGACAATTGATCCACCAAATGACAAATATGAAAAAATGAATACGACAGTTTCGGACTCAGTCAGGTGCAAGGAGGACCTTAAACTTTTGAGGCCTGCGCAGGAGAAATCAAACAAATGAGCGCCGTTTTCCAAGATCTGGATCCGCAGCACACACAAATAAACTAAACTGACATACTGCAGTTAAATTTCAATATTTATAACATTATATATTATTTTATATTTATAACATTTGAATACAGTTCAGCAACATACATCACACGACCTGACGACCAAGAGAGCTGACAAATGACCATCACCTCACGATTGAAAATGTGACACTGATATGACAGTTCAACAAACAAGTTAATATATTAAGTCACTTACATTTTAGACGAAATAATTACTGTTTTGGTCTGTTTTAGCAGCGAAAATAGATCCGACGAATCCAAACAAAGATCACAACATAGCGCATCTCACAGCAACACTCAATCGTGTTTTGAATGATTCAGTGTTTTGAACAAATCGTTTGAGTCAAAGATTCAATGACCCATTCACAAACATCTGTCTCATTCTTAATGAATTGGCCGTTTGAACGAATCGTGAATGAACGACTCAATGACTCGCTTAAAAAAACCGCTTATCACCTGCATTTGCGCTCACTATCGACAAACCAATCAAATTTGTTTTTCAAACTTTTTTTTTTTTTTAATCAGTCCAAACACATTTTAATTTTTATTCAGGAGTTATGTATATACAAAACTATAACTTTTTATGACAGTAGTTTAGTGATAAAAAAAAATTTGCTAATTTTTTTTCAGGTTTTTTTCCTCCCATCCAGTAGCCACTCGCGCCCCCGGTTCTAAGGTAAATAACCATGAATGTTTTTCTCTCTGCCTTTCTGAGATTTTTATTAATGTGTGTGATATCTCATCGAATGCATTGACGTATGATTAAACTATTTTATTAGATTATATAATAACCGTTCTCATTTATGTACACTGTTTGTATCATTGAAAATGTAGGATAAAAAAAAAAAAAAAAAGATCAGACCGTTGAATAAACTCATTTGAGTTACATTTATGCATATTCACATGCGTTATATATACACAGTTTTATACCACAGTTTTAGTGGTATTTAAAGATAAGAAATATATATGTGATATGAAAAATATCAATTGTGAAAGAAAAAATGTTTAAATGTGAAATAATTCGTAATGTTTAACATTGAGAGTTTGTTCAACATTGTTTAACACTGAGAGTTTTAATTGACATTTGTTTTCTCTGTGACCGCTAGATGTCGTCCGAGTTCCATTCGCGTGTGACAGAGCGCAGCATCTGTTTCGGAGATCAAAATGTGTCAACATATAGGGTTGACAAAAAGACACTGCTTCATTTATGACATTTTTCCCAAGGGAGTAATTCTATCTTTTGCGCGCGTGAAAATATGTGTTTTTACCTACTGATAAACAACAGTTATTTACGATTGGTGCCCAAAAAAAAAAAGTGGCAACTTTGTTTTTGCGAGGATAATTTATTTTTCAAGACCGTGCAGAAAGGAATGCCGGGGAAATCTGATATTCTAAGGTAAAATAACCTCGAATGTTCTCTATCTTTGAGATTTTCTTTATGTGTGTGTGTGTGTGTGTGTGTGTGTGTGTGTGTGTGTTGTGTAGTGAGACCTGTGCACCTGGTGGTAAGATCTTTGTGATATAGTAGCCTTGTGCTTGTTAAACTAGCTTACCTGCCATAGGTAAGCCTCGGTTTCCTTTTTTTGTGTGTGTCTTCCATGTTTGTATAATATATCCCAGCCTACAGTAATGTTTTATGATTACTGCTTGATTATTGTTGAAATTAAGCTTTTGTACTTTGGTATCCATGTCTCGGGCCTCTGTCTTTGAAACCATGTTCCTGTGTGCCCTGTGTAGGTGATCAATTCATAATTATTTTTCCCTGTTTGACAGGGTGGCGTAGTCAGCTGAATTTAGTGTTTCCCTTTCCGATTATCTCCCCGTCACACTTGCAGTAGTTCCGCTTTAGCACAATCAAACATACTTCAGTATATGTGACCCGTCACGGAAACCAGGGACACAAGTCGGCATCACAACTCTCGAGCAAAATGAGAAAGAAGCATTTTTTTCAAAATTGGTGATTTTCTTTTTTTTGCAGAATCTGTTAGTTGAGATCATGAAGAAGCCTTTCCATGTTTGAGATAGCAGTATTGGGATATTTAAAAGCGTACATTTTGAGGTTGAAATTGGCTTGTTTTTCGGAGATTCTAGCACGCAGTAGGGGCGTGTTATTGTCTGTGTGTATTTCCATACTGGGAAGCGTGGCTACTTACTATGCAGCGCTCTGGCCGGCTCTAGCTGATATCAAAATTCAATGAAGAACCGTGGTCGTTACACCGAAAATGTTTTGAAGTACTTATTCGACAAGCCGGATGCTTATGAACAAGCGCTCACTGATTCTGAAGACGATCTGAGCGACGATGAAAGCGGCATAATAAGACATTACCTCTCTGGAGTCGGGTAACGTGCTGGCGCGTTTTGCAGGATTTTTTTCACATTGCAGCAAAACAGACTTAAAATACTCCGTCATTTTTTGTCATAGAGACATAAGTAATATATCAATTGAAACTATAGAATGTCTTCTTTTATTTGTGTACACTCAGGGTAAAAACAAAATGTTGTGCTTTTTGAAAAATAACGTGATCTCTCTTCTCCCCCTGAACGCAGTCCAATCTGATAGTTCTCAGAAAATGAACTGTAACTTAATGAATACTAATCACAAAAAAATTATACTTATGTCTGAAAAAACGTTGAAATGTCAAGTTTTAAATCGTGTAAGTCAAATCGAAAACAAACCTTCTATGTTTATGTAGTCTGTATGAAAAGAGAGCCATGTCAGAAGTCCGTGATTCAGCTCATTATCCGCTAATGCGGCCACGCCCATGGAGCCAGCGCTATTCAGACGCAAATTCAGTCAATACATGCATTCATCATCTCAATCGTGTATTTATTGTCTTGAAAAGTGTTTTGAATAGCCATAGTTAGCGATCTCTGGCCTTCTTTTAGTTCATTTAGTATCCTTCATTATTAATAGTATGCGGTCCATGCAGCTTTACAGGGGGTATGGTTTATCTAAATGAGATGTAAATGAGCCCTATTGTCACTCCCAGCAGGTGAGAACAGGTGAGAACTGCAACTTTAGAGGCATTTTTCTCCCTAAAGAGCTAAGTTGTGGCCTACCTTCAAATGGCCACAACTTCTCCAAATATTATCAGATTTCCATGCGTTAGACATCGTTGGGAAGCTTGGAGACTACACTTTCTGAATCTGTGAATAACTCAAAATGCCCCAGAACCGACTTGTGTCCCTACTTTCTGTGACTGGTCACATATGTTTAGTTGGACCTCAGCACTACTTCTGCGCTATTAACATTCATTAAGTACAAAATTAGTTGTTCCAATTTAGCAGACTTTAAGTGTACCAGTTTAGATTACCATTAAGCACATAAATATGTTAATGCATTTGTAGTATACTTAGCACAAAATAAATGTATATCAAATACATTTTAGTATATATTTTTTTTCTCTAGGGAAGTTTATAAGAATGTGTTTAAGACTTAGACTTAGAATACGTAATTATATTTTCAATACTTTTTTTATATCTCAATCAAAAGACTGAGTATAATAGGCCAAATATACTTAGACTTTTCTGTCAGTATAAGTCAAGTATACTTAAGTGCAGTTTTAAGTATATTTCTGAAAAGTGCATAAAGTATATTTCTGAGAAGTATATAAAAGTAGACTGAAAATATACTTTCATATTTTTAGTTTAAAAGAAGTATACTAATTTGTAAGGGACATCATGACCATCTCCCGCAAACTGTCACTCTGTCTTTGAACACTGTCCTTTATGACACAAACATAATCACTTACAACACAAACACAACTCATCTCAGATGTGATCTGCAGGCACCAATCTTCTTGTGGTTTGGAACACATTACTTGACAAAGTAAAGGCCTTGTACTTCCTGAAAAGCATGGATCATCCACCAGGGGTCAGCAGAGTTGTTGTAGATTTTATTCAACAGGCTTTTCTTCAGGAAAGTATCAACCATGTTGACAAGATCTTACAAACTCATGTATCAAATGTGATGCATTAAGTATTATAGGGTTAAATTTGAAACAGGTGATTTCACAATAACAAGTCACTGTTGGAGCAACTGGTTAAAAACTATCAAATATTTGATGAACCTGACAAACTTTGCAACCAGTTCTTCCTCACAAGCGCTCACAACCAGCTAATATAAACCTGATGCAGTGTTTAAAGGTTTTGGACACAGTCTAAGACAAATTAATTATGTTTATTTGTGGTGTTGTACTTTGTAAGAGCATTACTGTACAGTTGATTTTTTTTTTGAGGTTTGTTGCAAGCAGGACAAGCCAATTATCACTGTGAGCTGCTCCAGAGGAGATCTAGTTGAGTTGATAATAAAGATCAGATTTGGAAGCTCTGTTTGGGGCTTATAACTGATGTGAGTAGAGAATAACGGTGATAAGTGAGCTGCATGCCTTGTAAAAGCATTAGAGGTGGTTATGATTGGACTGGTTTAAGAGTTCGGCTAACAGAGTCTGACCACACGATACAGTTTTACTATATTCAAGACACCAGAGGTGTGAATCTCAAGAGGCCTGTAAATTTTGCCTAATGCACACTTGTTACGGTAGCTGGTAGAAGGATGAGGCAGATACGGATTTCCACAACAATACAAGATATATTTAATGAACAAAGGCATGGAACACCAACATACACATTAACACAACAGAGAACCGACGAGGAGTGAAAGGAGTGAGTGCAATATAAAGGCAGTGAGGATAATCAAGTCCAGGTGCAGGTGATGAGTGATGATGGGGAGATGACGAGGGAAGTGAGTGCAGGTGTGGAGAACAGGAGGATCATGGGATATGGAGTCCAGGGGAACAAGGGATCTGTAACAGTACCTCCCCCTCCCGGTAGGCGCGTCCTCGCGCCGTAGATGTAACAACCGGGAGGGGGGTGGGCGCCCTGGAGACCTCAAGCCGGAGCAGGGGGAAGAGCAGACTGGAGTGGAGGTCTCCAGGGCGGGCTCAAAAGCCATGGCGGGTCAGGAGCCGAAGGCAGCCATGGCAGGTCAAGAGCCGAAGGCGGCCATGGAGGGTCAGGGGCCGAAGGCGGCCATGGAGGGTCAGGGGCCGAAGGCAGCCATGGAGGGTCAGGGGCCGAAGGCAGCCATGGAGGGTCAGGGGCCGAAGCCTGCCGAAAAGGCATGGAGTCCAGGCGATGCCGAAGGACCGTCGGACCATGGTGACATCGGCGGCTCCACCGACTGAGGCGAAGGCAGGGTTCCAGAAGGCCACAGCGGAGCCAGGACGACAGACGACACAGGGAGAACAGGAGGGAGTGCAGAAGCCAAACGAACAGAGGGACGGAGGGAAGACGGAGGAGTGCAGTCCTGAGGTGAGGGCAGGCTGATGGACGACCAATGTTTGACCGGAGGAAGGATGGAGACTGGTGAAGCTGGTGGACTGATGGGCCATGGTGGAGACGAGGGAGGTTGGAGCCAAGGTGGAGGTAATGGGACAGAGGGCCGAGGTGGAGTACTGGGCGAAGTGGCTAGAGGAGGTGCAGTGTGGACATAAGTGGGAGGAGACGGGAGAGGGAGGCAGGGAGGGGAAACAGTCTTTAGGCTGGATACTTCTATAATAAAGTTCATAATAGGAGCGGCTGGCTCGGCAGCGGCTGGAACGGCTGGCTCGGTGGCGGCTGGAGCGGATTCCTCGGCGGCTGAGACTGGAGATACGGGCTCGGCGGCTGAGACTGGAGATACGGGCTCGGCGGCTGAGACTGGAGATACGGGCTCGGCGGCTGAGACTGGAGATACGGGCTGGGCGGCTGAGACTGGAGATACGGGCTCGGCGGCTGAGACTGGAGAACTTGGCTCAGTGAATACCGCATCTCTTGGCAGCTCGTAAGAGGCTGGAGACTTCTCGGAGGGGGCTGGAGTAGCTCTTTTCCTCCTCCTCCGCTTCCTGGACCAAGCGGAGGAGTGTGGGTCCAGCGTGGAACAGGCAGGAAGTTCGCTGGAGGGGTATGCGGAGGACGACGGAGGTTGACTGACTGGCCCGGCCAACCGTGTTTCTGGATGACCTGGAGACATACACTGATCCTGAACCGTATCCACGAAGAATTTGGAGCCATTTAACCACAAAATTAAATTGATAGTTTCACTTAAGGAGAAACAATAATCAGGTTCATCAAAACGGATAGTGTCGTCATCCAATCCATCCAGAAACAGGGAGATCAAACATGCTTCAGGCCAGTCAGACAAAAAAGCAAGCTCAACGAACTCCTCCACATACCTCTCCAGCGAACGACCCACCTGTAGGAGCCCGATGAGACGATCGCCGGCTGTAAAGGAGCTTAGAGGCATGGGAGAAGCAGGAGCCAAGGAGCTGGGGAAAGTCTCCATTTTCTTTCCTTTCTTGTGGAAATCCAGTCGGTATGGGTCGGTTCTTCTGTTACGGTAGCTGGTAGAAGGATGAGGCAAATACGGATTTCCACAACAAGAGGGTTCAAGATGGCGCTGGTGTCTATGGCATGCCGTCTGTCTCTGTCTCCGCGTTGTCTTCTCAGTTTGTTATTTGCTATTGCTTTGTTTATTTGTATATGTTGTCGAGATGTCTCTGCCTTGCTCGTCTATGATCGCCAAACACTTTTTAATATTAGAACTAATATAGATACCATGTCTGGAAGATATGTGTCGGGAAACCACCAGACTACGGGCCTTCCACCCTTCCTGGCAGATATACCGGCATTTTTACGCGGATCACCATATGTTATTCCTCGCAAGAAGCGTTGGAGACGACGGGGGAAGCGTGGAGGTGTCCTTGTCAGATTCAAGGCTTACCTGGTGTCCACATCTGTGACGGCACGTCATGATGGACCTTACGTTCCTGCTGCTCGGTGTTCGCTGGAAATGAGAGTGAGGTGGCTCCGTCCTGTCTTCCCGACGGTGACTTCCGAGGCCGACCTGTCACCTGTGTTTTCTCCTCCTCTGCGAGTTCGGGTCCAGGTCCGCAGAAGTGGTGTGGATTCTTTGAACTTTCGCCCGCTGAACCGTGCGGTGCCGTCGACCAGAGAGGATTACACCCTTCGTTTGGCTCTGATAAATGCTAGATCACTAGCTAATAAGACTTTTTTGCTGAATGATTTTTTTCACTTCACGTGAGCTGGATTTCATGTTTTTGACAGAAACCTGGCTTAATGCTGGTGAATTAATTTCTTTCTCCGAACTTCTTCCTCCCCGCTGTGACTTTCTAAGCTCGCCTCGGACCACCGGTAAAGGTGGAGGACTGGCTACTGTATTTAAATCAGTTTTTCACTGTCGGGAGATAGCGGTGGACGCCTGCAACAGTTTTGAATTGCAGCTTTTTGAGACCAGTTTTCCCACGACTGTGTTATGTGCGGTGGTATATCGACCTCCAAAGTATAATAAGAATTTTATCCAGGATTTTGCAGAATTTGTGGCGGGGATTGCATTGAAATATGATCGTTTTTTAATTATTGGTGATTTTAACATACATGTGTGCTGTGAATCCAAACCTCTGGTTAAAGATTTTCTCTGTCTAATTGATTCATTTAATCTAACGCAGTCAGTCACTGGTCCGACCCATGAAAAAGGGCATACTTTGGACCTTGTGTTATCGTATGGTTTATGTATTACTATCAGTGAAATATGTGACACATGCATTTCAGACCACCTGCCTGTTTTATTTACTCTGGTTGTTCCCAATTCGATTTCAACGTGTGGTTCTGAGCAACCCAGTGTGTGAGCAATTAACCATTTAACTGCTTCACAGTTTTCTAGTGTTTTTAAAGACTCATTGTTGTACAATCTTGATGACTGTAATCTCAGTGTAGAAGAATTCACGGTCTTATTTAACTCTACTTGTACTGAGATTTTAGACTCTCTTGCTCCTTTGAGGAAAAAACGTCCTAAAGTTCGGACAGAACCCTGGTTAAATGACATTACCCGCTCTCTCAGACGTGCCTGCAGAGTAGCTGAGAGAAAGTGGAAAAGAGATAAACTTAAAATCTCGTTCGAAATGATGCAGGACGCATTATGTAAATACCAGAGAGCAGTTAAATCGGCTAAAACTAAATTTTTTTCTGACCTTGTAGCCAGTAACAGCCAGCGGCCTCAGGTTCTTTTTAATGTATTTAATTCTCTTGTTAGCCCACGTGATTCAGATTGTATTGTGCCATCTTTAATATTATGTGAAAACTTTTTGAAGCATTTTGTGGACAAAATTGCTGGTCTCAGTTTTCCACCCTTTACAGTTATTAGTAACTCCCCTGATTTTTCCTTTTGCCCAGCTGTCTTTCAGCAGTTTGAGCTGGTTACATTATCCTATCTTTTTGACATAGTTAAACAGCTACGTCTTACAAACTGCCCCCTTGACAGTATTCCTGCACGTTTGGTTAAAGATGTCTTTGACACTGTTGGGCCAAGCATTGTATCTTTGGTCAATATATCTCTCAGCTCAGGGTGTGTACCAGCTGTTTTTAAACATGCCGTGGTGCAACCACTACTAAAAAAGAATAACTTGGATCCTTCCATTTTGTCTAATTTTAGACCTATATCTAAACTCCCTTTTTTATCGAAAGTCTTGGAGAGAGTTGTTTTTAATCAACTTCAGTCATTTATCGATGAATTTAGAATTAATGAAATTTTTCAGTCTGGTTTTAAGCCCCGTCACAGCACAGAAACTGCTCTTTTAAGAGTTTCTAATGATCTTCTTTTAACTGTGGACTCTGGTAACTCTGCTGTTTTAGTCCTTTTGGATTTGACTGCGGCCTTTGATACGGTCAACCATTCTATTCTTTTATCTAGACTTGAACAGTGTGTCGGCATTAAGGGCATAGCCCTTAAATGGTTTCAATCATATTTAACTGACAGAAGTTTTTCTGTTCACCTTGGTGAATTTTCGTCATCTGCTGCCCCTCTTTTTTGTGGTGTCCCTCAAGGTTCAGTGTTGGGCCCTATGTTGTTTTCTTTGTATATGCTGCCCTTGGGGTATATTTTTAGAAAGCACAATATCACCTTCCACTGTTATGCAGATGATGTTCAGATTTATTTGCCTGTCAAAACTAATGACACAGCTTCATTTTTGTCATTATTTAATTGCCTGAGAGATTTAAAAGTATGGTTGGATCATAACTTTCTTTGTCTTAATGAAAATAAGACTGAGATTGTTGTGTTTGGTCGTCCGGGGGATTTAAGTGCTTGTGTAGATGCACTTGGTAATTTAGGTTTATATGTTCGTCCATTTACCAAGAATCTCTGTGTGATTTTTGACAGTGCTTTTAAATTTGAAAAACAGATTAGTTCTGTTGTAAAAGCCAGTTTCTTTCAACTTAGACTGTTGGCTAAAGTCAAGCCCTACCTGCCACGCAAGGAGTTTGAAAGTGTAATTCATGCTTTTATAACATCTAGACTAGACTATTGTAACTCTTTATATGCTGGTCTGGATAAGTCATCTCTTCAACGCTTACAGTTAGTCCAAAATGCAGCAGCTCGGCTTTTGACTGGGACAAAAAAGTATGAGCACATTACCCCTGTCCTAGCTTCACTACACTGGCTTCCTGTCCGCTTCAGGATTGATTTCAAGATTTTATTATTTGTTTTTAAAGGTGCCCTTGATTCAAAAATTGAATTTACCTCGGCATAGTTAAATAACAAGAGTTCAGTACATGGAAAAGACATACAGTGAGTCTCAAACTCCATTGTTTCCTCCTTCTTTTATAAATCTCATTTGTTTAAAAGACTTCCGGAAAACACTCGGATTTCAACATAACACCGACTGTTACGTAACAGTCGGGGGCTCCACCCCAATATTTGCATAATGCCAGTGTTCAAATGCATTACACAAGGAAAAGCCAGTAACGTCTGGATCTGCACAGATGAATCATCAGACTAGGTAAGCAAGAACAACAGCGAAAAATGACAGATGGAGCAATAATAACTGACATGATCCATGATATCATGATATTTTTAGTTATATTTGTAAATTGACTTTCTAAATGTTTCGTTAGCATGTTGCTAATGTAGGCTACTGTTGGTTAAAGTTACACCGTTTATTACTGTATTCACGGAGACAAGAGCGTCGCTATTTTCATTTTTAAACACTTGCAGTCTGTATAATTCATAAACACAACTTCATTCTTTATAAATCTCTCCAACAGTGTAGCATTAGCCGTTAGCCACGGAACACTGCCTCAAACTCACTCAAAATAAAACTTTGACATCCAAATATGTACTTTACTCACATAATTCGAAGCATGCATGCAGCATGCATGACGAACATCTTGTAAAGATCCATTTGAGGGTTATATTAGCTGTGTGAACTTTGTAAATGCGCTGTAATATAGTCAACAACTCATGTGGCAGGGAACACGCTCGCTCTTAAAGGGGCGGCGTCAGTGAAAATCAGTGCATTGTTAATGATGCCCCAAAATAGGTAGTTAAAAAATTAATTAAAAAAAAAAACTATGGGGTATTTTGAGCTGAAACTTCACAGACACATTCAGGAGACACCTTAGACTTATATTACATCTTTTAAAAACATGTTCAAGGGGACCTTTAAGATTTTAAATGGGTTGGCGCCTGAGTATTTATCAGAGCTTTTACATGTCCATGCTCCTGTTAAAGCATTGAGGTCATCCAATCAGGTGCTCCTAAATGTTCCAAGAACTAGGTTAAAAAATAAAGGTGACCGAGCTTTTTCAGTGGTGGCACCTAATTTGTGGAATAGTTTACCTGTACACATAAGAACTGCTCAGACTGTTGGAATTTTTAAGTCATTACTTAAGACACATTTGTATTCCTTGGCTTTTATATTGAGCTGAGCTGTGACATTGTGATGTTTTTTATTGTATTTGTCTTATTTGTGTGTGACTCTTTATTTTTTATTTTCTGGACATTGTTAAGCACTTTGGTCAACCATGGTTGTTTTTAAATGTGCTATATAAATAAATTGAACTGAACTGAACTGAACAATACAAGATATATTTAATGAACAAAGGCATGGAACACCAACATACACATTAACACAACAGAGAAACGACGAGGAGTGAAAGGAGTGAGTGCAATATAAAGGCAGTGAGGATAATCAAGTCCAGGTGCAGGTGATGAGTGATGATAGGGAGATGACGAGGGAAGTGAGTGCAGGTGTGGAGAACAGGAGGATCATGGGATATGGAGTCCAGGGGAACAAGGGATCTGTAACAACACTGTATTCATGTCATTTCTTTCCAGATGTTTGTGTGATACACTGTAAGCATGTTTTCACCAGACTGGTGATAGATGTGGGGAAAGGGGATCAAACACAAAGAGCAGGTCAAGCTGGAGAGTTGTGATATGTTCACAAAGGGGTTGCCAAAGCTTGATGAAGATGGTGCTAGGTCGGTGAAGGGAGTACCTCATTTTCTCTAGTTTCATCAAACAAAGAACATCTCTTATCCAGTGAGTGTAAGGGTGAGGGCTTTTCCAATTCAATAGAATTAAACGCCTAGTTAAAAGAGTCAGAAAGGCTACAAAATCTGAAATGTGAGAAGGCAAAGAATGGCCAGGCAGGAGAACCCCAAATAACTGAAATGACTGGACAAAGTAGAATATCTGCAGAGGTAATGGCTGAAATGAGACAAAAAATTGCCTCCAAAAGGAAGACAGGGCAGGACCAGAACATGTGAATTAAAGTGGCTGAACCCGAATGACACCTGTCACTCTCCGAGTCAATAGACAGGTTAATGTGTGCTAACCTGGTCTCAGACCAGTGGACTCTATGAAGCACCTTGCACTGTATGAGCCTGTGACGTGCGCAGAGAGATGAGGAGTAAACCCTGTTCAGGACTGCCCTCATGTCTCCTCGTTAATATCAGTACTGATGTCCTGGGACCAGACAAAGCGTAAATTATCAGAGGAAAATTGCAAATGAATAATTATATTCACTAACTTACAAATTGACCCTTTAGTACAAGAATCCACACTCAGAATGGTGTCCAAATCTGAAGGGAGAGGCGCATTTGGAAAGTTTTTTTTTTTTTTTTTTTTTCGTACAAAATCTCAAATTTGTAAATATCTGAAAAAATGTTTTTTGGAAATATTAAACTGAGCAGTCAACTGTTCAAAAGAGGCAAAAACACCATCGATGTAAAGGTCAGCAATAGAAACCAACCTACGGTCCCTCCAGGAGGCGCAAGCACTGTCCAAGATGGAGGGGTGAAGCAACAGGTTATAATGGATTGGGGATAACAGGGGAGTATTATGAAAGCCAAAATGCCACAAAAATTGGGTCCAGATTTTAAGACTGTTTTTATCAATTACATTATTTGAATATTTCATTGGGGGCAATGCATATGGGAGGCATAAAAGAGCCGCCAGGGAAGAATATTCTCGACATGCAGCCAGAAATCACAGATTTTAGATGTAGATTTAATAGCCTATCTTATAATTTACCATAATATATATATATATATATATATATATATATATATATATATATATATATATATATATATATCTTGTTATTGTATCTTGTATACATCTTGTTATTTATATATATATATATATATATATATATATATATATATATATATATATATATAATAACAAGATGATATATCTATTTTACTGTAAAATATATCGTTGAAATAATTTTACCGTTTACTTTTTCTCTCTTTCCCTTTCGATAGGGTTCACTCGCATTGCTTCAGATATGCTGATGCTTAAAGGGTTAGTTCACCCAAAAATGAAAATTATGTCATTTATTACTTACCCTCATGTCGTTCCACTGTTCAGAACACAAATTATGATATTTTTTGATGAAATCCGATGGCTCCGTGAGGCCTGCATTGGAAGCAATGACATTTCCTCTCTCAAGATGCATAAAGGTACTAAAAACATTTTTAAATCAGTTCATGTGAGTACAGTGGTTCAATATTAATATTATAAAGCCATGAGAATATTTTTGGTGTGCCAAAAAAACAAAACAAAATAAAGACTTATTTACAGTGGTGTATAAAGTACTCGAAAACCATACTTGAGTAAAAGTATAGTTATCTTACCAGAAAATGACTTTGGTAGAAGTCAAAGTCACTGTTTAGAATGTTACTTGAGTAAAAGTTTTAAAGTATGTGATATTTTTTGTACTTAAGTACGAAAAGTATTTTTTTTTTATATATTAAACGTACTTAAGTATTGAAAGTAAAAGTACAAGTAAATGTAAAATACAAAAGGAGCAAAAAAATATAAAAAATTGTTCTATACACAGTTTGAGCAGCAAGATTGTGCTCAGTTTTAAATCTTTCTTACATTTTGTTTCTTTGAATTAAAAAATGGCAAAATGTTTATTATAAATTTTAAATATAAAAAATACTAATATATTAATTATACATTGATCGTTCATGTTAATTCATAGTGCATTATAACTAATGTAAGAGACAACTTTAAAATGTAAAAATGTAAATGTCGAAATTAACAATGAACAATACTTTTATAAACCTTTAATTTACAAATGGACTCTTATTGTAAAGTGTTACCATTTCATAACAGCCATGCTTAAAACTTACCATCTTTACACACAAAGTGCCAATAAAAAGAACAAATCGAATACATTTCTGATAAATGTTTCTGTCGCTGCATGATGATGATACAGTTTAAATATGCAACTTCGCTGGATAACGAATGCATAACAGCGAACAAATGGATATAAACTAATGCAAATGAATGGTAACAATAGTGACATTAAACAGTTGGTATTTTTGTCACATTAGTAGTACCTCAAGCGGTTAAAACAATGCTAGCCTCGACGGAGAACATACTACTGTTCTCCACTAATGCAGCATCTAACTAATTACTTTATAATGATATGAAAACATGTACTGTAGTGTACACTGTATAACATACCGTTTTGTTGTTAGTTTTAAATCCGTTTTTGAAGTGTCCCGCTCTGTGCAGCGCGCAGCCTCATGTCACGTGTCAAAAAAACTATACGAGGCATCAGTAATAGTTTTTATTTCGCCTCTAGAGGCCGCTCTCATACTGTATAATGACAGCGCACTCTTCTCAGCCGCTCCAGCAACGGATGCAACCCGTATAATGAAATCAACCGCGGTTGTGCAAGCACTTGCTTGCAGTCTGTGTTCTTCCGACTTTATTTTGTAGTAAGTAACGAAAATGCTTTGAGAAAATGTATCGGAGTAAAAGTATACATTTTATTTAGCAAATGTAATGGAGTAAAAGTAAAAGTTGACAGAAATATAAAGACTCAAGTAAAGTACAGATTCTCTCAAAAAATACTTAAGTACTGTAACGGAGTATTATTACTTCGTTACATTACACCACTGCTTATTTAATGATGGGCGATTTCAAAACACTGCTTCAGGAAGCTTCGGAGCGTAATGAATCAGCGTATTGAATCATGATTCAGATTGCGTGTCAAACTGCCAACGGCTGAAATCACGTGACTTTGGTGATCCGAATCATGATTCAATACGCTGATTCATAACGCTCCAAAGCTTCCTGAAGCATTGTTTTGAAATCGCCCATCACTAGATATTGTTGAAAAGTCAGTATTTTATTGTATTTGTTTTTTTTGGCGCACCAAAAATATTCTCGTCACTTTATAATATTAATATTGAACCACTGTACTCACATGAACTGATTTAAATATGTTTTTAGTACATTAATGGATCTTAAGAGAGGAAATGTCATTGCTGGCTATGCAGGCCTCACTGAGCCATCAGATTTCATCAAAAATATCTTAATTTGCGTTCTGAAGATGAACGAAGGTCTTACGGGTGTGGAACGGCATGAGGGTGAGTAATTAATGATATTATTTTCATTTTTGGGTGAACTAACCCTTTAAGGGGAAAACTCCTGTTTTCTCAGAATCCTGAAGCCTGATTGGTTCACGTCTGTGCAAGTGCAGACAAATAGCGTTTCAGTCTGTCAAAAGGGGCGGGGCTGACTGCCTATATCAGTCACACAGCATCAGATCAGAATCTCCTTCAGTGCAGATTGTCTCGCTGCCCGAAGAAGACTGAAAACACTCCACTCACTTCTTGTCAAACGAGCCTCGCAGTGGATCTGACGATGTTTAGCAAGCAAGCTGATTCAGCGATCTCCTCTGCGGCCATCCGCCGATATCAGGAGTAAAAAACAGCCAGGATTTTTTCCCCAAATAGGCCCCACCACAACTACAAACAGCCTCAGTGTTACAGCAGTGTTATGACAGAGACACCGGAGGCAGAGATAAAAGCAATGATGCAGTTTATTGATATGATCAGCAGAGAAACAGGTGAGTAGACTGGTGAATACGATGATCTTGAATGAGAATGAGAGTTAATACTGTCCTTGTTCTTTGATGCAGGTGATTTTGGGAGAAGACGTTGGAGCTGGCAGACGAACACACTCACACACAGGAAGGTAAGCACACGAGGAAACCAGGAGAGGATGGAGACGAAGGAGATAATGGAGACAGGTAAGTATCACTTTGGAGTCCTTGAAGGTAAGCGTACAACAGGTTGTATCACAAACGAGACCGGACAATGTGTGTGTGTGAGTGTGTGGTATATATCCTGTGGTTGATGACTGCGGTGATGATGAGCAGGTGGCGGTGATTAGTAGGCTGGTGATTGCGTGCGTGGGTAAGGAAGTGAGGTGGAACCTGACGTGTCTGTGACAGTACCCCCCCTCCCACGGCCCGCTCCAGAGGGCCGTGGACCCCGACGTCGTGGTGGTCGTCCTCGAGGTCGTGGGGCAGGTCTGTCTGGGTGATTGGTGTGGAAGGTCTGTAACAGAGCAGGATCAAGGATATCATTCTTGGGGACCCATGAGCGTTCTTCGGGACCGTAGCCCTCCCAGTCCACCAGATACTCTAAAAGACCACCACGGCGCCAGGAGTCCAGAATCTCACGTACAACGTAGGCTGTTCCATCATCCAGGATGAGTGGAAGAGGGGGCTCGACGGCTGCCACGTCAGGTTCTGTGGGAGGAAGAACAGAAGGGTGGTGAGGTTTTAATAGTGAAACATGGAAAGTTGGGTGAATTCTCTTGTATTGTGCTGGGAGTTGTAACCGGTAAGTGACAGGGTTGATCTGTTGCAGGATGGTGAACAGGCCAATGAAGCGGGGACTCAGCTTCTTGCAGGGCAGGCACATCTTGATGTCTCTGGTGGACAGCCAGACCTTCTGCCCCGGTTGGTAGTTTGGAGCGTGGGAGCGCCGAAGGTCGGCTGTCGTCTTGCGCCTGCGCAGGGCTCTCTGCAGCTGGTGTTGAGCTGAGTCCCATACCCTCTCGCTCTCCCGGAACCAGTGGTCGACAGCCGGAACGTTGGAGGGTTCCCCGTCCCAGGGGAACAGTGGGGGCTGGAAGCCGAGCACCCATTGGAAAGGTGTTAATCCTGTTGTAGCTTGACGGAGGGAGTTCTGGGCATACTCGGCCCAGCCCAGGTACTGGTTCCAGGAGTCCTGGTGGCCATGACAGAAGGTACGCAGGAAGCGGCCAATCTCCTGGATCTTCCGTTCCGTCTGCCCGTTCGACTGAGGATGGTATCCAGACGACAGACTGACGGTCACACCCAGGAGGGAGAAGAAGGCCTTCCAGACCCGCGAGATGAATTGTGGTCCTCTGTCTGAGACTGTCTTCGGGGATTCCGTAGTGACGGAAGACATGGTTGAACATTAACTCTGCTGTGGTCATAGCAGTTGGCAGACCCTCCAGGGGAATAAGGCGGCAGGCTTTAGAGAAGCGGTCTACGACAACCAGAATGCAGGTGTTACCATCAGACTCGGGGACATCCGAGACAAAATCTACTCCCAGGTGTGACCAGAGTCTCTCAGGAATGGGCAGAGGATGGAGCTTGCCGGTGGGAAGATGGCGTGGGCTCTTGGAGATGGCGCACTCCCTGCAGCCCTGCACGCACCTCCTGACATCGTTGGCCATGTTTGGCCACCAGAAGCGCTGTTTGAGCAGCGAGAGGGTTTCATTGACCCCTGGGTGACCAGTGCCAAGTGAAGTGTGAACGGAGTGCAGAAGTGGAGTGCGTCGTGTCCTGGTGATGTAGCGCAAGCCCTGGGGACAACCCGGCGGAGTGCGTGAGGAGGCATTGGAGGAGGGTAAGGTCTCTTCTGACCATTTAATGGGGCTGGCGAAAATGGATTCAGGCAGGATGGTTTCGGGTTCTTCGTTCTTTTCTTCTGGAGCGTGGAGACGAGAGAGAGCATCTGCTTTCAGGTTCTTGGAGCCAGGTCGGTATGAGATGGTGAAATGGAATCTTGAGAAGAACATCGCCCAGCGGGCTTGGCGAGGGCTGAGTCGTTTGGCAGCCTTCAGGGATTCAAGGTTCTTGTGGTCGGTGAGAACTTGAAAAGGATGATTGGCCCCCTCCAACCAATGCCTCCATTCCTCAAGGGCGAGTTTCACAGCCAGGAGTTCACGGTCCCCGATGTCATAGTTCACCTCTGCCGGGTTGAGCTTGCGGGAGAAGAAGGCGCATGGATGGAGCCTACTTGGATTCCCCTGCTGCTGCGATGGGACCGCTCCCACTCCTGTGGTGGAGGCGTCCACCTCCACGACGAATGGTAGGTCCGGGTTGGGGTGGACGAGGAGGGGAGCGGTGGTGAAGGCTTTCTTGAGGGTTTCAAACGCTTCTGTGGCAGGTTGGGACCAGGACAGAGACTTGGGCTGTTTACGGAGGAGGTTGGTGAGTGGGCTGACGATAGTACTGTAGTTCTTGATGAATCGACGGTAGAAATTGGAGAAACCAAGGAATCGTTGGAGTTCTTTTACGGTGCTTGGAGCTGGCCAGTTTTGGATGGCAGATACCTTCCCCTCGTCCATCCGGATGCCACTGTGATCGATGACATATCCAAGGAAGTGGACAGAGGGCTGGTGGAAAGAGCACTTCTCTGCTTTCAGGAACAGATGGTATTGCCGTAAGCGTTGGAGGACCTCCGCAACGTGGTGGCGATGTTCGGCCAAGCTCCGGGAGTAAATAAGGATGTCATCGATATATACCAGCACGAACTTGTGGAGAAACTCCCGGAGCACCTCATGGATGAAATCCTGGAATACGGAGGGGGCGTTGACCAGGCCATACGGCATCACGAGGTATTCGTAGTGACCGGTGAGCGTGACGAAGGCGGTCTTCTACTCGTCCCCCTCGCGTATCCGGAATAATGAGGTTATACGCGCTGCGGAGTTCCAGCTTGGTGAACATAGTAGCACCGCGGAGATGTTCCAGGGCCGCTGGGACGAGGGGAAGTGGGTACCGGAATTTAACTGTGATCTTCTTTAGTGACCGATAATCGATGCAGGGCCGCAAGCCTCCTTCCTTCTTGGCCACGAAGAAGAAGCTTGAAGCAGCAGGGGAAGTAGACGGGCGGATGTATCCTTGGTTAAGGGCCTCTTTGATGTATTCCTCCATGGCCTTCTCCTCCGGCACAGATAGGGGGTAGATGCGTCCCCTAGGCACTGGCTCACCCGGTAACAGATCAATGGCGCAGTCCCATGGCCGGTGTGGAGGAAGCTTGGAGGCGCGTTGCGGGCAGAAGACGTCACTGAAGGGGCGTAGTCGGGAGGTATGTCGACGGAGCGTTTTTCTACAGGGCTCTCGATGGAGGTAGCATTGATGGAGAGGTTCTTGGAGGGAGGAGACCTTGGAACAGGAAGGTCTGGAAAACAGCTGGAGAAACAGTGGTCGCCCCACTTCAGGACTTCGCCCGTGCGCCAGGAGATGGTGGGATTATGGAGTTCCAGCCACGGGCGCCCTAGAACCACGTCAGCGGTGGACTCCTCCAGAACCAGCAGATGGATGAGTTTGTGATGGAAGATACCCACTTGTAGTTGAAGTGGTCCAGCGACACGGCGAACCGTCTTACGACTCAGGGGTTTGCCCGTGATGGAGTTGATCTGATAGTGAGTCGGAGACGGCGAGGTCTTGAGCCCGAAGTGTCGACAGAGGGCGCCGGAGATGAAGTTTCCTGCTGACCCTGAATCGAGGAGTGCCACCACTGGAATGGAAACATCAGCAGCAGTAAGGTTTACGATTGTAGTGAGTGGTTTCATGTTCTGGATAGAGGGAATGATGGCACTCACCACGGGTCGAGGAGGACGGGTTGGGCATGTAGAGATGACATGCCCAGGTGATCCACAATATAAGCACAGATTCAGGGTCAGCCGCCTTTGTCTTTCTGTGGGTGACAAATGAGAGTTATCCAACTGCATGGGTTCGGTGGCTGGTTCTGGAGAGCTGACGGGCTCGGACCGACGGAGGAGCGTGCCGGCTAGTGGCTGGCCCTGGTGCTCAAGGAGACTGCATACGAGAACCCACTCTGATGGTGAGCTGGATGAAATGTTCAAGTCCTATGGAGTCCTCGTATGCAGCGAGATGCAGCCGCACGTTGGGTTCCAGACCTTGTCGGAAGGTTGTGATGAGGGCTTGTTCGTTCCATCCGCTGTTTGCGGCGAGTGTTTGGAACTGCAAGGCATAATCGTTAACTGTGTTGTTTCCTTGTTTTAAATTATACAATTTCTCACCAGTTGATGAATCAGTTAGGGGTCTTCCAAAAACTTCTCTGGAGTGAGAAACGAAAGCAGCATAGGATTTTACAACAGGTCCTTTCTGAGCCCAGAGGGAATCCGCCCATTGAAGAGCCTTGCCTTTCAGTTGGGAAATCACGAACGCTATCCTCGCCGTGTCGGTAGAATATAAGTGCGGCTGCATCTCCAGGACCAACTCACACTGAAGGAGGAATCCACTGCAGTCCTCCGCCGATCCTGAGAAGGGCGCCGGTTTGGCCATGGGACTGGCGGTGAACACAGGAGAAGCAGCGGTGGTGGTGGATGCGGAAGCAGCCGCGGCGGTGGATACAGGTGACGGTGACGGTGGTTGTGGAGTGAGAGCTCGTCGGAGTGCGTCCACGAGCTCTTGGAACGGGTCGTGATGGCTCATGCTGATCGATGGTTGTTAAGGTCCGGTCCTCTGTTATGACAGAGACACCGGAGGCAGAGATAAAAGCAATGATGCAGTTTATTGATATGATCAGCAGAGAAACAGGTGAGTAGACTGGTGAATACGATGATCTTGAATGAGAATGAGAGTTAATACTGCCCTTGTTCTTTGATGCAGGTGATTTTGGGAGAAGACGCTGGAGCTGGCAGATGAACACACTCACACACAGGAAGGTAAGCACACGAGGAAACCAGGAGACGATGGAGACGAAGGAGATAATGGAGACAGGTAAGTATCACTTTGGAGTCCTTGAAGGTAAGCGTACAACAGGTTGTATCACAAATGAGAACGGACAATGTGTGTGTGTGAGTGTGTGGTATATATCCTGTGGTTGATGACTGTGGTGATGATTAGCAGGTGGCAGTGATTAGTAGGCTGGTGATTGCTTGCGTGGGTAAGGAAGTGAGGTGGAACCTGACGTGTCTGTGACAAGCAGTCAATGTGTCGTATTTATGGCCAATAATATCACAAAACTCATGGTGATTGAATGAATTTTATTAACTAAAATACTAAATACTAAATTAAAAAGTACTGACTTGAGGCTGTAACTGATGCCAAAGGTGCTTCAACAAAGTATTAAGCAAAGGCTGTGAATATGTACGTGATTTTTTTGTTTTGTTTTATTTTGAATAAATTTGCAAAGATTTCAAACAAACTTATTTCATGTTGTCATTATGGGGTATTGTTTGTTGAATTTTGAGATAAATAATGAATTTAATCCATTTTGGAATAAGGCTGTAACATAAAATGTGGAAAAAGTGAAGCGCTGTGAACACTTTCCTGGATGCTCTGTAATAATGCATGAATTCATGATAATTCATGTACCCTTATACCGTAAAGTGTTGGGTTTTTTTACAAGTAAAATTATTTAATGACAAAATGTTTGAATGAATCTTTGAAAGTTTAAAGTCAGAAGTTATGCTTATTAGTTATTGGCAAGGATTATCAACTTATCAGAAAATAATAGAGTAATCATACATATAACTGCTAGATTAATTGATAATCATAAAAATAATTGATAGATTAATTGACCATCAAAATTATAATTAGTTACAAGCCTAAAAGGGCCTTTAAAGACATTACAGACAGTGTACAGTTTCTGTTTCAATACAAATTCCTACAGCTGCTCTGAATCTACAGGTTTTGTGGAAAGCACAACACAAATATCTGCACAATGTG